>NW_024349800.1:27920918-28335305 GCF_902729225.1 Pteropus medius
ATGGCATTGGACATTGAATGGGCACATTTAAATTCTAAGAGGAAAACAAACTTAGAATGAAAATCTTTTGCTGAGCATAATGGTAGACAAGGCCAGTTACCTTAATTCCTCATTGTAATGAATTAAAATACCATTCCCAAAATAGTGTGTCAGTTGTGTTCAGCATAGCTTGTAGATGTTTGCTCTGCCACTTTTGACCAAGACCTTGGATAAAATACTAGGCTGGGGAAACATAGCATAGAGAGCAATTGGATGTTTTAGGTATGTAGTATATTTATATATTACACTAGGGCTACTCATCAGAGATCACATTTCCATAACAGTGAACTAAATACTATTTTAAAGATACCAGGGGAAAAAAAAAGAAAAAGAAAAAGCTAGATACCCAATAGAAAAATGGTCAAAGAAACCAAGAGCTCATAATTTACAAACGAAGAAATACAAATTTAAATTTAAGGAACACATGCTTAATCTTATTGGTAAGCAAAATATTGCAGAGTAAACCATAATGAGTTCTCATTTTTGGCAAACAAATTAATAGAAATGTTTAAAACAACAGTAACCCAACGCTGGAGTGCAAGTTAGTATAACTTTCCTGGAAGGAAGTTGGGCAATATGTATGATAAGGTAAATTTCCAAATGTAAATTTACTTTGATTCAGATATTTAATTTTTCTTAAATGTGAACATATGCACATAGATGTTAACGAATATTTAGCTATGAGATTTTAGCTATTTACATTAGCAAAACTGCTACAATTAGAATATCACCATTTTATAATGCTGATAAATTAATGGTTCTAGGCATTGATCATCAATGGCTGCTAACATCAGAAAAAGACAGACAATTCAATGTTATGTACCACCTAAGGACAGCACATCATACCACTTATGAAATATTGTGGCCAAAACACGGAACCTGAATCTGAATAAAATTCGAGACTGAAGAACCTATTTCTAGGAAACACATTTGATTGAGAAACATGTTAAGTGAAACTGATGATGATGATGCAGTTAGCAAAATCTAGAACGTGAGAAATCCAGTGACTTATTTTTTTCTTTTTCCTCCCAACGACTAAATTGCAAGGAAATAAAAATAGAGATGGAGAGGAACCTATTAATTAAAAGAGTCTTACTGACCATTTGCAGTGTATGTAACTTATTCAAATGTTGATTTTAATGATAGAGAGGGAGACAGACAGAGAGGGAGGATGAGAGAGGAGGGAATATCAAGGATTTTTGAACACTGCTTGGATGTTTGATGATATGAAATAATTATTTTAAATTTTTTGAGATGTAATAATGGTATCGTGGTTATTTATTTATTTATTTATTTATTTTTAAAGTCCTTATCTTTTAAAGGTAGAATGCGGAATGGGTGAGGGTATGTGAAGTCGGACTGACCATGAGTTGATAATTGTTGAAGCGAGGTTAGTGGGTACACAGTGGTTCATTTTATCAGTCTTGCTTAAAAACAAAAATAGCCATAAAATGATCTTTATATTAGATATTATGTAGAATTTTTAAGAATATTTAGGCATGTAAAATGTTTATGAAATATTAATACATCTAAAAAGTTTACAAAGCAATACGCAGAGAATTATCTCATTCAAATACATAGAATGGAAATAAAGACCCTTATTTTAGCAGTAATTATCTCTGAGTGAGAGGATTTTGAGTGAGTTTAATTTTCTTCTTTGTGCTTTTTTGTATATTTTTCAAGTTTTTTGTAATAAACATGCATATATTTGTTTATCAAATTTATGTCATTAAAATGATAGAAAGAACAAATATATTTTAGAAGTTTTCTCCATAAATTATGAAAACAAAATTCTTGTCTATTCTATAGAAGTAAGTTTTTTTGTAATATAAACAAAGCACTATTTTATGGTTATATGTCATAACGTAATGTGTTGCTATCACTTGGCTGGAAGAAGTCAAAGAGAATTAATTTTGTTATTTATATCTTGTTTAAGAAAGAAAGCAATGAAGTGTAGAATTTTTTTTTTAATGTGAAAGGGTCAAGGAATAGTCTAACATATATAGAATACCTGGATTAAGCTATATACATTATCCTTGCAATTCTCAATACAAACTTTTGAGGTTTACTTATATGTCTGTTTACTTACATGTCCTTTATAGGAAGTAGAGACTTAAAAGTTCAGCAGCATGTAACTGCTTGAGCTGAAGATCAAGCTAACATCATTCTGGCTTCTACAGGACCATCTGGTGCTGTGTGGAAATCTGACGCTTTTATTAGGGTGTGTATTTCCTCAGGGTCAAAAATATAATGGCATTTTGGTATTAATATGTTATGAAAGCTAAAAATCATATAGTTTATTCTTTTGATATTTGCTATCCAGTTTCCAAAATATTCTCATCAATGGAATTAAAATAAAATTTGAAACTTCAAATTTCTTTTGTCTAGAAAAAAATGAAATGGTAAGAAATATCTGAATCCACAGTGGTGCTGGATAGATCATGTGATGCCACCCCTTTCCTCTTGAGTCCCCCTGATAGGTGCATCTTTTAGTGAGGTCGAATATGCACAGTGACATCTGACATGGCTACGGATCACCTAGATTTGTATTCTTATCCAACTTCACACCACAGATTCTTTGATACTACCATTAAAGTCATCCTTATAAATTAGGATATTTTTAAATTTTTATTTATTTTTATTTATTTTTTTTACTTCAAGGGATACCTATTAAGGTATATGTAGTAAATTTTACAGAGCGGATGACTTTTCCCTGTTGGCACATTCATTTCCTTGCTCACAATCGATTGTTGAGCAACTATGATTTGCCAGACTATCAACTTGGTAAACAGTCTCAGAATAAATCATTTAATAATTTCAAATAAGATAGACTTTAAAACATTTTATATGGATATAGATATACTGTTAAGTTCAGTCAAGATTAATTATTGGTTCATTGGCCCCTATGAATTGAAAAGGACTAAGAAATGAAAACACTATCACAAAGTAAGCTATTTACAACAACAAAAGAAACACAGCATTTTCTTCCCACCCCTTGAGGGGCAGTATACACACACACACGCACACACACACACACACGCGTGTGTGTGCGTGTGTGTGTGTATATATATGCAATCTTATGAAATATTAATATATTTAATCTGGACTGTTTTGGAATACATTGAATATGAAAATCTTGGCACTTTATATACAATGTGCTTCAGAGACAAAGAATCACGTTGTTTATGTAGGAGAGTGTAATAGCATTCTGGTATGTGCTGTTTGCTTCCAGAATATATTAACCAAGATATTATCTTGATTATTATGACCTTTCACATAGATTTCTCTTTAATTATAGTCTTTATCCCAATGTAAGGATTATCTCTTGACCAATTTATTTTATTCCTATTCTAATAATTGTATAAAAATAATACAAAAACAGCATCTGCTCACTTTATAGATTTAAAAAAAATCATAGGTAATTGTTCTTCATATTATGGAGAAATTTACATTTCTTATAATTTAAAATTTCCAGTAGAAATCTCCATTTCAAAAACTCAGGTAGCAAATCTATTATATATTTTTGCATTTTCTGAAAATTGTATGTTCTGTGGCCACTCTTACTTTCCCTTTCTCTTTCTATTTACATCCATTATTACAATTTTTAAATTACAGCAGCAATTGAATTTTTCTGTATGCATATGTAGAATATGTAAGATTAATGGATAATTAGAGCCACAGCTGTCTGTCCTTTACTATATCTGTACTTTTTGACAGTTTTATGACCTTTGTGTTTTTTTCTTAGCTTAAATCTTAGATATCAGAACTAACTTCTTACTAAATTTATATCAAGAGCAGAAAACTGATTTGAATTAGTTCAAGTATGTTTTAAAATGTTCTGAACCTTGATGAAACAGGTAGAAGCTTCTGCTGCTTCAGCATTGATAAGAATCACATGCATTGTATTAGCCTTCCTTTGGTATATTTCAGTGCAGACTCTCCTCATGTGTCACATTAATTATCAGGATATACATTTCATACACTGGAGAAAACAGTGGGGCCGACAATTGAATTAGTACTATAATTTTTTTCTGAATTGAAATGAACCGAATTTTGGTCTTGTTTGACTTAATATCACACTTGATTTTGCTGGCATGCATTAAATGTGTAGTGTTCTATTTATTGCAATTGTGGATTTGTTCCTGGATCATCTTTCTGACCACTTAAGAAAGAACATGAATACTTAGAAGTACTGCAAACACACTGGCCATTGAACATATCAATGAGTAAAAGGTGAGTGGGTTGGTGATAAATGAGAGAGAAGTACCTTTGTTTCAATATTTATTGAGGATTGTTTTTAATGAAGTGTTCCATCTAGAGTGGAAATACTGCTTTTTCTTTCTCTCTCTTCATAATCTCTTTACTGGGTCAAGTTGCTGTCTGTGGCTATATCATCATTATTTAGAGATCTTGAAAAAGGTTGAAAGCCTTGCCCTGGATATCAATTAAGTAATGTACTGGTGTTTCCCATGAGTATGCTATGGTAGAATCTATGAATATGCTACAGAGAGAGGAAAGCCTGATCATTTTACTTCTTGGTGGGTTTGTGAAACTTTCCTATAGCTGATGAAAATCTGGAGAACATGTATCTCTGATTGGTTTTGGAAAGTACAGTTTTGGCATCACATACCATGATTTGCATGTTGGAAAAATTAAGAATAGTGAAGCATGCCAAATCTACAGGTGCTCTCTCTTCCCCTGCAGGAAAATCTCCCTGCCTGGGATTCATTTTGGACAAGCAGAGCCTCGGGAAATCCATATTCAGACTGAGCAGGGGAGAGTGCAGGTTTGTCTTGGTCATTCTAGTTTCTGTACAATATTCTAGCTTAATAAAAACAAAACTACTACACATTTAAAACATTATTACTGAAAACACCATCATTTTAATAATAATTGTGTATTTGCATCATTCCAAATTGATTTTTCAAAGTGATTTCACATCATTACGTCATTTTGTCCTCCACAAAACTCTGTGGGATAGATAACCTGGATCTGTGGGCTTGCTTTGGAGACATAGAAAAGGGCCCAGCTCTTGTTCTGGAACTCCCTTGTCTTAAATTCTTGATTCACTCTCTTATCTCTTCATCCTTTCCCTCTATTCAGGACTTTCACATCTCTATATAAAAATGAGCAACTCACTCTTATTTTAAGCAAGCAAATAAAACATCAACCCATTCTTCAACAACATCCTTGTTTTTCGTCCATTATTCCCATTGCCAGCCAAGTGTCAGGAAAGGGAGGCTCACTTACTATTTAGAGTCTCTGTTCTACTTTCTCCTTGAATTTCTCAGTCTTTTGTGAATTCTTTTTGGCACTGAGAACCAGTTTGTGTTCCCTCTTATCCTCTCAGAGAGCTCCTGCTCAACCTAATTTGTAGGCTCTTCATCCAAATCTGTATTTCCATCCCAACTTCTCTTACATATTATTATAATATATATATATATATATATATATATATATATATATATATATATATATATATATATATATTATATATTCAACATGCCCCAAATTGAACCAATTTCCAATATGGTCAAGTCTATTTCTTTTCAAAAATTCAATTTTGACCTTATATAACAATTTGATGATCGATGCCCTTGCTCAGGCCAGAATTCTGGGTCAAGTCTGGGATTGTAGTCAGCTTTCGACAACTTCACCCTTAAACAACATATGTTTTGTTAATCCTACATACTAAAAACCCTATCAGTTATAATTTATTATTTTTAAGAAAAATTTCAAATGTATTTCTTCTTTTCACTCCCACTGGCACTGTGTTTTATAGTCTCATCTTGCATTACTACGATAACACCTTAACTGGTATCTCTGCTTCAAATTTTACTTCTTTCTAAATATCTAAATATCAGAGTGTGTTTTTAAGAATTACCTACTTAATATCAACCTTTTTTTTTTAAAAAAAAACTACCTTTCAGAACAATATCCAAATTCCTTAATATCTCACATGAGATCTTTTTGTCCTGTTTCAGTCTCTCTTTCTATATCCAGTTTCCTCCACTTCCACTTCCCTTGCATCTTATCCTGTAACTGGAAGGAACAACTTGCAATTCTTAGGATGCTCTGTGTCCTCTGGCATCCTTTCCTGAAATGCCCTGTGTACTGGGTTGAATAGTGTCCTTCAGAAATTGATGTTTCACTAGGAACCACAGAATGTTACCTTAGGAGGAAATAAGTTCTTTGCACATGTAATTAGTTAAGATGAAATCATAGTAGATTTGGGTGGGCCTCTAAATCCAGCAGACTGATGTCCTTATAATAAAAGTTGTGGAAACACAGGGAGGAAGTCTTTATGAAGACATAAGTAGAGACTGGAGAGATGCATCAGTAAGCCAGGGAAGGCTAAAGATGGTCGCAACACCAGAAGCTAGGAGATTGTTGTGGGATGGTTTCTCTGTTTGTCCTGCAGGAGGAACTAACCCTGTCAACACCTTAAATTCAGAATCCTAGCTTCCAGAACTATGAGAGAATGCATTTCTGTCATTTGAAACTAACCAGTTTGTGGTAGTTTGCTAGGGCAGCCCTAATTTGTTCTCTCGCAACCCCCTCCCAATTGAAGTAGCCTTCAAGACCTCCCAGGTCTGGGCAAAGGGCCCACCTCTAGGCACCATGTGGTTCTCTGTTCTCTCACTGTGTTAGAACCACCATCCAGTGAGCTCCTTGAGGGAAACACATGAGTTTTTGCTCTGTCTCCAGCACCCTACCAGTGCCTGGCATAGAACAGGATAGGATTTTTTATTGATTGTTTAAATCACCAAAAGGATAGATTTCTTATGAGCGGTTGTCACACATTCTTTTTAATCCTTGTATTTTGTTTGCTTCAATATCTTAATGGAAGACTTAACTGAAGTATTCAGGTGTGTTTATGATTTTGACTTTTCCTTTGAGAGGCCCTAATGAATATCTGGTTATACTTTAGGCACAAAGTTCTGTAGTCAGTGGAAAATGCATTGTAACTATTGGTTAATATTTCAGCAGGTATGAATTTTTCTGGTTGGATAACTGGCTTCTTCAGTAACAGCTGGGCTCCTTGGCAGTGGGATGGATGAGATTTAAATGTGGGTAATGGGCTAGGCCTCTGGGTAAGAGAGGGGAGGCAGGAGCTAGAATGTGGAAATGAAACTTGGAGACATGTAGAGATTTTTGTTCAGAGTAATTGAATAAGAATAGTGGCCATGATTACCTAAGTTCTTGGGAGTTAGGTGCTTTCT
This sequence comes from Pteropus medius, assembly GCF_902729225.1. NCBI lineage: Eukaryota > Metazoa > Chordata > Mammalia > Chiroptera > Pteropodidae > Pteropus > Pteropus medius. The sequence goes on from NW_024349800.1 coordinate 27,928,181, forward strand.
TACTCTTACTAGTTTCATTTCTGTGTCCACCTCCCACTCTTCAAACACTCCCTGCTCCTCCTCCCTGTGCCCCGCCATCCACATACAGAAAGTTGAATTTTATCTGCTTCCTTTGAAAGTTGCTCAAATATGCCAGTTTTCCCCCCGTGATTGACTAATCTTAGTGTCATTTCATTCTTCTCTTAGAGGTGACTACAAGTAAAAGATAAGAGATGAAAATTATTTTTTCTCTACAAGCCCATTCCTTTTTCAGTCATCAGAATACAAAAATGAATTCTCAAAATCTTAATGAATTTGATAGCTCTGTTGCACATCTAGAAAAATTTATGCTACAAAAAAATTACACATCAATTATTTGGTTAACTGATGGGAAAATAAAGGCAGTTTGGAAATTGTTCAAGTTTTCTATGAATATTCATAAATAATTAACTTGCATCTCAATTTAGAACAAACCTAACAACAGTTCGTTTCAATTTTTTTTTTTTTTTGGATTGTTTTTAGTATCTGAGTTAATTATATGCTGAGATTTAGTGGTTGGGTCTTCCTTCCTAGTGGCGATTGAATAACTGCAGTTAGTGAAAATAACCCTGTGCTTCTGTGGTTTTCACCACCCTGTGATGCAGTTAAAGGAAGACACGAAATCATGCTGTTTGAAGAACAACTGGCTTTCTAAGGAAGATGCTCTCTCCCCTTTCCTACTTCCAATATTTTCACTAAGAAGTTTATACTTTTGAGTCTAAATTCTTTTCTTCCACACTCTACTAAATTTGCAAAAAAAGAGTATCCAAGAAAAAGAAGAAAGAAAAAATAGAAATCTGGCTCAAAGTAAATGGCGAAAAGCTACATTGCCACATCCTCCTGGGATTTTAGCCCCGTGCGTAGCCACATGCTTAGTCCTGTGAGGGATACAGAAAGTGCACACCCCTTAGGGTAGAAAAAAACACCAGGAAGAGCTGGGCCTAATCGGGTAGAAAGGACCCCTGTACTTCGTGAAAAAAACGGCAGCCTAGAAGAATAATCAGAGCCCTGGGCTGTTAGCAGGAGGGAGGCCATTCAGGGACTGCCCCTTTTGTCTTTTCGCCTTGTATGGGCCGGAGGATGGAATAATTGTGGACAAAGGGTCCAGAAGGGCGGAGGGTAGAGTATCAACTCTTCAGACAGCTGTTTTCAGCTTTATTTACCATCCCATCTTTCAGCAGAGTCCTGTCCAGTTTCAAGCTGTTTTTTTTTTTCGTAGGGGGCAGCTGACTGCAAGGTAACACTGCCATCTAGTGGTCTCCTTGCCCCTGTGAGCCAGCTTTCTATGCCCTCTGGCTGGCTCTGTAACTCTCTTCTTTCCCTTTCTCTCTTGCTCTCTTTCTCTCTCTCTCTCTCTCTTTTTAAAAAAGGTTTTTATCCCGTCAAGGAAAAAAAAAACTGGCTCTTGGAAAACAACCAACTCTGTTGGAACTCAGAGATAATAATCAGTTTCTCTGGGCTTGTGAAATTGGCTCATTAAGCGTGCTTTTTAACAGAAAATATTGGAAGCGATTAAGTCTGCTTTACTGAGTGGGCATGAAATGGCCAACCTTCGGCCACCCACAGCTCCTAGGTGCCTGGCGCCGTTTTATGCATGCAGCGTAATGTCTTTACTTGAAGTGCTGTTTATTCATCACCTGCTTATTTATCTCTTTGCATTTGGCAGGCACATCGATCAATGTTAAACTGTCACACAAGGTTATTTTTCTTTTACATAACAGTATAGGCCTAAGGTAGTGGCATATTAAAAGTAATAACTTTCTAACTTGTAGCTCAAGATGACAGCCCCATTTTTACCCGAATATATTATAGCAAGGAATTCTTCATTCCATTCTCCCTCTCCCTCCCTCTCTGCACTAGTACTCCGCTCTTCCAAGGTCAAAGGCTTCGTTCCACCTTGCTTCTCTCCCACTTTGCATACCACTCAGTTTCCCCTTCACCTCCAGTTATCTCCAGCTTTTAGGCTGATAAGCCCACAGCGAACATTCTGTCCATCTTGTGTATACATCTTGCTTGTCCCTCTTTATGATGACATTTACTCCATTTGCATAAAGATGTGGCCAACAGAGCTTTGGAGAAGAATCAAAAAAGGTTCTCTATACAGTATGTAAGGTCATGATGGTCTTATACTTCCATCTCCACAGCCATCTCAATAAATGTGATGGAATATTGCTGCCTTTTATTTTACTTTAAAGTTATAACAGGCAACTACAACGACAACCACAGACCCATGGAAAAATGGAATTAAAAAACATCTGAAAGCAACTAGTATTGCTTTGAAGCAACTGCTATTGGTTTGGGGCTTTTAATTTGAGTTGTTTACCCTCTCTTTTCCTTGAGTTTAGCTAGGTTTGTGTTGCTTTCAAACCCTACCCAGTTTTGTGACACCTCCTTTCTTGGCAGTAGGCCAAGCAAGCTTTCTTTGTACAAACAGATTTTCTTTTTCTTTCATTCCTTTTTTTCCCCCCTCCAGTCCAAACTAAAAATGCCCACAGATAGAATATCAGATCTTTTAGTATCAAATTTCAAAGTGGCCCTTTAGAATTCCTTCCTGCCCTTGATCTCCCCTTTTGGATTTCAGCTCAGACTTGGACTCTGTTGCTAAATATGTCTCGGACAGTGGCTTTCTGATACAATGCTTTGATAATCTCCTGTACACAGGAATTAAGCATTTTATCATAGCGGACATTGTTGTCCAACTGCTCTTGTGACACAAGGTACCATACCCATTCAGATAATCTACTTTTTTTGTATACCAGAATAGATCATCTAAGACATATGAAGAGGGAAGTATATGTGATTAAGAAAATACAGTTTAGCAGACTGCTGAAGCACCTGCTTTGGAGGCTCACAAGCTTGGCATTGAATGTGGCCTACCTTTTGGATTTACTTTTGCATTCCTGTGCATAGAAGATGGTGGAATTCTGATCTATGATGACCTATTTTATCATGGGTAGCACAGCCCCAGAAAAAAAGCATGTCCATTAAAAAAAATGCAGCCCAGCCTGTGTCTATGCTCCTACGATCAATATTTGCATTAAAGTGGTTTAAATGTATGTGTGGCTCTGAAGCTGTCCATTCTTTCAACCTGACCTACTGCATTGATTAGGGCTAGTGATAGAAGGAGAAAGAGCAAATCAGGCAAGGAAAAGAATTAAAAGGAAAAATAGAAGAAAATGAAAGTTATTTCTATGAGTCCTATAGGAGATATATACTTTAAGCCATTCATGGATGCTGTATTTGCTCAGCAGCCTACTCTGTGGGAGAATACACTCTCTCCATCTCTCTTATAGGGCTATTTTGTCTTTCAAAAACCAACAACAGGATTTCTGGTTGCCCTAAGAAGGGACAAATCAGTGGCTTGTGATTAACAGCCAAATGTGGCCAGGGCAATGCCTGTATTTAGCTACTTGTCTGTCTTTCTTTTTTTTTTCCCCCCAATGGTTTGTATTTGTGAGCTGTAATTTGCTTTACTAAAATATCAATAAGAATTGCAACCAATACTTGTTAAATGCTTATTTTATACCAGATATTGCTAAATTTTTTACAGACATCATCTAAGTTAATTCTTTAAAGAAAGTCATTCTGATCCCATTTTCACATTTGGCTTCCTTGGATGGGTTGTATAGTCCAAAATCAAACTACCCAGTAAGTCTTCAAATGCACATATCTAATTTTAAAGCCCAGACTCTTAACCATTGTGCTAGGAATGCTGTATCTGGGAATTGTTTTTCTCTGTTGGGATCTTTTATTAGTGTTCATGTCATACTTAACACTGGACTGTGTATAAAAGAGATATAACGCCCATTTTATAATTTTATAGTGTCTATGGTTGTTGTGTCACCAAAGACAACTTTCAATTATTTGGAGCACAAAATATCTTCAGTAGGAACATAGATGGAAATTGGTCTCATAGAGAAGGCAAGGCAGTCGTAAGAACAGAGCTAACACATTAGTGCTTTGTTCTCCTTCTGCTGTGGCACAGAAACGACCCATATATTTTTTACTGGGTGAAGCAATTTCAAGGAATCTAGAAGTTCCTAAGATGAACCACGTCAAGGGAGCTCATTTGTGGGTTAACTGGACTGAAGTATGAGGGCTATAATACGTCTGGATTATAATAGGCACTAGATTAATACGTGGTCATAGAATATTGAATACATATGTGTTGAGATTTGTGACGAATAAGATGTACTTCTTAATATCTAAGAATTGATTCTATAGTTAAGCATAAAAAGCAGGCTGAGAAATAGTTAAATTTTGTTACAAGACAGGATGTGATCTTGTGCCATAATGAACCGTATAGAAAATAAATTTAGGAGGAGTGTTGAAAATGGAGAGATAATTGGGAGTGGAGTGTTTGGGGGAAGACCTTATAGAGTTCATCTTCAGTAGACCTTGAAGATGGATGAATAGAACATAGAGAGGAGGATAGAAGTCATTCAGAATGGAGTAATGTATATGTATAGTTTGGAATTTTAGAATGAGTATCCCTGCTCAAGCTAATGTTAATATATCATGGGCTGTTAGGTTGGAGTTGGACCAGAACACAAAGATTTTGAAGGTCGAGATTGGACAGTTGAAACTCTCTTGCCTTAAGTGTCCTCTTTTATTGTCTTGGGAAATCAGACAAATTTGTCTGCTGAAATTACAGCTTGGAAATTTGACCTACTTAGGGCATTGCTTGGAGCATTGGAGTTTCAAACAAGTCCTTCACTCTAAAGGAAGAATCTCTTGATACTTTCATTTTCTCAAGGATGAAAAGAAATTAAAAGTAACACATGTGAAGATTTTACTTATGAGGCTAACTTGAAGTAGGAGAAATACCTCAAGAGAGAAATAAAAAGGTGAAAGCAATTTTCCAAATCTGAATTCTTTAGAGCAATGTGTTGACAAGTTTGTTTTTTACCAAAACTGGTGCATGAAATCCAGCTAATCAGAGAGAAATAACCATTCACATTACAAAAGAATTTTCTGTAAGATCTCTTTAAATAGAAATCTCTTTGTGCATTTTAAATGTGCTTCAATGTACTAATCTAAACAGACAAAAAGACTACCCCAAAACAAAACACCCCACAAACCAAAAGCCTGATTTATAAATAGCTTTTAAGGAAATCGTATCTTATTAACCAGTTCATAAAGCAAGGTAAATACTTACAGGTTGCTGCCACACCTTAGACTGACTTAGATAATAATGCCTATGCATTACAAAGCAGCAAGAGAATTTATGATTTTAGGGATGTTCTACATGCTTAGGAAAAAAAACGGGTTCCAAGGTAGGGGAATTTAGTTATACATTTAAAAAATTAGGTTTGGAATAACAGTGAGAATAATTTACCGTTGAGTGCTTTTAGACGAGCCTCTGTGTAAATAGGTCCATTTAGAGATCTACCTTTGGCTTACATTGTCTCATTTTCAGTGAGTCCCTTTGTTTACCTTTCTGTTTCTTCGTTAAAGAATGACATCTTGTACCCTACATCAATGGTTCTCAAAGGGCAGTTCTCAGAAAAGCAGTATCAGCATGACATGAGAACTTGTTAGAAATGCAAATTCTTGGACCTCATCCCTGAACTACTGAATCAGAAACTTGGGGTGGGCCCAGCAGTCTGTGTTTTAATAAGCCGTTCAGTTGACCTGATACATGCTGAATTTGTGAACCACTGTCTCAACTTCCTAAAATACATCTTCTTATGCTAGCACTTAAATAGTTTTGATTTAAATCAAAGAATGTTTTATTTCTACGCAAATAATTTCAAAGTACTTTGCTTGTATATTCTGTCTGCTTTACATAGTTCTACTGTCTTTTTCTTCCGATGGCACCTGCAGGATCTCACTGATCTCCGTACATTTTACCTTCTGGCTATATACCCGGCTATGTGGGGATGCTCCAGGGCACCTGAGCAGTGCGTGAGCATAAGGATTTTCTTTTTCTTTTTGATGCTTATACGCCATTCAGGGAATTTTTTTAAAAAATCCCCTAATTTCTATATTTGAAGTAGTGTTCTAGGTAGGTCAGATTGCTTGAAGTTTGATTATCAGATAAATTAAATGATATTTATATATCACTTGAAATAAAAATTCGTTTTAGTTAGATAAAGACTGGTAAGTCTCAAAATAATCTTTCCCAGTGATCATTTAATTTTAGCTGGCTTAAGATGCTATTTGTATTAAGTTAACAGGGTGCTAATTTAACATAGGTTTATAGTCATGTGAAGTCATTTTCATTCATTAAGAAAAATATCTCTAGATTAGATTATCATAAGGGTTTAAATAGCAATAGGGGTTCCTCTATGCAGGCCTGAGGATTTTCCAGATGAGTGCACACTCTGTTTCACGCCCCCTTGAAAAGTGTAGAATTTTTTTTTACTATATAGCAGGGCACACTGACAGTGGGATCTAGCTTTGTCTTAGCAGAAAACACACACACATTCTGCACTGGATTCATATACTGACTCTATAATATATTATGACATATAATTTCAGTATCCTGATTTGTACATTTTCAGGACATTTTAGATATTATGTCTAGCATCAAAATTCTTTTTTGATCTTGATTTTAGTTTTTTAAAAATATTATTAAGTATAATGAAATTTTTATAGCCAGACTGCATCTATACTAAAAAAAGTGCATTAAAAAAAAAAAATGTGTCCTCCAGTTAATTTCCCAAAAGTCATGAATTAGAGAGAATCTTAGAAAACTATTTAATTTCTTTTGAAAAAAAAAAAAAGAGACTTTTTGTATAGTATATCGAACATGTTCTTTCCAGCTGGTTTATAAACACTCTAATCCAGAATGTCCTACTCCACCCCAGTAGCCACTTAAATGCAGTTGGTCACATGTGCTCTTGCTTGGTTCCATGAAAGGTTTTTTCTCTGTTCTGAGTCTCTCAGCTTCCTTGGTTTCTCTGGCTTTGACTGGCAGGGCTTTGAACACTTGGAGAGAAATTACCCTCTAGCTGGTTTGAATTCATTCATCCAAGTTTTGGTCTTAGAATGCTATACCCTTAGCCACTTGGATAATAATCTTAATAAACCCCTATTTAAAGTGATTCCAACCAGTTCAACTTTTAGAACTAATGAGGAAATGATCCCCAAATGATGATGTACCTGTCCAAACTGGGCAAAATAGACTGTTCCATACATCTAGGCTCTCCTAGTCTGTCAAATTTTGAAATCTTTTAGAGGAAAGAATTGTGAGATTATAAAACTCATATTTGTATAATTTACTTTTTGTGATAACAGCCTATGTCTGTAATTAACTCTAGAACTTTGTATAATACATTTGGCCACAGATGTAGTTAAGCTGAATTAGTCTCAAATAATCTTTCTTTAAATATCAAAGTAAGAACTCCTAATATGTAGCGGACTGCTTGAATTGGTTGGGTTCCACAGACATCTCTTTCTGGGATGGGTGGTGCCCAAGTAGTGAACTGTCTTGATTTATCAGGGTTGGGAGGTAGAAGTTAGAGAGTTAAAATCTGCATGTGGGTATTATATTGCTATTCTTTTCCTTTCAACACTCTAAGTTTATATAATGTAAACCTATTTCTGAAATTCAGCAAAGTGTCATTAATATATGCTTTCAGCAACCTTCCTGAGGGTTGAAGGCATAACTGTACATTCCCTTGAGGAAATGAGAGCTGCTGTGAGTGGGTTTCTGACTTCCATGGAAATGTTTATCGAAAGTTTCAGGAGTCTTCAGGGCCAAAATAATAGATAAAATTAATTTGAATTGGAATGTTATGAAAAACAAGCAAATACTACAAAAATATTATATAGTAAGGCATTCAAATTAGGTTTAGAATTTAACTCTTCTGCAAACTTTGATTTTACCAGCTTAATTCCCAGAGTACCAATTTAATGCTTACCTAGGTATTACATACTGAATAATCTGGGTTATGAGCCAAAAATTCCCTCTGTTTTCTAGCAGAACAGTAATTAACTCATCTCTTTAATTCTGAAAGCTATTATGAACAGAAAATCTTGAGAGATCAGGTAAGACATTACTCTAGTTTCAAAGATAAAAGAGATTGCTTAGGAGCCCACACTCTGACACAACTGGGTTCAAATGCAATATTTTCTAACTATGTAATTGGAATTGGATTTAATTTAACTTCAATATATACCTATTTTTTTTGTCTCACATGCTCATAGAACAGGGCCTAGCCAACTATGGCTCATGTTTGCTTCTTGTTTGCTTCTTGTTTTTTTCAAATAAAGTTATTAGAACTAAATTATGTCTATCCACATATTATCTATAGGTGCTTTCACACTAGAAAGGCAGAATTGATTAGCTGCTATGGAGACCACATGCCCTGCAAAGCCTAAAATATTTACTACCTGACCTGTCATAGAATAAGTTTGCTACCCCCTGTCAAAGACTATAGTGTGTGATCTTAGGATACTACTGTCTGCTTTTCTTAAATGCATTAGGTCATTGGAAATTGGAGGAAATGTAATTTCATCTGGTAGCGGGAAAATAAGAGCTTGATAGTTAGAACTTAAATCTCTTTGCATTTCTATCATTTCTCTCTGTCAACTTGGGTAGGTGATATCACTACCTTTACTCTTGTACAAGAGGAGGTTGGTCTGTGTGATTTCTAAGGTTCCTTTCCCTTCCTCCCTTCTTCCCTCTCCCTCCCTTTCTCTTTCTTTCCCTTTTTCCTGTCTCTCTTATCTTTCTATCAATTCAAATTGTTCCTTGTTATAACCATAGAGTACAGCCTTTCCTAACCAAATTAACTTCTTTCTCTGAGCTCCATAGCTTAGGAACATAATTACATATTGTATTGTGGTTCCTGCTTCATTTATATTATATTATTATTATTATTTATTATTTTAAATTATAAACTCCCTGAGAGTAAGAACTATATATTCTTCCTCTTCATATCCCTAACACAATTATGTTAGAAGTGGACACTAAATAATTATTATCTTTTTTGTTGTTATGGAACTTCCAGGACCTATAAACAGTTGTCCCATGTGTTCTAAAAGGTCTTGGGTCCAGTGTTACTTGCACTTACATAAAATTAGTTCTGCATTATTAGGGAAGGTTACTGTAGTTGAGACAGATTTACACACAGAGAGACAGAAAGTAGATTGACCTAGATATTGGTCCTAAGAGGAGCAGTTAGAGGATACAGTGATCTGGTTATCCTGCCTGGATAGGAAAGAATTATAGAAACAGTTGTGGGAGGTTATAGATCTGTGTTGGACACCTAAGATTTATCTTCCTACTCCAGACTAAAATGTATAATTTTCATTTTATGGATGAAAGTGAAAATACTAGAGAATGCTTTGTACACTATAGTGTACAAAGGGGAGCCATTGACTTATAATGGGACTGTTTGTTGTTGTTGTTAATATTTATTGATTCCCTACAATGTACTTTAGAGTTTATTAGAAAAATACAAAAGATGAAGTTTTTCCTTTCCTCTCATATTATGGGGCCAAGTTGGACAATTATCCCACCCACTTTCTTCCCCTGGTTATTTAGTTTTTAGTGATTTAACCTTTGAAAGAATGTTTGAATAAGGTCTATCCATGCAATTATTATTATTACTTTATATTTCATTGATATTTAAAATAAGTAAGATCATTTTATTGCTATTGCAATGCCTCTGTTCTCTGGTTTAGAGGTCATGACAGTTGTCAGAAATCAGTTTAACTTACTATGCAAAGACTGGCTGAGCATTGGCATGGAAAGATGGTAGTTATTTGAACTAGATCCAACATTAGGAGACAGACTTATTTAAGGGGAAGGTTTGAAACAATATCACAGGGATTCCATTTTTCTTGGTTGGTCTTCAGTATATCCATTAATGTAATGAGAACTATGCATTACACATGAAGGGGGTGCATACCCATATGCCATATGGTTTTTATTACATTTGGTTAAAAAAATAGAAGAGACACCTTAGACATCTTAGTAATTTCTAAGTAGAATTTCAACTTGTTTTGAAAATACAGAAGAATACACAAAACCATTTATCATTTCAAAAACATCAAGCATTGGCACAATTTGTATACTTCTCTGTTTCATAAATGATAAAACATGTTTTAAGAGGAGATGGAAAGAAATTTATAATCACAGTAGTTTCTGATTCAGCAATGACATGAAATACATACCATAAATAATAAAGGAAGACTGTACATTTTTACTTTCTTTTTAATTGTTTTGTTGGGTTTACACAAGGCTCTAGACATGTTATGAGGCACATAGAAGAAATCATCCCAGGTCCCCAGGAAGTAGTATTTGTCCTTTGGACCATGAAAATAACACTGCAAAAAATATACTCACAAGATCTACCACCATACCTACCCACCTTCGCCCAATATGGATATTGTTCAAAGACAAGTATTTGTGTGTATGTTAATATTTCTTAAGTTTTTCACTAAAAATTACCTCCTTTTAGTGGAAGCTTTTCTGACTGAATCTTTAAAACATTTTCAGAAAGTCCAAAGGAAGTTTCTATTTACAATTCTTGTAAGTATAAAAAATGATAGAGCTTTTTAGTTGAAAAATATATACATTAAGTGCAGTGTGTCATTCCTTTGGTTTAGAAGATTGAGGATGATATGGACTGAAATAAACTTGTTTAGTTTACATACTAGATAGAAAAAAAAAACTTTGGTTTAAGGATGCGAAGGGTAATTATCTAGAATTTAGGGAAGTTAGGGGTAATTGAATTAATTGAACATTCAATTAAAAATCTCATGCCAGTTAGAAAATGTCTTAGCAATTATTCAAATAACAATCCAAACCAGTTAATATGATATGACTGTGGTTGAATAGGACAAAGAGAAAGTGTAGAGAAAACAACATCTTATGACATAATGGTTGCACATATACCAACATACTGAATTAATTTTCCATTTGACTCCTGAAGATGAGAATGGCAATTAGAATAGCAAAGTAAATAAATGAATAAGTGCATCATTTATGAATAAGAGGACAGAGGTATTTAGTGTTTAGAAATTTTGAGTAACAGTGCATGATATAGACAGAAAAAAAAACCCAGCCTTTGAGACTAGATGTGAAAAAATTTAGTGAACTCTTCTGGTCTGAATCAGATTGATGATTATCTACCCATTCTAGGATCAGAGACCATGTATTAGGCCATGAGAGGACAGATGGGAGAGACACGCTTCTTTTACTTTCTCTTTTTCTTCTCTCCTGCTCTGATCATCTCATCATCTTTCCTATCTCTTCAGCGCCCATGGAGACTGAGAGATGCTGGAGGAAGGAGCTTTGTTCTTCCATCTTGCTTTACCCAGTCACTGCCATCCTAGATATAGTGAACAACAGGACTCTGTACTTTCCAACCTTTGGAGGAACTTCCTGGGCCCTGTCTATCATAGCAGTGAAAAGCAGTTTTCTACCCTCTGTTCTTTAGCTGATGGAAGAACAAAATCATTGAATCATAAAACTCATCTGGATTTCGAATCCATCTTCGAGAAAAAGTAAACTGTTGTTCTTGGATAAGCCCCAGGGACTGCTGCTTAATTTCTCAGTTCATTTTCCCCTCTTTGCTTATGTATGTATACTGGCCCCTCCATAGTTCCCCTATGAAAATGTGCATTTTTAATACTACAAAAAACAGGAAAAAAATCAGTTTTTGGTAAATATTCTTTTAGTAGAATTGCAATCAATGTAGTCAGAGCTAACAAGCAGATGGATGTATTTGAATGCCATTATCTTGTGTACAATGATATTATCTGTTTCATGAAAAATTCAGCAGTTTGGGCTGCTTTAGTGAAGAGAAGATGGAAGTAAAAAAATAGCAAGAAAAACATGATCAGACTCAGAATCCCTGAGGGGGTCCCATTGCATCATTTAGCAGGAGAATGAGCAATGCAGGAAAAGCAGTGATGGTAGAGGCACTGTCTGTGCTCCTTATGGCATTCTTGGCTTCAGGTCCCACTCAAGCCCCACAGCTGTAGGTGGGAGCTCCTGGGCGTGCTAAAGCATCACACCGTGACATTTTTATCATCCGTCTAAGAGAAGAAAATAAATTTGCTAACAGAATAGAGCTGGCAGGCTCATACCACCTTGTCACATTCCAGACATCTCCTGGTCTGGACTGAGCCAGAGGAAACCTAAGTGTGGGCCAGAAAGTGTGTGATGGACATGACTTTAAATAGTCTAGGAGAAGAATGTGGGTTCTCTGAAACAGGAATATGTATTTTTTTTTTTTTACTGAAGATTTGAGAAATGAAAACACTTGGGCTACAGGGGAGATGTGACCTCAGTTCTATTCTCTATAGGCTAAGGATATATTTACCTGTGCAAAATGGAGTTGAAAATTGAGCTGATTTTTTAGGATAATATACATAGTGAGGAAAAAGAACCCAAGCAGTCTCTGTACAAAAAAGTAAAAAAGAAAAAAAAAATCAAAATTTTCCAAACTCTAAGTAGTTTGTATTTCAATACAAGGTAACATCTACCTATTATTTTATACAAGGTGCTATCTACCTATTATTTCTCCAAACTGGTTTCATTCTTTTCTAAATATGTTCTATGCTTTACTCATGCCAATTTTTTTGACCTGGAATATTCTGTCACAATATCTTAGATCCTGAGCTTTTTGAAGTCCTTCTATAAAAACATATTTCAATATTCATTAATTTAGTGAGAGCTTCCTGGATAACTCTTTTCTTTTCTGAATGTCTATTAAGTATGGTTTGTACTATGCATTTTTAACAGAGCAGGTCTTGCCTTGTATTGTGGCTCATTGCATCCTGCAAGTCCCCAGTCCTATGAGTCATTTGAGGTCAATCTTAGTGATTCCAGCATCTAACGAGCTTCCCTAAACACGTTAGACAGCCAAAAAGGTAACATACTAGTAATACTGATGAAGAATGGCATAACTCATATTTTTATAATTGTGTGAATGATGACACTGGATTATTGTGGAGAACACAACATATCAATATCATGAGGTTTCATATAAATAGTCTCCCTTTATAAGAATGTTAAAAATTGCTTTTGTTTATCTCTGTGGTTATCTTAGTAAAGAAAGATTGTTACATGAATTAAGTTTTTCTAGGAAAAATAACATGACTAACAGCTTGTTGCAGATATCTTCAGAAATGATTTTGAGAAGCACAGATCATATATATGTCAAACACACAGAGATTAAACACACACACGCAAAATACTATAATGTAGCACACGATGATTAACAAGAGTGTTTAAATCCATTACTTTTATTGATACCAAGGGGATTGTATGAATAAGATTTGCTCTAGGGAAAACCTATTTCACATTGGATCTTGGAGGACCGAGGATGGATATTGGATATGGCTGTGGGCAGGGGGAATATTCAATACCTTTCCCAGTAAACAGATATTTTCAATACGTAGATTCCATAGTCTTAATTTTCTCCTTGACCCTTTCTAGGTACTCCTTTTCCTGTATCTCTTCTTTTTCCTTTCCAGTCTTGAGGCTTTTCTCACTTTTATTATCTCATTCTTCTTTCTTTTCTTCATCTTATATTTCTCTCTTAGCCAGTAATGACCATAAAATTTAATTGGACATAATTACTTAATAGTTTTATTAAAATAATATGTAATTTTAAAAATCACCACTGATATTGCATCCTTCTCTTTATCTGCTATATTGAAATTACAGTGTCTTTATATCTACATATTTCATTAGCAATGAAATTAACATGACTTTCTTTTATTCTAATGTAATAGTTTGAATAAAGTATATTTTAATTTTTTACCTCTAAATGATGCATCACGAGAAGTGATGAAACAAAGGATTTTTCTTCATGATGAAAAATGTGGCCATTTCCATTCAAAGTCTTTATCTATTTTGGGGAAAAATGAGATACTTTATAGAGCTGTGTTTTACAATTTATAGGTAGACAAGAGTATTATATTTAAACCCATGTAAAAACCTAATAGAAATTATCTGAAAAGTGAAATAGCAGAAAACGGGATCTTTCCTTTGTAGGATGCTAACTGCACATGAAATTTATGTAAAATGCTAGCGAATGAAAAGTGCTAGAAGACAAATTACTTTAAAAAAGTCAATGGGTTCTTTTATAAAGAAAATGCATGTCACATTTATTGAGTATTGATAAGTTGAATATAGTAGCAGAGGTATAAGTGAGCAGATGTGGAAAATAAGGTATTTAATATTTCTTTCTGATTTATTGCCTTGTAAATATGTTAATGACTATGTTTTTAAATTTGGCCTGATGTATTGCATAGGGTACAGATAAAAATGTTTGCAAAATATTCTTGACTGGCAGTTGGAAATCTTCAGATTTAATGATATTTACATTAAGGACACTGACCAGTTGTTTCAATGACAATAGATGACATCTGAGTATAAGGTCTACAGAAACATCATCATATTTGTTGTTGCAAATTTTAAAGAAATATGCTTTTGTGGTTAGCATGACCGCTAGTAAAATTGAGTCTCTCATTCTTTTGGCTGAGAAGGCAGTTTCTGTGTTATATTTTTTGTTGTATTCAGGGTTTCTAATACAGGGGAAGGCTTTTTTAAATGCCGTTTTTAGGGGAAAGAACTTTAAAGATGGGCTCTTTGCTTCCACTCTCTAAAATGTTACCCACATTCTAAAATAATGCAGAGTATCTTTAGACCTTAAATCAAGAACATTATGTAAGTATGTTACTTAAAATTCTCTATTACTGTATAATATATTGAGGAGACTATATTAGCACTGACTTGTCATTTATTTAGCTATCAAAATGGCAGCTTTCACTCTAAAGTCTGATGAGCATTGTTATTCTGCCTGTCCCCACCATTATGAACAACTTAAAATTCAAGATTGAAATATTATCAGTTGAGAAAGCTGCCCACTCTTTAAGAAGAGCCATATTTCACGATAAAGTCAGAATTTATTTTTTGGAGCAAAAAATGGCAGCTATACATTTTTAATTTGGTCTGATTTTACTGTTTTCCAGAGGCTTGAGGAAGGTTAGAAAGGAAGTTATGGGATTAAAAAAAATATATTTAAGTTGTAAAGAAGCTTGGAACCACACCACAAGCATCATAATTAACTTTAATAATTATAAATGTAAATGCAGACAAGCCACAAGGTTTTAATGGTGTGCCACATGCTTCTGCTAATTATTTTAGAGTTTGGACACATTCAGTGCCAGCTAATTATAAACCCTGCTATGGAAATCATCTGTTTATATTAGACTTATTGATCTCTAGTGTTTAAGCAATATGAAAAGGGAAATCTACAATGCTGGACCATCTGCTTTGTATTCCTAATTGCTTTTAAGGAATCAAATATATAAATAGTCAGCTTTTTATATATTGGGCTTCAAATTCTTTCAAGAAACATATTGTGCAGACCCAAGTGAATTTAAAAAAAAAAAAAGCCTATTTAGAATGTTACTTTCCTGGTTCCTCTTAAGGAGTCTCCATCCCTTACCCTCAAAATCCTTTCCTTTGACCTTTTTGCAAGATCTCCAAAGCACTTTTTTTCCTCCCAAATCTTACAAACTGGTCAAGGTAGTTGAGACTTTTGATGTTTACCCTATTTTAATTACACTTTTTTTTCTTTTCTAAGATCCCCTTTCCCTGCCTCACTCCACCCCACCTCACCCCACTCCACTTCCTTATGGCTGTGAATATTTATTGCCATTTCACACTATGGGATGGTAAGGAATAAATGTCCAGGTGAATAGTTCTCTTTTGTAGGAAATATTTAACTTTATGGCAAATTAAATCTACTGGTATGTGGGGCCAATGACTGGTTAGTAGGACCAGAGCAGCATTACCTTTCATCACTAACAGGCCTAGTGGGTGAGTTTTCTCTTAGATGAATCTTGTGATTCTATATGGATGCTGGGTTTAAATGAAGAAAGAATTGACTTTTTTCTTAGAATGAAGTTGTTTGCTTCATCCATTAATTGCCAAGATAGTTATTTTAGAGTGTTCGAATAGCTAGCTAAAAAATTTACACATTGGAAAAGATTTCTTTAAAAAATCCTTATTTATCCTTGTTAGAATTTATATTAAATCATTAAATTATTGGTTTAAAATAGTTATTCCTGTTACTGCTATTATTCCTATTAATCACTCCTATTAAAGTAGGAGTTTCTCTTCCTAGTGTTCTAGTACTCACATATCCCACCAACAGTAATAATTAGAGGCTAACAATTTATATATATTATATATACTTTATGATATAATATATGATAATTACTGTAAAGTCTCCCTAGGTTTAGGGCTCTTTATTGGCTTTTATAAGAAATATAAACTTAGGACTAATTTGTAATTTTATAGAAACACTACATGATATAACATGCAATAATTTTTAGAGCTTTTTCAGTATTTTTTTTCTTAATCATGTAAAAGTTGTGAATTTTGTACTAAGGGATCAACAAAAGAAAAGTTATCAATCTGCCATTCTTTCATAATTATACACCTCAATATCAGCACAGAAGGCTTGGAGTAGGCTGAAGTTTAATGACCGATTCTAAATAAATGACAGAAAAGGGTACAGAGAAGAGTCATTCACCCTAGTTATAAGAATCCAAAACAAAGAAAAACAAGTGTCTTTACTGGTATTTGGGAAGAGGCACTGGTATGTTTTATCATGCTCTAAATGAAAGAAGAATTAATCTAAAAATATCTGTTACCATCAGTCATGTGCATTCATATATTTTAGGTAACCATTTATGTGGTATATACACATATACATATTTAGATCCCAAGATTTGTTAAAACAACTAGTTATATTAGAACGGTTGTGACTTTTTTGTGGTGCATTCTCTGTTAGAAATCTGCTCATCTGAGATATTTTATCTGCCTCTCAAAAAGGCTGTACTAATTCTTTTTTTTTTTTTTATAATTTTAAATGGAAATTTTCTTATCTACCATTGTACTGTGGACTGCTGGTGTCTCTGAGTTTTAATCTTGGCATATGTATCATTGTAGGACAGGCCTTCTGCATAATCTAAGTTCATTCTAATTAGAGCTACAGGTTTTCCTTCAACTATGCAGTGAAAAGAGAATATTCAAAGTCAGAAACAAAATTAGGAGATTTCTTAAAAGGTGCTTTAAACAGCTCATGTTCCCCAAGCCCTCAAAGTTACAAATCAAGAGAGAACAATTGGCAGCTACATTATCAAAGCCCTTCTGATAATGCTACCACTTAAATCGAATAATATTGTTTAATGGGATTTTTAAAAGCAGCCGTCCTTTGGATCTGACACTCCAATATGATTATCTTTCAGTTCAGTGATAACTAGAACATCCATTTCTATCTGGAGTTCAAGGGACTCATACATATGAATATAGACAGAGAGTTGAGCATCTTCTATTTTTAAAGTGGACACTAATTTGATATTTGTGACACTTGCCATTCCATATTTGGTTCGTATAGCCTACATGAAATATCTTCTCCCCGGGTCTTTCTTGCCATGAGCAAGTTGTGGCAGTTTTCTATGAATTTGGCTTCATGATAATGCTTTTATGGACACTAAAAATATAAAAGTAGAAAAATTATTGTTACCCAAATTGTATTTTCTAAAAACTGAGATAATTTGAAAGATGCAATTTGACTATTTTTATTGTCATTTAGCAGAACTCCAAATATCTTAGTATTAAATATACGCATTTCCTAATTTCTCTCAATTTGTTCAAAAGAAGTAAACATGCATATTGCTAGTTGCTTTTTAAAAAAAATCTAGTACCAAAGACAGTGTTTGATACATCATAGGGCTTCAAGGTTTGTTAAAGTATTATTGAATGGATGATTTTAACAAATATTTAGATGCCCATCGGAGTTCTTATTTAAATAAATTGTTCAAAAGTAAAGAAGTATGATGTTCAGCCATATGAAACTGCATTTTTCTATGAAAAAACAATCGAGTATCACCTATCTCAGATGGTTTAACTTAATACTTTCAATATAATAGCCTTCTCTCTTACATATTTTCTTGGTAAATGAGAATGTTTTTGTTTTTTGAAAATGTAATTAAACAATTATTTTTACCTTAAATATAGTAATTCTGGGAAGAAAGCCAAAAGTGGAAGAATAAAATTTGTAGCTGAAAAACATGACTTTTATTGATCGTGTCTGTTTTATCAGCCATAAAATGGGAAATATGACATATGCTCACACAAAGTTTCTACTTTGACGATTATGACTTAATTAGTTTATAGACTCTTTATTACATGCTTCACATATAGATTTGATATCAAAGTCATTTCTCTTGTGGTAAGACCTTTCACAGGCCACATGGGATTTCCTCCATTAGGAACTCATGTCAGGGATTGGGTTGGGTAGTATTAGTTTGTCAAATCTGAATCCTGTAGGATTACCTACTTGTCCATCTTTTGCATTGTTGGCAATCTTTTTGAGTTTATAAAAGAAATTAGCAGATTAATGGTGAGATCTATAACCTTTCATAAATATCAGACATTGAGAAGAGAGGCGTATTCTGTGAAGTGATCTGCAGTAATGGTTTAAATTTCATGTATCATGTTCCTCAAATTTCATAGCTATCAGTGGATGCACTGATTCATAAAAGGCATTTTCAAAATGTGTTTTAAATTGTATTACATATTTCCTATTCCACCCTAGTTTGGTCATGCCTAGGAATTCTTGGAGATTTAAATTTATTAGCTTTATATCGTATACCTCTCCATGAACTCACACTTTGAAACGAGTGTGGCTACTGCTTTCTCACACATTCTAGATTTTGGATAGTAATCATCTGAATATTAGTCACCTAAAAGGGGCTAAATGTTATCAAAATAGTATATTTGAAATTTATTTTATGCTCATCTCATGTTTTTCCTTTATGAATTACATATACTGATTATCATCTTTATTTTTGTAGTGAAATAATTTAAACTCAACTTGAATTAGCATTAATGTTACAAACTTCAGTTTGGGGAGTGAAAACCATTGGGGGAAAATGGAAGCTCAGTAACTTTCCTTCAATGAGGACAGAATCTCCTTAGTGTGAGAATCCAATCAGCCCCCAGTGAAGTTGCGATGCCCTCTAAATATACAAAACATAGGATGAGATAATTGAATTTGGCCCCTGGGGTTCTGAAAATACCACAACCTGGGTGCATGGGTTCCTCAGAGAATCAAGACAAGATCACACTCATATACATAATTCATATAATCCTTGTTTTTCAAGCCCCATCCAAACTTTTGCATTAAAATCTTAGAAATAGTACTTTTTAGGTAGTGAAAACACACATACCTCCTTTCTTTATATTTTTAAAAGTAAGTACAATAAAGAAGGAATGGCTTTGCCATTTTACTATTTCATTTATACTACAACGCGAGCTCCCAAACGACATTTTGAGTTTCTGGCAAACACTGTGAAATAGCCAAGATATTAACCTCCCCTAGGTTAAGAGGAACTTGGACTGACCCCCAACTGTAGTGGGGCTTTTGAGGAACTATAATTAGGGTTCATGAGATGAAATCAGGCAATTCCTTTTAACATTAGTACAGAAGTCATTGAGGAGGTAGGAATAAATAAGAATATTTGAGTCATAAAGTGAACGTTAGAACCTAAACTTTTATTTTCGTTGATTGCATGATGGAAAGGGTTAACATTCCCTATGTAGATCACTGAAGTTTTATTATATAAGATGACCTTAGGAACTGTCATCTCCCTTGAATTTATACAAAGAATTCAAAGTAAAGGTTTTCTAGGTTACACTTCTTTTTTCAACCCTTTGTCCTGTCAGCTCAGTCCTTGATATCTTCATCTGCCGACATGCCCAGATGTGCAGTGAATGTTGATTTGAGCTGGCCCCTCAACCCCTCCCTGCTGGTGTCATTAAAACCAGGGAGGCAGCAGCTCCCCTGGCATCTTTGGCACGGCTTGGCTTTACACTGTGGACTAAATTATTGATGAAGAGCACTTCTGTCGCAGTGTGTTTTACCCACCTTTAAATGAAACAGTGCGGATTGAGCTGTCACTGCCTCCTCACTCCCTGCAACTTCTACATGACATTTATGATGTGGTTCAGATTGCACCGAAGCAATTAATTTCCAGTGGAGTCTGCACTCAGAATGAAGATCCCTGACAATTACCAAGGGCTGGTTTCTCAATGAGCACACGACACACTCATCAATACTGTACACAAAAAGAAAACATCAAAATATATGTAAAAGTGTCTCTGGGATTTGTGATCCTTTCTTCCTCTTCAAATTGAGTTCTGGATTCCAGACTTTGTTTCTGTATTGTGCATTTGGTTCTCTGTATTTTTATGAAAAGATGGATGGACTTACCTCTCTGGCACATATTTTATAGATGCCTGCCAAAATTTTTATAAAATTTTGTTGGCTACAATATATGTTTATTCTAGATGAAGTTTTTGTCTGCTTGTTTTTACCAGTAAATATTCTTTGACGTTTGCATTCAGTTCTGCAAGTGATTCTATGACCCTGATATATTTTTTCAATTCATCCAATGAATGAAATAAGCAGCATATGTATGCATATGTGTGCATGCATATATATGTGTATTTATGTATATGCATATGCATTGTGTGTATATATGATTTTTTCAAAAGATACTGTAAATATTTTCAAGTATGTGAAATTTAATATTTGATCAATTAAAATATTATTTTTGCCTGTTTTTAAAATTATAAAAACATAATCATATTAACTTGGTGAAAGTTTATTATATGCTATTTTAAAAGACAAGTAGTTTTAGTATTTTTGAGATTATGGGATAACATTAGTCTAGGTGGTGCATATCATTTAAAAGATTCTTAAAAGAATTATAATGAATATATTTTAAAATATTTGTAATTAGCCTATCTATTCTTCTGAAGGCTTGAATATAAATTATTTTTTTAAATAAACATAATCCCTGGCTTCCTGTTTGCAGTCTTAATTTCTGTAGGCAATTTTTTCCTCATAGGTAGACTTTTGTTTTCTCCAAACTGTCTCATACTCAGCAAGAATGTATTGTGAGTTAATGAGTTTTTAACTTCCGATTTAGTTCTCATTTAAATACCAGTGGTTTAGACCAGTGGTTAAAACCTGTTATATGCGCAGTGAAGTCATTCCGTGCCAAAGATACTTCTGGGAAGCAGCTGCACCAGTCTTTCTCGCAAAGGTACCATTGAGGTAGGCATTAAGAAGTGGGGCCTTGGAGTGATAAACTTCCAACAGGATCAAAGAAATAGCTGGTGTACTAGGAGATCATAGTTTGACAGGATGTATAATGTGTCAATCAGATAATTGAGGAGTCTGGATGACTGTAGGAAGCATTACCTCAACCTTAGTGAAAATTCAACTGTGGATCGAAAGGCATTTTATGTGCCATTATTCACCCTCATGTGCCCCTTGTCCTCAGTGGATACTCATGTACAATGTTATCTAGTGAGGTGGGCCAAAGGATGGGAGAGTACTTACTGTATTTGCCTAACTCAAATCTGATGTTTTTCAGTCCTGCTGAAATCAACATAAATTAAGGATGAACTTCCTCTCCTTGAAATTCAGAATTTGATCTCATTCTTCTTTATAAGGCTATTTATTGTATTAAATCACCTTTTCTGTATTTCAAGAGAAGATGATTCAACAAGATAAATTTCAGGGAAAAAAGTCCATCTTAAGCGTTACCTGCTCTTGCCTCAAATAACATGTAGATTTCAGATAAAGGAAAATATAGTCTATTTTTGGCCCGTCATTTGGTCTAAAGTGATATATTTTTTAAAAACCCAACAAAGAAACCCCGAACTGCCTTTGATCAAGACATTTTGGGCGCACTTGTGCATGCATTCATACTCACGCTTACACAAATAAGTTGATAGTGACAATGCTATGTAGAGACAGTTTTTGAGTAAGTGTACCCTTTTTGACCTAAGAGATGTATGAGAAGACTTTGAAACATTGGAAAAGAAATTCTAATTATGACCTATCTAAAAAATAATGATACTTTTTTTTGACCATTTATTTCACTTACAAGCCACTATGCAATGACATTTTCACTTTGACTTTTCACAACAACTTTTTGAGGCACCATTATTCTCATTAGATAGGTGAAGAAAGCAAGGCTTAGAGAGGTTGCATGATTTGTTCAAAGCCATAGCCAGTTGGTAGCAAAGTCAGGACTCTTTCTTTGGCCTTTTTGATATCAAAGTCCAATCTCTTATTGGTTCACTATATTATATTTTTTGATGGGCATACTCTATTCTTTGCTTTATATGATTCTTAATTTCTAAAATTATTTACATTTATGCAGAAAAAATTTTATTAAGCTAGTTCGGTCACCAGTTCTATTTTTGTCTTTTTGTTTGAATCTGAGGCCCATTCTTTGCCTTTCTCTTATATAATACAGACAGTGGTAACCATATGCCTATAGCAATAGATTGATAAAAACGTGGTTAATTGATACTTGTAAAACTACACAGTTCATGCTTCCAAGTGTTAGCTTTTTTTATGTAGAGAAAAAGGAAAGCAAAAGTAGTACATTTAGATTGTGTGGTTAGTTATATAACTAATTTACACTAAGATCTCATTATTTAATATTTAGCTAATTAAAAAAAGAAGCTCTTTTTCTTTTACTCTGCATCCCCAATAAGTCATAGACCTCTAAAGACTTTCCTTTTCCCTTTCAATTTAACACTTCTTTCCACCTACATTGTATCTCTTTGGCTTGCTTATTCTGGGTCCCTGAGTCAGATAATTGAGGTTTTCTAAAATGATGTTCCTGAGGTCTTCTAAAATGAATTTGGCCAAAACTTTGGGACATTCAATAAGTTATCTTCAAACTGTTATTTTATTGGCCTATAGGCACTGAGCTGTGAATGGAATATTTTCTCATTGGATTGAAGTTGTTAATATGAAGAATAAGTAAATGCATTTTCTCGTTACAGGCTGAATATTTGGCTGTATATTTTAAGAAATGTAATATCTGGAAAAACAAAACCTGCTTAGATAAAGCAGTATGATATAGTAGAAAGAGATGGAAGCTGAGTTTAAAGACCTTAGTCCCCATCAATGATATTCTACTTACCTGCTTCATAATCCCGAGCAAGTCAGTTAACATCTGAAATTGTTTCACCATCTATAAAAGGGGAGTAATTCCATCTGACATTACCCTTCTGGGGTTACTAGAGTTTCAGTAATCAAGATATGGAAGCAATCTAAGTGTCCATCAACAGATGAATGGATAAATTGTGTGCATCTATATCTACATCTAAATACATACATACATATATATATATATATATATATATATATATATATATATATATATATATATAGAATATTATTCAGCCATAAAAGAGAATGAAATCTTGCTATTTGCACTAACATGGATGGACTCTGAGGGCATTTTGCCAAGTGAAATAAGTCAAAGAATGACAAATACCATGTAATCTCTCTTATATGTGCAATCTAAAAAACAAAGCAAAACAAAACACCAAGCTCATAGTTATAGAGAACAGATTGGTGGTTGCCAGAGGTAGGGGGTAGGGTGGGAGGGGTGAGTGAAGGGAGTCCAAAGGGAAATAAAAGTGAATATTTTATATTAAATTAGGCGCATTGAATTGTAATCTAAACTTTTTGGAGGTTAGAGAACCTTTTATGAGCTAATTTCTAACAGTAATAAGAAACTAAATGTCTAAGTTGAAATGTCCTTTTTCTACATTTAAGAACAAAAACAAAAGTAAGTTAACCCATATCAGTGTAGCTATGATTAGAAGAAAGCATAATAGAAAGATGAGAAAAAAATGTAGGATAGTCTTAAGTTTTTAGTATATCTGGTGCTTCCATGTGTTTCATGATTTTGAAATGATTTAACTTCACTGATCTTTAATTTCCTTAGGAAAAAGGAGATAATGTATATGGAAGACATTTTCAATGGTAAACTGCTGGACAAATATCAAGACATAATTACTAGAACTCTTCATATATATTATACATGACGTATTCAAATATAATATCAAACTCAAAGAAGGAGGAGGGTGTTTAGGATTGTGTTTAGCATCATAACAGAAAATTCAAATTACACCGACTCAAACAAAATAGAATTTATATTAAAGAAAAGCATAGGTTGCAGTCTAGGGTAGATACAGTGTCTCTATCCTGTCTTCAGAGATCCAGTTCTCTTCTGTCTTTTTGATCCTCCATCTTTAGCTTATGGCTTCAATTTTCAGTGTCACCTTATAGCCTAAAATTGACTATTGGAAGTCTAGTGATTATATTCGCATTTCAGGCAGGGAGTAGAAAGATGGGGAAAGGGATAAAAGGGACAAAAAAGAGGACTAGTGGAAGATCAAAAAGAATTTGCCCTAGGTAAAGGGTTTTTCTAGCCTAGTAACCCATGATTACTACCTATACCTTAGTGTTATACCTTAGCCTATACCTTAGGCTTGGGGATGTTTTCTTTTACCTGAGTAGGTTCTTGGAGTTCTCTTGGTGAATGAGAAGGAGGTATAGATGTTGTGTAGACAACCAGTGTGCTATACTATGGGTCTATGTGTGATTTATATTATCTCCATAATAGACTATGTGGGCTAAAATTCAAGGTCTGTGGTTATTTGACAAAATGGTGGGGATTTTTTTAAAAATTGCATACAATTTTAGCCTATTGAATCACCTTACCCTAAACATTTGCAACTTAGATTTTTTTTCAGTTACCATTTGTAATTTTACTAAAGATGCTTTGTCTAAAAGAATTGCATTTATGTTTTTATTATGTTATCTTGGTTGCATTACAATCATGTTTGAGCTAGGGTAACAAACATGATTATGAAATAAGAATCACCCCTTCTTCAGTTTTCCAGAAAATGATGTAGATTTTTAAGAACATGGGATATTTGGGTAGTTTTAGATTCTTCCAGCATTTGAGGAGGCCTGTGTTTGCTAGTAACTTTACCTGAACTTATTCTCTCAACAGTGATATCAGAAACCTGTAGGAGCTCCAACAAATAAAATGAGTCAATACAATTTAATGAATTAATACACATAAAACACTTAGAACAGTGCTTAGCATAAAAGTAACTTCTCCATAGCAATAGCTTTATGTTGCATTAATTTTAGTGTTAAAACGGTGTTCATTAATATAGTGATGCTTTTTAAAGAGAAGGTTGAAAAAAAATGGAGGGAAGTACTTTTTTCTTCAAGTCATATAGGATAGAAAAAATTGATCAGTCTATACCTTCTATACCTTATTTGATAATAAAGTTTCTAAGTGGAACATTAAATTCATTTCCGTCTATCCCATTCTCCAAATTTAAAACAATCGATATGTTTACTACATAGATAAATACATGGCATGGAATGTATTTTTCTTTGTAGCATGCATAATGGATATTGCCAGTTTTTGCTTTCCCAACATGTGAAGCTTCAACCTAAATGGTTCAATTACTCCTTTGAGTCTTGGCAGAAAGACTTGTACTTTCCACTAAAGACACCTTAAGGTCCAATGCACCCATTCTTGGCAAATGAAGGTATGGACACATGTTTGAGGTGCTATTAATTGAATGCTCCAGCCTGAAATTTTGAATCTGGGTGATAATATAAAGATGCTGGACCTATTGGGGGACTGACCATAGTGATGGTGTGAAGTGAAGTCAAGTCTGAGCTACCACTGTGGTATGATATGGTGATGTTTTCTGCTGCCTACTCCCACTCACCTCCTATGGTTCCTATATACCTTCCCAGATAATTCTCCCTTTGACCCATCAGTTCAATAAGCCCCACTGTATCCTTTCAGTAAATTCATTCTCTTTTCACCTTAACCATGGCTGACTACTTGGAACCAAGAACCTTGATTAGGTCAACACGCACCAAACAGTTGAGAAAAAGAAAACTAAACGTATATAAAACATAAGTAAGAGCTACTTTTTGAGTAGACATTTATAATTCAGCAAAATGGGGAAATGTTAGAAGTACTAACAGTGCATTAATTTTTCTTACCTTTTTCTGATTACATTTTTAGAAAATGTGAATGACAACCATAGTTCGAAAATGTGAATGACACCCATAGTTCGAAAGTCTCTTTTCACTGAATTGCTTGGCATATTAAAAGTATCATTTTCTCTGGTGTATTCAAGCAAACCCAAGGATCCATTCCTACTTGTTTTGTAACTATTAGTGAAAAAAAGTACCAAATAAACATTTCCTCTCAATGCAGCAAATATTCATAATACAGTTGTCTGTTTTCCCATGAGAAGGAGGAATGAGCTTTGGATCTGAATGTTGAACCTTCTTTTAATGACAAATTTTTCTGGTCAGAATGGAGGTAAGTGTTTCCTTTGTCATCCTGGCTGAGTTTTCACTTTTGCTGGCTTTCCACAAGACAGTTGGGAGAGATTGCTGTAGAACTAATTGATGTCTGACAGATTGAACCAAATACCTCAAGAATTCATAGAATTGTTTATTTGCTCTTAGAAAACATAATCAAAGTCTAGAAACATGTAGATAGCATTATTATACTAACAAATAAATAAGGAAATTTTCATGCTTATTTGATCCAAATTAGTTTATTTAAAAAATTAATGTTGAATGCCTTCTACACTATACTTCAATTACCTTGATGTGTTGGTAGATGCAAAGAGGTATGTGTGAAATATTACCTGTGAGGGAAGCACTATGCTTTCCTAGACCTCTTTTGTCTCTGAGTAAGCAATCACATGGGAGAAATATGGGTCATGTGTCATATATTCATAGCCTAAGTATAGAAGACTTATGACTTAGTGAATGGTAGGTATAGTAGCATTCTCGACCAACCTGGCAAGCTATCCTTGAGTGTGTGTCTCAGGTTTGACATTAAAAAAATACTTTAAAGTAAGAAAGAGACAAATAATTACATGTTGTCTCTGAACAATGGGGTAGTATTCTCTGAATTCACAAACATAATGTCTGTTCATCCTATTCTCTTGGGGAAGTGGGGTGGGAATTTTCATACTTTACTTTTGAAGCACTTTCAGTGCCATTTACTGTTATAATTCACATACCAGTTAGATGAATAGGTATAAGTCTCTAACATCAGTAAGAGCTAACATAGTGGATTTACCAATTTAAGGAAAAGAGGAAAATTAAGTAAAAAAAGATAAACTTAGGGTCTCTTTTGAGATGAGTCTTTGTAATTCAAAGTGCAGAATGATAGGACAGAGCATCTATTTGCTGCATCTGTTACCAGGGAGATAAATAATATATCTTACACTGATTAGCTGACTTGTGCTTGTTATAATTTCAAGTTTCTTTATGGCTTTATGCTGCTCTCTGGTCTCCAATTTGTGATTAGGAACAAGCTAAAGATGTTTTAGTGCTTCTCATAAAGGTGCTTGGTCTTGAAGAACTGATAGCTGATGGCTAGAGTAATATTTTGTTAAAGAATGAATGCTATAAAATGTTCTGGCAAAATTTTTTTTTTTTTTTTTTAGTTAAAAAAACCTGACTATACTTTGCCATCAGCATCGACTATGTAGTAGTTTTATTTCCTAGCACTAGCATTTTGCTAGTTGTGACATCTGTAGTATGATAACTACTAGTGATATTTTATTTTTTCCCTCTCTTGCTTCTCATGATCTTTTGCTAGAAATCACATTCCAAATAGTTCTGGTGATTGTACCCTTTGTAGATTTTTTAAAACCCTGTAGTTTGTCCCTTCCACTTAAGCCATTATCTAACTTTTTGGTTCAAAAAGTGATTTTTCTGAAGTATACATATGGACTTCCAAACTGTTCTAGATGCCTTTAAATTGCTATTTTTGGAGACTGTCCATTTTCCAAACTTTAACAATTCTTGGCAGTATAGACAACAAAGCTGAAAACCTTTGGAGTCATTCCTGGCTCGCCCTCATCAACCTCACATCCAGTCATTCACTTTATCCTTTAAATTTTACTTTCCAATGCCTCACGTATCCTACAGATGCTTTTCATTCAGACTGTTTCTGTTCCATTCAGACCATTACTTGTCTGGAGTACTGCAAGAGGCTTCTAACTGAATTCCCCATATCTTTTTCTACTGACTCCAAAGCATTTTTTTTTCTAGGTTGTGAAGCTCATTAAAACAAGATCAGCATCTACTGACTCATGAATTAAACCAACATTTATTATAGCCCCAGTTGTTCCAGGCTTTTCTCCAACTCTTCCCCTCGTGTCCTTCCCCTTGAGATAGTTGAGATAGTTGATTTTCTCTGAACATTTTCTATACTCTCCCACCCTTAGGACTTTATTCCTGTTCTTGCCTGACACTCAAGTGTTATTTCTCTTCATTGTTCTTCTTAAAAGTCTCATACAGCTGCCAATCTCATATAAATTGTAACCTCTTTCATGAAGACTTCCTGATGACCATGCCTGGAGTTTACCTTTATCTCCTTTGAATCCTCAAGATTTGTTACTAATAATCCTATGCCATCATCTACTCTGTCTCAGAGGAATTTGTGTACTTTTCACCTTCTTTTCTCTATTTTGAGTTTTTCAAAGGCAAAAACTCTTTTTTCTTGTATTTGTCTCTCCTACATTTTCTAATTTGATTCATTTCATACTATAGGAGCTCAGATATTCATTAAATAGAATTCTTGATGATCTAGGGGAAAAATAACATTTTTAAAAAGACACTTGACCCAATATTAACATTAAACTCTATGACTGCTTTGTTATTTTATGAGAATAGATTTTCTATGAGGTTCCATCAGGCAAAGTATATGAAATGAAGCAAAAATATTAGACAAAAGAGACTACCATCAATTCAGTTTATTTTACCTTGCATATACCTTCCTGTATGTACCCTTAGATTATCTATATCATGGTCCTTTTAATCATTTTGATCATTTTGATAGCAACCAAACTATATTATGGTCCTTATAATCATTTTGATCATTTTGATAGCAGAGACTTTGTAATGGGACTATGTAGATTAAAAAATTTTTCTCACATATCACATACATTTTCCTCCTGTCGTTTGGAGGAAGAGTTGTTCTTGTGTCTTTCCACGATTAATGCCACCATCTGTGCATTTTTTAAACCTCATTCCTTTCTGTCTGTTCTGAGAGTTAGCACCATAAAAATCTCTCTTCTCTCACAAGTCTTTAAATTCTTCCCCTTTTCACTAACTGCTTCCTTTCAACCAAAAAATGTGCTCAAATCTTCACTTACTTGAAGCCACAGTTTCTCCTAGCTACTATCATACTTTCCTTTTTTCCCAGCACAACCAAACTTCCTGAAAACAAAGTCTGTTGTGGGTTCCTCCATTACTATGCTCTGTATTCTCTGTGGTTGGGTTCTACATTATTTTTCCACTGGTACTCCTTTAGGAAAGGTCTTTCACTTTTTATATCTAAACATCTTATTTTCAGTTTCAACTCAAATCTTTTGTATTATTTTAAGAAAATCAACCACATTTTTCTTAAAATTCTTATTACTTGTGAAATACTACTTTTTCATGATCCTTTTTTACTCTTTTTTTTCCAACCAATATTTGTACAGCGCTTAAGTACGTTGTATTAGAAACAACGGGGATACAAAGGCATAGCCTATCATTGTCTTAACATTTAGTCTCAGTAGATAGACAAGCTGTATGTTATGTATAAAAAGTTATATAATTTTGCAGTTCAAATTTTACAGTTCAAAATAATGCTCGTTTCAAATGGAGCTCATGTTTTGGCTATTATCTGAGTCTCTTAACTGGTATTCCTTTA
The DNA here is from genome assembly GCF_902729225.1 of Pteropus medius. NCBI lineage: Eukaryota > Metazoa > Chordata > Mammalia > Chiroptera > Pteropodidae > Pteropus > Pteropus medius. The sequence goes on from NW_024349800.1 coordinate 27,957,836, forward strand.
TTCAGAGGTTCCTACCTCAAATTCATGCTTCTAAGTACGAGTTTAATTTTTCTAAAAAAAATCATTCTGATCATAATGTTCTCGTATTTCAACAGTTTTCCAGTAACTCCATGAAATCAGACTTTTCAGCAATATCAAAATTCTATATTCTTGTGACATGTTTGCCACCTGGACTACTTACTATTTCCTAAATGCCCATGCAGCATTTTGCCCCATACCCTTTCAGTGTGTTATCATCACTGCTCTAATATGGCCCCAGGGATTCCTACCTCCTGGTAGCCACACCCTTCTGTAATCCCCTCACCCTGAGTGTGGGTTGGATTTTAGTTACTTGATTATAAGGAATAGAATATGACAGAAGTACTATGATGTCAATTCTGGGATTAGGTTATAAAGATTGGCTCTCTGCCTTGAGTGTACTTGCTCTCTGTCTTTGTCTCTTTGTCTTTCTGTGATCTCTCACCCTGAGGAAGCCAGATGCCTTGTTGTAAGGCATCCTGTAGAAAGGTCCACATAGCAAGGTACTGAGGCTAGCCAACAACCGTGTGAATGATCTTGGAAGTGAAAGCTTTCAGATAAAACTGCACTCCAGCCAACAGCTTGATTGCAATCTCATGAGATACTTAAAGTCTGAGAAACTAAATTGCATCAGATTCTTAATCCACAGAAACTGTAAAATAATAAATGAAGTGTGTGTTATGTTAAGCCATTAAATTCTGGGATAATGTGTTACATAGCCATAGGTAACTAATACATCTACTTAAAATAGCCTTCCACCCTTTATCAGTAACACACTCAGTTCTAACAGTACCTACTGACTACCTAGTCACTACCTGCTGAAAATGTTTTCTTCTTCATTTTTACTCCTATTTAGTTGACAGCCTTCATTGTTACTTATCAATTTATTTATGTCCCTGAGAAGATAAATATCTTTAGTGGTAGCAACTGTTTCATACATTTTAACAGCTCCTATAACATGTAGCAAAATTTCCTGAACATGGTGAGAATTTAATACATATCTGTTGAGTAAATATAATGAAACTGCTTGATTAATCATCAAAATAAGCATATAGGGCAATCATTATCATAAGATGAGGGATAATCACTTCAAAATTTCTGGTAAAGCTTTAAAAAATTATAGGCAGACAGGAGTGGCAGAGTCATATTTGATGAATGAAATTGCACAGAGTCTGGAAAGCACAGAGGATGTTGTAAGACCAACTAGCAATTGATTGGTAGGCAACAAGAGTTTGGATGAATGTATATAACTGAACAGAGGGCTCATGCCAAGTTCTGCTGGGTGTTTTGGTTTTAGATGTAATGGCTTGTACTTCCTATGGTCCCATAAGGCAGATAGACATGGGAAAATGTAGCCCAATTGTACCTAATATAATGCATAGTATATGTTTACTAAATATTTGATTCTACTTGAAAATGTAAGCTGAAGAATGATTTTTTGGGTCTTAATTGGTAAGCTTTGAACTTTATAAGCAATTGGTAATTCCCAAAGGCATTTGAGCAAGAATACAACAGTGTTAAAGTGATTTAGTTATACTCAGATGGCAATGCATGTAACTAGATATAGGGACTCAGATGGGTGAAAATAACTAGGAAGCAACTAGTTGAGTCATGAGCTTATAAACTGAATAGGCATCCTATTTCTTCAAATCTGGCATCCTATTTCTAAAATCTGAGTAAATCTCTTAAATGGTAGAATCTCTTAAAATGTATCACTAAAATATAGAACTTAAAATTACTTGATCCTTATAACTATAACTAAATTATTACTGTATGCCTAATGGGTAGCTGTATTTCTATACTTTAACTTTTAGAAAAGAGATGATAAATTGATAAATTCCAGTCTTTTTTTTTGTTGTTGCTGGCCAATAAGACTTTAGAAGTTACACATACAATGAGAAGTATGTATGTGAGACCAACTAAAATTTGACCCAATACTTATGCCCTGTGATTAGCCTTTTGAAAACTCATAATACATTAAGACATTGAAAGCTCATAGGTTGCTGGAATGGTATGGAGTAGAGGGATTTATTAAAAACAATTTTTTTATTGAGATTTTTCATGATACACGGAGAAAGTATTATAGATGGACACCATCTATGACTTCATGAGTTTACTGTCTAGTAGGATGTATCTAATAGGAAAGGTTTAGTGACAAAAAATTGGATTTATCTACTTCTTGGTTTCAATAGCCTATAACATGGAGATAACATTTAATTAAAAGCTATGTCACTTCTAATATTTTACTGATGTTTAAAAAAATGAGGAAAATGAAAAAGATAAAATATACAGGCAAAAGATGAAAAGGAGTGAGGATTGGATAAAGGAAGACTAGAGAGAAGAAATTGAAATGAGAAAGAGGTACCTAAAACACTGGAAGGGAGAAGAGCTTAAGACAAGGTTGAAGCATGAGAGTGATAGGGATCAATATGGAGGCAAAAGCAAGAACAGAAAAAAGAGCAGAAAACATAACCAGTGAAAAATTAGACAGGAGGGAAAATAAATTGATCTGTGATAAAAAAAAAAAAAGAAAAGAAAAAAAGGAAAGGAAATATAAGGGTAAAAGGAGAAAAGAAAAGAATATAGTTAATATTTACATAGTACTTTTCATTTTTAGAAAGCTTTATAAATATTAACTAATTAACCTTCATTCCAGCCCTGTGCAGAAGCATTATTATCATAGTTATTATTAATAACTGAATGGAAAAGGGGTCAGAAAGGTCTACACACACAAAATTTTAATTTTGTACATGTATTTTATTTCTGTGACATAAAAGCAGTAGCTAAAAGGAAAATTTGTTTCAAATTCTTGCAAATCCATTATTGCTAGATGAGAACTGCATTTGTTTTGCTTCTCTCACCTTCATGGCCTTAGGCCATAGGATCTGAAGATGTAGTCTCTGTGTCTGGCTATCAATTCTCTTGCAACTCATCCTTAATAGTGGGACTTAACAAAGAGCTTTCAATTTAGTTTCAGGACTTTCAATCTACAGGATTATTATTAGTATTATTTCAAAGAACTATGTACAACTTCTCCTGAATACAATTTAATTGCATCATGGAAGTAGAGACCAGTTGCATAGTTTGTGGTACGCAAATAATACTGTGTTTGTTTGGAGCCTTTCTCCTTTCTTTGATCCCTATGAGACAGGATGAGAACTCCACTCAAGAACAGTTTTTTTTTGTGTTCTAGCTTGCTAATCACACACTTGCTTTTCTGGAGGGAAAATATTAGAAAATGTATTGAATAAATGTGCATAGCGGAATTCACTTTTTATTATAGTTAGAATGAGCAAACAATCGCATGCTTGTAATAATGTAAATTTTGCTTTCGTTATGATCTTGCCTCCACAAGCTATATATAGTGCAGATACAGAGTTTATCAACTCTCTTTCTCTAGAGTGATAAAGGAGACTGCTGGGTAAAATAGCCGTAACTCACATGTTATTTCTGGAAACATCTGACTTACTTGCAAAATGGTCCTTATTTTAAAAGTGACTTTTAACATGAATGCAGGTAGTAGTAAAAATAGTGATCGTGTGTGTGGAGATGTGTATGAATGATACATGTTGGAATTGAAATCTGTTTCACTCTCCATATTTGTTTTACCCTTCTCCCTTTTTTAGCCAGACAAATTTCATACAGAGTGATTTTCTTTTGCCTTGTGCATGGTACTTGCTTCTCAGTTCTTAAAATAGGATTCCTTAATCTTCACACAATGTTCTCCAAAAACAGTAGTAATTTTAAATTCAAGTGTACAAAACATTGTGTAATTTATTATCCTTATGTGGCTGTATCTTTTATGTGAAGCAAATAGGACAAATATTTTATTGAATTTGAAAAGTAAAAATTAAGTGAACTAATTGGCTACTTAGTTTCAGTAGAAATATATTTTCATATATCTTTAAGATGTTACAATTCTTTGAGACATGTTACATAATTCTTAAATTACAAAAAAGAAAACTTTCCACCTTTACTAATACTATATTATTTTACTCTAAAATAATAAAACATGTCAAGGTTAAAGAAACAAAACTTTAAATATATGTTATGTACAACCACAAAATTAATGAAACTATTCTGGAGATAATCATCACTTGAAATCATATACTGGAGCCTGCAAACTTCACCAAGGAATTATACTAATTTCAAAATTTATTTCTTTCTGCTTCTTAATGTATATGTTTTATATAATTAGTTTCAAGATTATTCCTTAGGGAGTTTTATAGATTTTTTCAAAAACACCATTGAAAATTAGTTACACTTATGGAAAATATAATTTTTGAATTTATAAAGTTATGTTTTCAGGATTTTATAGGAAAGCAAGATGACTCCCTTTTTCTCACTAGTGTTCGGGAATATGTGTGAAGGGGGCTGAAAGGTAAAAACGTTGCGGTTAAAGCAGTGTAGCTTGCAAATGACTTTTCATGATTACTTAATATTAATATCATCACAAAATCACTGTGATTTCAAAATACTTGTTTGTCTTTAATGAAATTCCCTAAAACTATTTATTATGAAAAAATCGTTTTTGGAGGTCCTATTCTATGTTTGTCACTTTTTAAGAAATTATGTAGATATATAAGAAACAAAATTTTGTGGGTCTGCTCCCATAAAAAAATACGTAATTTTGTAAAGTATAAACCAATATATATGAAATAGAAAGAAACTTGAAATGCCAAACTGTGAGATATCCTATTATAGAATTTGAGACAAGAGAAGGATCAGAGAAGATTGATATAGTCTCACAAGGCATCACAGAGGAGCTACAGCCAAAATTATAATCACAGGATGTTGTAATAGATTGTGGAAGTAGTGCTTTTTAGAATACTACTAAGACACAGGAAATAGTTCAGTTTACCCATATAGAATGAGTAAACTGAACTATTTCCTGTGTCTTAGTAGTATTCATTCTCTACAAACATTCCTAACTGAATGAGCAGGATATTTCCTTTAGAGTTGTGGTATAGTAGGTAAGTAATTTGTGTCTTGCCAAATAGACTGGTTATATTTTGTTCAGATTGCTGCTATGGGAGAAATCTCTCAGGTTCTATACATTCCAAGACTTTGCATAAAATACTTCTGTTTTTTTTCTTTCAAACTTACATTTAATAAGATGTGAATCAGAAAGTCTCTTTTGATTAAAAATCATTAAATTTGAGGATCTATGCAAAAAAATGAGGACGAAGGTGAGATAGTTGTACCATTTATCAATTAATTAGAATTTATTTTTTTAAAATATATCCCAAAATATTTTATTAAAATTTAAAGAGTAACTTCAGGATTTATACTTGAATAAAAGCTCAAAATATGTAATTTTTTTCCAAGAGAGGAATAGAGCAGATTTATCATTAATGATACTTTCCAAATAACATGGATGAAATAATGAAGATCAGTGGACCTCTACCTAAAGAAATGTAAATATGGCCAAGGAGTGTATATTTACTTTCATTTTATGTAGGAGAGTACAAGCATATCGTTACCCATTATGAAAAACTTGGTGACACATTCTCTCTGTTATCGTTTTCCTAATTCAAAACTGAGCATTTAAGACAGAATAACAGTGCTACTATATAATATAGAACGCATGATTTTGCTGCAGTGAAGAAGTGAGTTTACAATTGTTCGTTTAGTCTTGAGTGACCATCCTCAGAAAAGAAGAAACTAACAGCATGGTATTTCTGGAATTAGGTCTTCTAAACTGGTATGGTAGATGGAAATATTTTTCTCTCCTGAAAGAATGCCTAGGTGTTGTTTCCCCTGGGAAAAATATGGAAACTTGAAATGCACTATTTTTTTCCCACCAAGCAACCAGGCTCCACACAAATCTATCATGATTCAACTTCAAACTAAAAAGTCTTATTCTGAATATCAATTCTTATAGACTATGTAGCTTTCAGTTACGGAATCTGAAACTGCTGGTTCCTTGAGGATAAAGGAACACGCTTTTTGGAAAAGACCACAATTTGATTGCTAGTAATCAATATACTATTTGGAATGAAACCTAGTTGTACAGTGTGATTTAGAAACTCTGAGAGTATTGCACCAAAGCCTTCTGCTCAAATCTTTTTAAGTCCTGTTGTTCTTTGTTAGTTTTCCTTAGGCCTGTTTGTTCATTTTCAGAGACACCAGAACATTTTCTGGGTAGAAAAAGCCTCTTCTGGAGTTCTAGGGAAAAAGGACAATAATTTGTGGCTAAATATATCTTCCTTTTCTTTTTCCCATGAAGCTTGCAGACATTGTGTATCCTGAAATGGAGAGAGTTAAATGAAGAATTTGAATTTCTTCTAGGCCAGAAACATGTGAGTGCTTGAACGTAAGTAACATTTATCAAATCCACATTTTAGAAAGTTTGCGTAACTTTTAATTCACTGTTTTAATCAAAAAGAGAATGTCTCGTTGACTGAAAGCCCAGGGTTGTTGTTGACATAAATATGAAATATGAATCCTTTCAGCAATCTTAGATTGTCCCTATTTTTACATCTGAGAATATGAAAATTCATAGAATTTAAATAAGTATTCTAGATAACACAGGTAAAAAATTACCAGAGCTAGGATTTGAACTTGCTTCTTGATCATTTTAAGACCTAATTGGAGGGCCTACCACTTGCTGTCAAGATGCATAAGTAAGGCACAGTTCCTAGAACAAGCTAACAATCTATTATATATTCCACATATGACCCATTTTCTGAAGCTTTTTAAATTGCCCAAGGAAGGGCATTATAATGAGTTTCCTTCGATGTAAATTTCACCAAAGTTTTGCCAATGTCATGGTGGCAAGGTGACTTTAATGACATGTTTAATGTACATTCAAGTCTGGATGGTTGTTTTATTTCTTTGTGATACTTGGCTGATCTGGAAAGAATATGTGTCATGTTGACTGAAGGAGATTAGATGACAAAAACAGGTTGAGGAAAATGGGACAGGCCACGGAAAGGAGAAAACAGGGGAAAGGGTGACCTGGTAGAGAATTATCTGGGCTCTTAAGCAATATGAATAGAATGAAGAGAATCTGACAAAAAAAAATTTTATCTGGGGTTTTCCTTGAATTAAATTAGGGACATTTGAATAGCTAATTAAATAACGGGGTCAGGGAGAAAAGAACAGCAACCTTATGAAAATTATCCTGTTTATTATATTTTTAGATTTTTTTTTTTTTTTTGCAATTCTTTCACGTCACCACATTAGAAGGTAGCAGTGTCTTCGCAAAATGATAGTTAGCTTCATAAATTTCTACACACGTCCACATTTTAAGGAAGATGACTTTATTTTGGTCGGGGCTAGTAGGGTAACTGTTTTGTATGTGTTGCCTAAACCTTTCCTGACAGTATGTCATGAACTCTCCCATTCTTCACCTGATTTTTATTGAGAACAGGTGGGAATGCTCAGCCAGGCTGCTGGTTCAATGTTATTTGGCTGTAACTTAATATTCCTGTGTGAGACTTGCTTCGGGGTTATGGACCATGGGAGGTATTAGCTGCTCTTCCACAATTTTTTGCCAAAGACATTTTCAATTCTCCTTGGGATATAAGAGGTGTGAGAGGAGTTGGTGAGACCTGAGGCAGTCTGCTGTATGGTGGGCCACACAATTTTCCTTCACCGAGGCTCCATTTACTCTGTTGAGTGTGCTGCTAATTCTCAGAGAATGTAAATATGTTTCCAGTGGAATTCGGTTTTGGGAACAGTAAGGTTCTGCTGGTTTGGGGTTCACAAGTCTTTCAGTCAGCAAGGCCAGTAAAGCAACTGAGGGGGCTGAGAGCGTCTGTCTCTCATGGAGTTGGAGTGCCCTCTGCTGCCCTGGAAAAAAAGGTGCATGCACAGAATAGCTCTTCCTGCCACCACTTTCCTCCAGGTACAGGAAAATGTGAAAAATGCTACCTTTGAAACCAGATGCCCTCAGTTGATCACTGAGCATCAGGTTTTACTCAGTTGTGGGGGCTTTGGCTCTTTCAAAGAATTCTCATTGAGGCTGAGTATGCCATAATGCTAGAGCCTATGTGGAAGGCAGCTTTTCCTTAGTCATAAGGTGTGGTATTAGGCAATCATTTCAGAATGATAGTTATTTGGCTTATTTTTTTATAAGTGCTGCTATGAAATATGTGTTTATTTTTGGGTGTATGTGTGTGTATGTGATCAGTCTTTTCATATATGTCTGAGAAACCTGAATATTATAATTCCTTTTTTAAACGTGTTTTTACATTTAAAATCAATGTGTAAAATGTTCTTTGTGGCAAATGCAAGTATTCTTTAAAACCATTTCTTTCATTAGTTTCTAATGTATTTTATCATTATGGAATTAAGTATCTTAATTCCATAATGAATTAAAACTATATATGACAGTTTCTCATAATCTCATTTAATCATCATGGCAACTCTTCAAAGTAGGCTACCTAGTCCCGACTTTATAGAGAGAAAATCAAGGCCTAAGTCATACCCAGTCATACAAGTGGTAGGAGAGGTAAGAACTATGTCAGCTACTGTGCTGAGATCTAGGATAAAAATAATCATGAACAGGTTTTTAATACTTATCATTTGTTAGCACCATAACTGTTTTTTTTATATATTGCTCATTTATTCTTCATGTCAACTCACAGGGTAGATACTATTATAATTGTCATTTTATTGATATGGTAACAGAGGCTTTGAGAACTTGCTAATTATTAGTCAAATAGCTAGTATGTGAAAAAGCTGGATTTCAAACTCTGATAGGTTTGATGCCAGAGGCCGCGATGAGCGGGTAACATTTTATATGTAGAGAAATAAGACATAATGCCTGGCCTCAAACAATTTTGATTTTTCGGTGTCTGTGGGGGTAAAATATACATAACTTGTACCATTTTAACCATTGTTAGATATAAAGGTTGGCGACATTAAGTATATTCATATTGTTGAGCAACCATCACTACCATCCGTCTCCAGAGCTTTTTTTATCCTCCCTAACTGAAAGTCTGTACTCATTAATCAACAACACCCATTTTCCTTTCCCTCTAGCTCTTGGCAACCACCATTCTTTTTTCTGTTTCTATGAATTTGACTATTGTAAGTACCTCATATAAGTGAAATGGTACAATATTTATCCTTTTGTGTTGGGATTATTACACTTAGCATAATGTCTTTAAAATTCATTCAAATTGTAGCATGTGTCGGAATTTAATTCATTTTTAAGGCTAAAATTTCATTGTATGGATATACCACATTTTATTTATTCATTCATCCATTGACGGACATTTGGAATATTTCTACCTTTTGGTTATTGTGAATAGTGCTGCTATGAACATTAATGTACAAATATCTGAGTTTCTTCTTTTAATTATTTTGGATATGTACACAGAACTGTGATTGTTGAATTGTATGATATCGTATGTTTAATTTTTTGAAGACCCACCATACTGTTTTTCATAGTGGCTGCACTATTTTACATTCCCATCAGCAAAGCACAAGGCCTCTAATTTCACATCTTGGTCAACACATTATTTTCTGTATTTTTTTATAGCAGCCGTCCTAATGCATGTGAAGTAGTATATAACTGTGGCTTTGATTTGCATTTCCCTAATGTTTAGTGAAAATCACAGCACCTTTTCATGTGTTTATTGTCCATCTATACATCTTCTGTGGAGAAATGTCTATTCAAATCCTTTAACTATTTCTTAATTGAATTGTCTTTTGTTATTGTTGTTATTGAGTTGTGTGAGTTCTTTATATATTCTGGATATTAATCCCTTATCAGATATATGATTTGTAAATATTTTCTCCCATTCCATGGGTTGCTCTTTTACTGTGGTGATAGTGTCCTTGAGTACACAAGAAGTTTTTTAATTTTGATGAAGTCTAATTTATCTTCTTTTTTCTTTTGTTTCTGTTACTTTTGATGTCATATCCAGGAAATCATTGCCAAATCCAATATCATGAAGCTTTCTCCTATGTTTTCTTTTTAGTTCTTACATTTAAGTCTTTGATTAACTGTATATTGATTTAATTTTTGTATATAGTGTGTGGTAAGCATCCAGCTTCATTCTTTTGCACGTGATATCTATTTTTCCTAACACTACTTATTGAAAAGACTGTTCTTTCTCCACTTAGTGGTCTTGGTACTCTTGTTTAAAAGAGTTTAATCATATATGCAGTGGTTTATTTATGGGCTCTTGAACTCTATTCCATTGGTCTATAAGTCTGTCTTTAGGCCAGTACCACATTGGTTTGATAACTGTAGCTTTGTAATAAGTTTTTGAAATCTGGAAGGGTGAGACCTCCAATTTTGTTCATTTTCAAGATTGTTTTGACTATTTGTGGTCCTTGAGATTCCATATGAGTTTTAATCTGGATTGTTCTTTTTTTGCAAAAAAAAAAAATGTGATTGGGATTTTAATAAAGATTGCATTGATTCTGTAGATTTCTTTGAGTAGTATTGATATCTTAACAATGTTGTCTTATAATTCATGAAAACAGATGTATTTACATTTATCGGTATCTAATTGTGTTCAGCAACATTTTTTAGTTTTCAGTGTACAAGTCTTTTGTCTCCTTTGTTAAGTTTACTTCTAAGCATTTTATTCTTTTAGATGTTATTATAAATGAAAATGTTTTCCTAATTTTTTTTTTGGATCGTTCATAGTTAGTGTATGAAAACAGAATTGATTTTTGTGTGTTGATGTTGAATTTGCAACTAGTTTACAGTTTTTAACTTGGGCCCAGATCTTTTAACTCTATATCCTATGCATTTCCTACTCTTTCACAGTGGTCAACATTTGAAAAATTACCATGTATTCTTATCACACAAAAATTTTGTTATTATGACAATTTTTACCAAAGTTTTTTCTGGTTTGAGCGTTTTCATGGAGTCCAACATTTTGTCAGTAATTTAATTAATGAAAAAGAAAATTAATTTTCTTTGTGTGCATGTGTTATGTATATATAGGTGATAATCTGAGTGACTTAAAGTTTTAATTTACAAATGGTTTGATGTTATATTGACATAGCTGTGGATCTCAAAATTGTTTTAACCCATACAAAGAAAATTAGAATCTGCATTGCATTCATTATATCTAACAGTTGAACTCTAGCTTTCTGACCCAGATGGATTTGGGTAATGTAGTTCACCTTGTTCGATTACCTCTTCAGCTAGGTAATAGCTATAGTACCAGTTTAAAAAATAGACTACTTAATACTTTGACTAATACTTGACAAGAATAATACAAAAAGAAAACCATAAATCAATTTCTCTTATGACTATAGATATAAAAATATTAAGCACAGTATTATCAAATTCTGGTTATTTTAAATAAAAAATATACCAAGTTCGGTTTAATCTAGAAATTTAAGGATGTGATCTATGATCATAAGAAAAAAATATGAAAACCTTCTGATAGATGCTGAAAAAGCATTTATAAATGTAACATATTTATGAATCAAGACATAAAGATAGGTTATCTCTTTTGCAGAATTAAAAAAAATGTTTAAACTAATAGCCAATATCCACTTAGTAGAAAAGTCAGAAGGATGCTTCTCATCACCTCCATTATCTACCATAATTCTAGAAGTTCTAATCAATGTATAATAATACTAAAACCAACACTAATACTACTACTAGTAAGTGAATTTAAATATAAGGAGATAATTATAACATATGCAAGAAATAATTTTGTTGACCTGGAAACCAAAAGTTAATCAATTGAAAAACTATGAGAAAGTAATATGAATTACGTAACATGGCCAGTCACCAATTTAATTTAAAGAATGCAACATTTCCTATATACTATTAATAATAATTAGAAATGGATAAACATTTCAATCACAATAGCAGTTTCTGTTTTCATCATCTTCTCACTGCTTCTTTTATAAAAAATTGGTTTTTGTACTTTCTAGTCTATTTCATTGTATGACTATATATTTTAGGCCTTAATTATAGTAACTTTATCTTACGTCTTAGTATTTGGCAAGGGAAAGCCCCCATGCTCTCATACACACTATTAAACTATTCAAAGACGCTTTCACTATTCTAGCCAAAGATGTTTGATTTGTTCTTCAAACTGAATTTAATTCAACTTTTTAAAAAACTTTCTATTAAGATTTTGCAAATAATTGTATAGTCACAGAAATTTTTGAAGTAGAAAGACTAGTTGGTTAGTCCAGTTTCTCTCATACATACAAGGAAAAATGACTTGAGACTCCAGATATCGGGTCCTTCAATGGCACATAGCAGCATTTACTACCATGTACATATAACATGACTCCATGAGAGACAAATGTGAAATGGAGTTTGTCCTCTGGAAGTAAGATAGAAATAGTTTTGATATTCAGGAAGGCGGTATTCAAGAAAGGCTGACATAATTTAATGCTCTAAAGAGAGCTCATCCAGTGTTTTATAAACCTAGTCAAATCAGCTGAAGCTTTATATTATATTTGAGATAAAAATTATAGTAATTGAAGGGATAGAGTAATTAAAATAATGCATGTGTGTGTTAGATCTGTGGTTATAGGAACTTGACTTATAGGAATACTGTATTTTTGGCCTTCTTTGAGATCCTCATAGACTTCTTTTTTTTACAAGATAAAGCAAGTATGACATTTAAAAATATCATTTTACACTTGTCACTTTTGGTCCCAAGAAGATCGTTAACAGAGTGACAGGGATATTGTAAGCACAACAGTGAAGTAACAGTGGTAGTGACAACCACAGTAACTATCATGATATCTTAATTTTACATCATACCTTTCTTGTGAAAAGGACTCCTAGGAACTCACATATTTAATTATATTTCACTCAGATCATTCTTCTGGGGTGGTCAGAAGCAAATGTTGCCTTCTTTTTACAGATGGGAAAACATGAGTTAGTGAGAAATGAGAAAATCTTCAGAGGTCTCAGAGGCCACCTGGAGCAGCTTCAATGACTGCTTTTTTTCAGACAATATTCTTCTTTCAAAAATACTAATTGCTAGTGGTCTTGTCCTTTTGTGCTTTTTATAATTCAATAAAAGCATGATAAATGAAATAAAATTCACTTATTGCAATATGTGCTAAGGAAGGAAGACGAGTAGGAAAATAGAGGTGTTTGTAAATGTTTTTCTTGCATCTGTTTTAAGAACAGCATCAGGCAGTGGGGTAGCAGAACTCCATGTGTACCATTTGTATTTTGGTGTTTATGCATGCCATTCTTTGGGACACAACTCTCACATTCAAAGGTCCTGATTTAATTGTTAGAGAAGGGAACTTGATCATTTAAAGAAAATTGAAACATGATTTTATTGCGCTATCAAAGTTGAGAACCACTGCCCAATACATTAAGGGTTGTTTGATGACCATCTATTTCTGATTCTATTTCAGTTTCTTGTGCTTAGATTATGTAATAAATACATAAATATATATCGTCTATCGTTCCCTTTATTGATATAAATAGGTATTTTGTCTGGATAACTGGTTACCTGGAAGATGTAAAATTCTGATTCTAAATATAAATTATAATGTCATTTGTGAATTACTTTTCCAAGTTCATGATTTTCATATCCTACCAGTATATTTTGTGTGCTATCCCTACTGCACAATTAATCAAAGTAGACACAACATTTTACTTAGAGTATTCTACCAGAGATGGGAGAAGTAGGGACATAATTCTAGGCACCAAGAAGGGATTGTCTCTTCTCTGGAATGAACAAAGCCATAGGAAAGACAATTCTCAATTCTCTGAGAATTCACGTGTTCATTGTAGAGTCATTAGGTGTGAGTTAAGGAAGAGGCAACATTACAAGGCAGAATTCAGGTCAATAAGCCTAAGCACTTGCTTTTGTCACACTGTGATATGCAGAGGAGAATCTCCCTCTTAAACTTTCTGTAACCCATTCTATTAAATCCCTATTAAAATGACAGGAATCATGAACCCATAAAACAGTAAAGATGGAAGATTGATTAGGTGTACAGTTCAAACCCTCTAGAAGTACAGGTGAAAAAAAGGAAACTCAGATTAAAGTGACTTGCAGAAAGGCACCCAGAACATTAGCAGCATATTTGGGATTAGACCAGGCCTCTTTACTCCTAGTTTCATGCTTTTGAGTAGACTATGTGTTGTTATATGTGATTTTATGAATCTGTGTTCTGTCTTACAAACTTTACTGTGTTCGAGTAAGTACAAAATGCCTTCCACACCTTTTCTGCTTCTGCCTTCCACTCCATCCTGTTTCCCTACCGGAAAGTCCCCACCCTTGACATACTTTTACATATACAGATCTTGACTGAGTCAGGCTGATAGTTGATTGGATTTTAGAATTGTAATGACCCGCAATGTTTAGGCCAAAAAATTTCTTTGGAGCTCATAGACACTATTGGAAGGCATGGGCAGTAAGATTATTTTTTCAAATAATGAAGATTTGTGTTAATTATAATAAATCATATGTCTTTGGTGGTGGGGGGGAGGTTATAGAACTAAAATAAGTGAGAGAAGTAGAGTAGCTCTAAAAAGATTTTTGGGTTAAAGCAAACAAATCAATACACTCTAGAACGTTTCATATGGCAAGTTACTGTGATCAGCACAAATAGACAACCAAAAAACATTATATAGCAATGCTGTTCTTTGTTTTACTACTCCACAATGTCCTCATAGAACACCTCTCGAGGAAGGCAGTCATACCCTGGTTTGCACTTGACTTTAGAAAATCAAATGGTTGTGATTCTGTGAGGAGCCAGAATGATTAGGAAATTTTTATCAAGCCAACCCTGGGAAGTTTCCTATATACTCTGGATCAGTGCGTAGTTTGTAAATTTAGGACTAGTTTGTGTTTTGTCCCAAATTGAGAGCCACAGTGACAAGCATCTTTCAAATATAAAAAGGCTGCTTATTCTTTAACCTAATAGAGTATATAATTTTAGTATATCTTTAAAAAATTAGGATTTCATCCTGATACCCCCACAATTGGGCATACATACAATTTATTACCTTTTTTTTTTTACAATACATTTACAAGTGTGCTTGTCAGGACTAAGAGAAATAATCTGGAAGCCCTGAAGTAGAGTAAAATCAACTGGCTAATGTATACAGGGGATTTGTGTGTTTGCTTATCACAACTTGTCACAAAATCCATTGATCACAGATTACCTGAAGGCGGCCATTCATTTATCTATACATTTTATTGATATGTTGACCTGACTCACATTTGCTTAGCCCTTTGTAATTAATAAAGGATATTTAGGCAGATTTCTCATTTGATTCTGACAATATTCCTATTGAGTTAAATATTGACTCTTAGAGATAAGGAAAATGAAGGCCACGAACATCTTGACTTGCCTGAGTACACACAGCTGGAGAATGAGAACATGATGGTGCAAATTCAAAACTTTTGATTCTAAGTCCAAAATCTTTTCTACCATACCTCAGCTGCAAGATGTTTTGTTAGAAGCTGGGTAGAAGATGACTTTCCTTGTGTGGTTCTGGAGAAATAAAGACTCTCAGGTGTCAGCCCACTCAGGTGTTCCATGTTAACATCCCAGCTTTGCAAGCAAGATTTGTCAGGAGAGCGTTGTAACAGTGGCACTATAGGTCAATGAACTAAATCTCAAAAGATTTGGATTTTAGAACTGTTTGACATCTCACTTCATTACTTTAGACCTTTCCTCAACTTTAGAGTGAGTAGCTGAGTTGGAAAATATTTTAGGTCAGTGGTCAGTAAACTGTAGCTCCTTGGGTCAGATCTGCTTATTTTTAGAAAGAAAATTTTATTGAAACATAGTCATGCCTATCTATTCATGTCATTTCCTATGGCTCTTTCCACTCTATAATGGCAGAATTGAGTAGTTGTGACAGAGACTATGTGCCCTGCAAAGCATTTTACTGAGAAAGTTTGTTGACTCCTGTTTTAGATCTTTCTCTATATTATTTTGTAAAAAATAAAATCCATTACCGTATTTTATTTGTCAGTGGAAGAATAAGCATTTTCTAAAAGAAGAAATTTAATGTACATCTTTAGCTAATGGGGGCATTTGTTTTAGCCTGTAATGATTTGGCTGTCATTGCAGAAGGTCTCTGGAGAAGCCCTCTTTCTCATTCCAGGAACCAAGAAAGGTGTTTTCTAGGTCTGTATCACATTTCCACAAATACAGGTTCAATTAAAGCATCTTTCCTTTTTAATTTTTTCCCATTCTTTATTGTCATTCAGCTTTGGGTTCAGCCAGTGAGATTGGTGCCCCCTGGAGACCTCTTGCAAATGCTATTCCACAAAGTAGTGGTTTCCCAATGTGTGTCTCATACAAAACCAAACAATACAAATAATGCTTCCATTGTACCTTTACTATGGCTGGTCTCAAGGGGGTGAGACTGTCATCATAAAACACAACAAAGCTGCTATAGAAATGGACAGGCAGAGGAGATAGTAGTCTGACTGCCTCAGAAACTCATCCGAAACTTCCTCTGAACCGACAGCTGAAAGCTGCAGGGTTTTTCCTTGGTTATTCGCTGAAATGTGAAGATTCCTTATCTCAAAGGGTAATTGCAGAACATTTGTACTATTATCTACATGTAAATTATTGAATAGATTATCAAGAGATTATACTTATAATTCTTAAAATATTAACTGAGAAGCAGGAATGACACTGAGGTTATTAGATAACTGCTAACTGGCAACATTAGGTTATTTTTTCCATTGTCTTGCTAGATATCTTCTAAAGTCTAATCTGGATAAAATACTCAAGTTAGGCAAATAAATGTAGAGTCGGTGTTCTGGAAATTCATCATGGTACAGGCTCCCAAATTGCTTAGGTTGTCCTGTTTAATAATTGCTTATTTTTATTTATTTAGGAACATTACTTTGCTTAATTATATTACACACCTTCCCTTCTCCTCCCTATGTTTGTTAAATTTAGTTTCTCAACATTTACAGCAAAAAGATATATTTATATGAATTGTTTGATCTATAACATTCTGTTTTCAAAATTTTGTAGGAATATCATGTAGAGAGAAGCCAGACTGCAAGTAAAAATTTTTTCTATAGGACCTACTGCAGAACCACGTAAGCAGAAAAATCTTATTCATATTGCTGCCTTCAACCTCTTTTCTTTTGGCATCCTCAGAAGTCATATTTAGTGGTCTGGAAAAAACTAAATATCAACTAACTCAGCTTTTTGTAAGTTAAAGTAATACTCATGTTTAGGCTTGGAAAATAGCTAAGTATTGATCGTTAGATAAATAAATAAGATATCTTTAGGAGGACCTTATAGCATTGCAGAGGTTTGGAAATATGCCTTTGCATTTGGTATAGATGACGAAGCAAAATGGTTTGAGTGGAAGAAAGATCTAGGCTTAGAAAGGCTGCTCAGAAACCATTATAATATTAATAATAATTATAATGTTAATTTAAGAATAGTCTTAAAAGGGGGTGGGGAACTATCTCTATACTGGGTTCCAATCCATGGGACAAACAGAAGAAATTTTCCTAAACACAAAGTCCTACAGCTGAATGTTTAGACCATGTCTGATCTCTGCCTTGTTGATCTCCTGGACAATAAATTCCCTGGATGCAAAGCTGTCAGATGGCAGTGTCTTAGTTTGCCACCCTCTCAAATGCATTCTTTTGTTGACATCATGCCAGCTAGTGAACACTTGAGTGGCATTCTCTGTCAGGGCTTCGGAATAGGAAAGCATGCTGGGGCAGACGTCCTGTATCTGTTCCAGAGTCAGAGGATCTCTTAGGAATAGCCAGAGAAGCTGCTCATTTTAGAATACTTTTTTTGTATATTTATTCCATAACCCAAGACAGGGTTTGCTATCCCCAGAATGCAGTTAGCCCTCATGGCTGTATAGCTCAAGAAACTCATGCAAGCTACAGCAGCCGACAAGAGGACTTATTGCTGAATTGAACTCTTCCAGCATTGAAATAATTATCTAAAAAAATTCCTAGGATAATTTTCCATAAATCTAATACATGAGTTTTTTTTAATTGAGAAGTAATATCAGAAATTAAACCTTGTAAGTATCCAAAAATCAATTACAAAATAAGATTATAGTGGTAATATTGTAAATGAGAACTCAAATGTCAAAGCACTTGCCATAAAAGTGGCAATAATGATGCTAAACACAATACACTGAGTTTTCAAATATTAATTTCTTATTTTTTTTCTCTATTAGACATGATGAGGTTCAAACAACTATCACCAAACTGATTGCAGAAATATCATCATCTGCTGGTGAATTGGGAATGGCTTTGTTATTCTGTCCTATAGGCACTTACAAACAGAACAAGAATCAGACATAAATCCCTAGAAGTAAAATGACAGGACATTACAAGGATCAGAGCTCAGAGCATAATTATAAACCTGAATGCTAATAAGCCTGACTTTTAAAGAAACTAATCTTAGCAAAAATGGCAATAAACAGAGAATTATTTTTTTTAGGCTTAGTGTTACTATTTTCTGGTCATAAAATATTTTCAGCTCAGGAATTTACTTCTAGTGTACTTGTTGATCCAATTCAATATAATTTGTTGAGAACCAGCTACATGCCTGGCCCTGCTTTCCTTCCTTTATGAGCTCTGATCAAGTCCTACTGTGTGCAGGCATTATGCTGAGCGGTAAGGGAGATACTAAGGAAGCATATGGCATGGGCTTAGTCCTGTAGCAACTTACAGTCTTATTGGGGGGAGAAATGAGGTATATACAACATTAGAAAAACTTAAAGCAAAAATAAAAACCAGAGACATTTAGATGCTTCCACTAGATTTATCAAAATTCATTTCAGATGGGAAGAAAAATACAGAAAACGAGTAAGTGAGCTAAGCATAGATATGTCTCAGCCAAGTTAGTGAGAACACAAGAGTTACTGAAGAACCCACTCACTGCCTGACCGTGGACTAAGTCCCTTTTCTTGTATTACATAAAATAACCCTCTTGAAGCAGTTGTAGGAGAAACTCATGCCTCTTATTTGATAGATGATGAAAGTGAAGACTTTAAAGCCTCTACTCACTTTTCACATCTCAGCCAATATGTTCCCTCTTCTTCAGAGAAACTCTTTTAGGGGCTTTATTGCATTTCTATGGTTTTGTGTACATATTTTTACTATAACACTCAACACAATGAATAGCACCCCAGTGCATGTCTGCTTTTCCTAAAGGTAGGAATTGCTTTTGCATCTTCCTATCTCTGGTACTTAGCAAAACATGTTCTGTATAACACATGCTAAACATGTGTTTGCTGAATGGATGAACCATGACAAACTGCTTATAGGGCAGAGCTGGGATTAATATTCAGTTTTTTAAAAAATTCCAATACCAGTACTCTTTCCACCATTCTTTGTTGCCTAAGCAGAGATAGAACATTCTTAGAGAAAGAAACGAAAATTTAAATTGTGTCCTCTTACTCTTTTTTCATGAGTTGAATTCATATTTTAGGAAAATAACCGAGTACCTGAATGAGCCCATGATAGTCACTCAGGTGGTATACAGAAAAGTCAAGAGTATTCTTAGATCACTTCCACAAAGTCTTAGAATAGAAGACCTCTATCACTTTTGCCTGAAATACCTGCATTAAAGGTCAAAGCTTTCTGCATAATTACTCTGGTCTTTGCTTCATTTTAATCTAATTTTAGTGGCTATATGATCAATCTTAAATTTATATGAGGAAATCGAAGCAGACAAAGAATTGCAGAATTGAACTAAATTATCTTTATCACACAGTGTTTAAGAGTGTGCTTAAGGGTCAATGGCTGCTTGACAAGTATTTGTGGTTGTTAACCAATCTCAAATTTTAATATTTGAAAGAGAGTTTCAAAATGGTTCCAGAAGTTGGTAATTTTGTTCAAAGACGTAAATACTACCAGAGAAAACAAAGCATTAGAAATCTTTTTTTTTGGATGGGAAAGAAGTATTATTCTGCTAAGTAACCTGATAGCAAGAGCGTTCTTAATAGTAAAAGAAGGTTCTGGGAGGAATGAATCCTGAGGTGAATCTGGAAGCTGCTTTTCTTTTGATTAGCTATATACTTTTACACTTCTATGTGGGAAAATTGTAGGCAGCAATGAAAGAACTTTACCTTACAGAGATACCTTATAAAGTGAAAAGTTAAACATAGATTATCAACTGTAATCAAGTAACTTTGCTCATTTCAATATCATACTGAATATCAATTAGTAGAAAACATAAAAAATGATTGGCTTACTGAAAAATTAGATGTCTTCACATATCAGAAAAAAATATGCAAGTAATTTGCTTTCTTATAAGCCCTACTGTCATCCCTGAAAAAGTTAACAAATGTTAACCAATTTACCACCTTACAAAGACAAAGAGGTTTTAATTCTTTGTCATTATTTTCATTTTTCTTTTCTTTTCTTCCTTTTCTCCCTCCTACCTTCTCTCCCTCTCTTTCTTTTTTTGAGGGGCGTGGAAGTAATTAAAGTGAGTGATGAGTATAGATCTGTACCCCTCTGACTGTGGTTGCCAGAGAATCTTAATTATTTATTTGATATGTTGGAAGGGCCTTCCTATTTGGTGATTTGGTAAAGTCACATCACCTTTTCATTTTGAATAGCAAAGTGTATGGTGGTACAGAAAAGATGGACAACCTTTCTTTGTGCATAGTAAAGTAGGAGACACTTCTCTGTCTTCTGCATTTCCCTCTCTTCTTTCTGTCTTTCCCTCTGTTCTTCCTTAATTTTCCTTCATCAGTCACACAGTGCTTTCATTTTACTACCCTAGAGGAAAAGAAAAACCAGACATTTCCACATGTAAGTTTTACTGGAACTTTACCATTATGTCTAAATGAAATCTATCATACTTCTAATCCGTCTACACTATTTCTGTTAACACTGTCACCTTTCGTTACAAAGTCCATTCTTCTAGCCTTCTCACGTCCAGGCACTAATGCCTCCACAGTTCATTTATCCCATGTGCTTTTCTTTTCTTTCCTCTCCCAGAGTTGCAGGGCTTTCTATGTCTTTACTAAACTATTGCAATAGCCTTTGTTGGGTTTTCTGTCTAACTAGTTCTATACTCTAAAATGTATCTGATTATTGATTCCCAGATATTCCTCAAGCTCAGCTCTGGTCATATGACTAGGACGACCTAAAACATTCTCTATCAACCTGATGTCTTCACAGTAGAGTTCAAACTTTGTTTTAGCATTTAAGTTTGTGCTGAGGATTTGGGACACATGTATTGGTGACAAGTAGGTGAGTACAAAGCAGAGAGGATTGTAAATAATATCTTCATTTCATGGCTGTTTGGAAGATTAAATAAGATAATTCTAGCACAGGGCATAGTGCCACTCATGTAAATTGAGCAAAAAAAGAAAAAAAAGAAAAAAAAGAAAAAGATAGCTATTATTGTCTTCCACTATTTGGGAATTATTGAATTAATGGGAAAAAAAGAGATTAGATCTCCCTTTCTACCCAAATTGCATCGTCTAGAACTGTGTTTGATTGAATTTCATTTAGTTTTTAAATAAAAATCATCCATTTGATATTTGCCCTTCTATACGCATGCTACTAATGGTAACTGGTATTGTTACAGGGACATCATGGAAATGATAAACACCAACTTGTACTTTTATTTAGCTTCATACAGTGACCCATGCATTCTATTGTATGTATATAGCAACAGAAAGTGTAGGCTCTTCTATAATCCTGACATTTGTTTATGAGGATTACTCTACTGGAGAGATATATCTTAGAAAAACTGGATGTAAGTAATGAAGAGAAAATTATGATAGCCTTTGAAATATAATAATTTTTAAACAATTCCATCAGCACATAGAATTAAAACTTTGGTTTAGAATTTGTTGATTAATCATTTTATTTTGTAATTTATTTCAGAAGCATTGTAAAAACAAAAATTAAAGAAATATTTCCTGCAAAACCCACATCAGAACCTCACAAATGGTACTTTTTTCTGTAACTTAAACTGGGCATTTTTAATATAGTTTAAAACATTACATGGCTGTATTATTCAAATGAGAAAAGTAGTTGATGTGCATTCAGATTAGTTCCTTTAATAATGCTTTGTAAAACTCTATGGCTATTACTGACTCAGTGGTACAATGATAATTTGCAATGCCCCATTGGTTTCAATAAAAGGGCAGAGAAAATGGTTCAAGTTATCTTAGAAAGGCTAACATGAGGTAGTATAAAAAGTAAGGGATTTTTTTTTTTTAACTCAGAAAATAAAAGGCACAAAGAGAAATAATGCATTCTACCTACTTATGTTCCCCAAAGAGTCTCCAGTTTCCAGGATACAAGTATAAGCTGAATTTATAATAGGTGAGTTTAAGGCACTGTTTACTTTTCAGCTGACTAGGATAAGGCTTGACTATGGAAGTTTTGAAGCTCCAAGAGAAGGCATACAGCAAGAAGGCCTAAGCCCCAGAGATAATTAGAAAAAAGAGAATTCCTACCCCAGAAGGGGATGTTAGAGAGTCATTTTATTCATGGTTCTCTGACCCAGGAGGAAAAGGTCCTAGATGTTTGGTTTCCTGTTTAAGGAAAATAACACATCAGAAATTAAAATTGCTAATTTAAAGATGATTAAGATTAGGCTCCTTCTAAAGCAGTATACTCTCATTCTAATGTTTCCACTAAAGTAGGTGTCACCACTGCTGGCATCTCTTAACTGCCCCAAGCAACCCTCCCTGTGAAGGACGTAGCTCTAAAGCAATCAATTAGAGCCTTTGGACTTTGGGAAAACCCCATGGATTGCTTTACTGTGATGCAGTAAATGACAACAAGCAATATGTTGGTAGAGAACCTTCCTGCTGTTCTCATAACCCCCAAGTCTGTATTACTTGTTCACCCTCACTGGTCTCCATGACCTGTGTTTACACATCTCTGGTTTCCCATTCAGTGTTGGCAGGTTGTCTATCCTCACATGGTTTTCTTCATTTTCACTCCTTGTTGTAACTTTTATCTTCTCAGAAGCAGAAATGACATACTTTAGTACCCACTCAAAGGCCCAAGCTGATGCTGATAATCTTGTAATCTGTCTCATATCCTGTTATCTAGAACTGTATTTGATTAAATTTTATTTTATTAATAAAATAATCCATTTGATATTTGCCCTTCTATACGCATGCTACTAATGGTAAGTAGTATTATTACAGGGACATTCTGGAAATGATAAACACCAACTTGTACTTTTATTTAGCCCCATACAGTGACCCATGCATTCTGTTGTATGTATATAGCAACAAAAAGAGTAGGCTCTTCTTATAATACTGACATTTGTTTATGAGGGTTATTCTACTGGAGAACTGTATCTTGGAGAAATTGAATGTATGTAATTATATCTAGCCTGAGTTGGTCCCTGATGCTCTGTGGGATTGTAATGCTAAGTCAAAGTCAATTAGCTCCAATTATGGATGACCGAAGTATTTTCTAATATATGTCTTAATATTCTTACTTAGAAATAACACAAAACAATACAAAATATTATATTTATTCCTTCAGTTTATATTTTCTGTCTGTGATTAGAAGGATTTTAGCTTACAGAGACAAAAGCTTTGTTCCTCAGAAAGTTTAAATACAGAACACATCACAGATAAATTAGGTAAAGTAATTTCGGCTCCAGCTGTTAATTTTGGGAATACCCAAACAACTTTTATACAGTATACCATAGTGGTTAGAACACTGGATAAGGCTAGCTATTTGAGTTTGAATCTCAGTGCTACCTTTTATTGGCATTGTGATCTTGGGCAAGGTCTTTGCTGTGCTTTAGGTATCTTGTTTGTAAATGGAGATAATATTACCATTTGCCTCCTAGTGTCATTTTAATATTTAAATGAGTGAATAGGTATTAAGTGCTGAAAATATTTTCTGGCACAGATAAAAAGCTCAATAAATATAATTTCCATTCAAACTTTTACATATTGTCAGAGTTCATAAGAACTAAATTGAAAAATTCACAGATACAGTTGAACATATTAGAGATAGAACCTCTTTAAATCACAGCACATTTAGATACATTCTAATAAAAGAAATTTCAGACCTTATTACTAGATAAGCCCAGAGTGTTTTGAATGAGGAAGAATGTAGATAGTTGGGAGGTCACAAGTACTTTAGAAAAAAATCTTTACATTTTTATGTGGATTAAAATATGCTAGGTTTATACATTTGATTTCACATTCCATGATATTTATTCTTCTATCTCATAAAGTAGACATATTGACTAGACAGCTGAATTTACCAGTAATTAACTTTTTCCCATTTCAGTAGGGACCATCATGGTATGAAAATCCATAAAATGGAAGATAATAAACCTCTTCGTTTTATTCTACATTTTTTTTTCTATCTTTAATTTTTAAAACAAAAGAATGTCATAAAATCTTTCAAAATTGTATGGGATTATGCTATGAGGAGGGTATGGTAGATTAAATATGGCTGCGTATCTTATATTTCCTTTTGAGATGTGGACTTTCTTGAATCTAGCCTTTTCTTAATGACTTGGTTGACCAATAGACTGTTGCAGAAGTGATATTCTAGAATTTCTAAGGTTAGGTTAGCCTGCTCTTAGAATGTTTGTTCTTGAGAAAGCCAGTCTCTTTGTAAGGAGTCCCACTTCCCTGAGACTGCCATGTTGTGGGAAAGATCAATCTAGCTATGTGAATAGATCACATGTGAAAGATACACAGATATTCCCTGCTGTTCCAGGCTAGGTGTCCGGTGAGTAAAGAAGCCTTGTTAGAGATTCCAGTGCCAGCAGACACAAATTGGAAGAGAATCAGTGAATTCCCTCAAGGCTAAACTAAGACCCCAAACATGTGACCCTACTGAACTATCCCAGCCATCTACACCTATTCAAGCCACCTTAGCTGAGCCCCCAGACATTGTGGAACAGAAATGACCTACTCAAATTCCTGCCCTACAAAATTGTGAATGTAATAAAATGCTTGTAGCTTACCCCACTAAATTTTAGAGTGGTTGTTATGCAGCAATAGATATCTGGGACAAGGGGAAGCAGGAATATATGACTGAGATTCCATGGTCTCAGTCCAAAGTTTAAAATTTAAGACGATATTTTCTTTGCTCCTCTGTTTATAACTCCTCTCTGAAACAAACAAACAAAGAACAACAAAACAAAAACCCCACCCCCCTATTAGTTGGCTGCATTTTAATATCCTTGTCTCTCTTTGATTGATCTTCTGTCCATTTGTTACCAAAGTCTATAGTACGTTCCCTTGCAAAACACGTAGATTTTGCTTGAAATGAAAAATAAAAGTTTGCAAATGAAGAAATTAATATTATGCTTTGGTTTCACTATTTGAAGACGTACTTTCACCCAGTAAGCCTAGAAACAAAGGTGTTATTATTATGAGTATTATACCTAGGTTTTAAAATTTTCAGTGACAAATTCATAGCTCAAGCATGTGCCAAGGGAGGAAAGAGGCAGGTACATGGCCATACATAGATCACCAGAGAGCCTGCTAAGTATGTGTGAATAACAGTTGAGCACACTTGCCTAGAGAGTGAGCCTGTTGTAACTGTAACAATGGCATTTTCTGTTTCGAATTAAATGGTGGTTCATTTAGGAGGTACCATTCCCAAAGGAACAATCATTTTGAGACTCTAAAATCTCTAAATAGTGTATTTTGACTCCATCAACTCTTATTGCCTTCTGTAAAACATCACAAAATCTCAAGGTTAGAATTTATTTCACAAAGAAGAAACATTTTGTCTTGTTGTGTTTGCCTACAACGAGAAAAAAAAGTAAACACACATGGTCTTTAACAGCATTCAGCTGTTTAAAACTCTAACTTGTAGTAGTAAAGAAATATAGTTTTTTTTTTTTCAGGGAAAATCCCTCTCTTCCTCTCCATCTTTGGACTGATAGCTAAGAATAGCCTTTTATTTGGCTTTTCCAACTAATTACTATTTTTTTAAAACCAGATACTATCATTTGTTTTTATGGATAGGCCTCATTTATTAATTTGGGACTCATATTAAATATTTACTTTAGTCTTTTGAGATTGCTGGGGGCTTGACAATACTAGGGAGTTTCCCAATCAGGACTGAGATGTCTTTAAGAGCTTTTTACCTTCTTCCCTAAATAAGGAAAAGAGGAAATAATAATCTGCTTCTCTGAAAAGTGTGTAATATGCTGGATTCACAAGCACTTGTCATCACTTATTCATTAGCCTACCCCTAAATGATTCATTATTTCATTGTCTGTCCACCCATCCATCTATCCATCCATTCTTTCAGTCTATATAATTATTATATATTGAGCAGTTACTAAACTAGACATCCTGGTAAGTGTTATGAACACAGAAATAGACTAAGACGTGATCCTTTCCTTTAGAGAGCAAAGACGAAAGTCATTGAATTTGCTCGAAATAAATATTGAGTTTTTAAAATTAATTAACCAACTTTGCCTGTGGTATAATACCTCTCTGTCACCCATAAAATACTCAACTTGTTAGCAAGGTTATCTTTCTCAGCAATTATGGAATTTCCATAGTGATGTAAGGAAAATCTGTATTACCTTTGGCTTTCCAGATCATTGCTTTGGCAGGGAAAGATAAGATAGGTAAAAAAAAGAAAAAAAGTCCATGGAATAATATAATACATTATCAAGTATAAACTCAATGCAAAAGTGTCCAACTTTCATCTGAATGTGAACAACAGTTAAGAATATTATGTGCTTCTTAAGATGAGTAAAATCTTAAGACTCTCTATATATTGGCATGTGCTTTTGAAATGCATTTTCATGGTGCATTATGGAAAGATTTGCATAGCTTAATATAACCACAATGAAGATATCAATTTAAGTATCCAGTGAACCCTTCAACCTGTGGAGATTTTCTTCTTACAAATGAAAGGCTAAAACTGTTACCCTGCTCCCAGAATAGAACCGGGGTGACACCCGATGGAATTGTAAAAGTGTACAAATGCGAAGTGGATAAAAAGAAATCCTTTCATTTTTTAAAAAAAGACATAACCTATAATCAACCCAAGGATTTCATTTTTGGTGAAAGAAAATCACTGAAACAAAAAACATTGTAAGGCTTCAGAAATATAAATTTATATGAATAAGAATAACATTTTCTAGTTCTTCTGGTGGGATAAAAAAATACTGTAAGGAAGACAACAACAAAGATATCCTCATACTTGTGGGCATAATGTAACACTCTATAGGGACCAGGGAGCAATCCTTCCATAGTCATGCTGTAGAACCCACAAGGACCCTTGGCTCCCACATGTTGCCTGACAAAGGCAGCCTAATAATTCTGTTGCAGGGTGGGACATGAAGTACAGTTTCCACTCACAGCTTTCTGTTTTTGAAAGCTGGGCCTGTCCAATAAACTGAAAGCAGATCCATTTTTCCTGATTCTCAGAGTTTCTTACCTATTTGTTCTATAATAGAGTAAGAGGTACTAGGCACAGAATAAAATATCTCTTTTAACTAGGGTTTCTTCACCTAGGGTTTCTTCACCAGTTCGATTGGATGACCTCTAAGACATTTCTCATGCCAACTCACGTGTGCCATAAGAATTATGAGTATTGCCTCTGCTTTCCTTGAGATGGCTGTCTGAACTCTTATACATAGGCCAGAGAACATGCATACTTGGGAGAAGAGAGTCCAAGAAACAGTGGAGACAATAAGCGTCACAACTGATAGAGTGCCAGAAATCAGAGGACTTGGTCTATTTCTAGACAAAATAATGCAGGATGCTTTTCTAATTTTATGACCCCCTTCATTGACAGTTGCATTCATTTTGGTACTAGTACATGGTGTCCACGTAAAAGAGAAAGGGATTATTAAGTTAAAGGGCAATGTAAAACAGTGGTTTAATTATCTTAGGAAATGTGCCATGTAACAAAGTCACTCTTTTCTTCACCTCTGCTTTGAAAAATAATAACCTTTCATTTTATCTTACTTAACAATACTAAACCTGTGCATTGAGGAAAAATATAAATAAAAATCATCCACCATTAACATTTTGAAACATATCCATTCTCTCCCTTTTGCTATTTACACACTACCCGCCCCCACCCCTGCCCCACATACTTTCTCTCTGCCTCTCTCTATACAATCTTTCTCTCTTTCATCCATTTATCTATTCATGTACCAGACTTCAAATCCTTAGCACCCTCTTACAAAAGCTAAGTTTTAAAAAGCTCCAAGGAAGTTTCTTACAACTGTTTGCAACTGTGTCTATTATGTTTTCCTCTTTTACTTAGGTTTTAATTTGATGTCTGGGGCTCAGAATTTTATTTTAGGGAGTTTTAGAGTTGCTACTGCTGATAGTGCACTTGCATGAGTTTTCTCTTGGTGCTTAATTTCTTCTGGTACCCAGGCCAAAACCTGGATTGCCACCATTGACATTTTATTTCTTTCATAATACAAATTATATCTGTAAGTAAATATTGACCACGCTAATATAATATAGCATCACCCCTAGACTTTAACAATAGCTTTTTAACCAGTCTCACTGCTACCTGTTCACCACGAAACAGCATGAATGTTTTTTGTTTTTCAGTTTTTAACTTAAGTGTCACTTGCTTTCACTAGGAATAGAATTGTCTCTAAGCCATGACCCTGCCCAAGGCCATTTCCTCTGCCCTAATTTGCTTCCTCTGGTGCTTTGTTCTCCTTAACATGTATAGTTCCTCCAGTTGCCAAGGTTTCTGCCACCTTGTGCCTTTTGCGTGTATTCTCCCCTCAAGCTAGTATGCTCTCCAGATGGCTTCAGGACTCACTCTATCTCTTCATTCAAATCTCTGTTGAAATTTCTCTGTGTTAGTTAGACCACCCCAAGTAAATCAGTCCCTTTAACCATTTCTTCTCTGATTTATTTTTCTTTATACATTTGTCATTGTATAATGTATTCTGATCTAATATATATTATTAGATGATATTTAGCATATTATAATATATGATATAATTATACAAAATATAATGATTGTATAAAATATATATAACTATATTTTATATAAGAATTATATCATGTTATATATTAATTTTTTACTTGGTAATTATTTCTCTTCTACAAGAGTAGAAAATTTTTGTTTATTTTTATATTTCCAGCAGCAAAAACAGGGACTATCACGAAGTAGTTGCTTAATAAACACTTATAAATTGAATGCATTTATAAACAAATGGAAATCATTAACACTTAGGGTGCCAAAGCCAGGCTGAGATCTGTATTTAGATGAGAAGAATGGTCCTCTCCTCAGCTCTGTGCCACACTGTGTGGCTTGGGACCAACATATTAACTTTTTTTACCCCAAGAATATCGCAGAGTCTTTGCCCCACCCCCAAACTAAAAAGCAAACATTCACAAGCAAAATCCTGGCTTCATGTTTGTACACTCCCTTGTCATAAGAAGGAACTAAATCAGTTTATGACCAAGTCCTCAATTTGTTTTCTTCCTACATTCATTCTTTCTAACCTCTTTTAGTAGCTATTTCTTCTTACACACACACGCATATCAAACCTTCCCAGTCCTACATGTAGAATAGGAGCCTCATAATATGTACATTATCAGTTCACAAACTACTTATTTCTTAATACTCTGCTTTTTTTCTATTAAAAATAGAGTACAAAGATATTACCATGATATTACTTATTTTTTCCACATCTTTGTTATTAGGAAGATAGTATTTCATTTTATAAATCCATAGAATAATTTTACTCAACCTTCTTTTTGGTTATTAGGTTATTTCCAATTTCTTTATTACAAACAGAATTACTGTGAATATCTCTGGAGCCGATTGCTGATTCAAGGGGTTTGCACCTTGTTTAAGTTAATAATCACCCGTCAGGACTACTAAAACAATATACACTTAGCAGCAGTGCCTCAGAAGGCCTATATCTTGTCACTTACACAACATTAAATATTTTTAGTCTTCTTAATTTTTGAAAATGGTGGGCCCACATGGCATCTTATTGTTTTTTAAATTTATATTTCTTTAATAACTGGTGAGTTTTAACATTTTATATTTAGTAAATATTTGAATTACCTCTTTTGTGAAACTAATTTGTCCTTCGAACATTTTCCCCTTGTAGTATTTGCTTTTGCTTTTACATTTACATAAATAAAGTGTTCATTGAAAATATTGAACATTTACAGGTAGTAAATATTTTATTAGTTTTGTATTGGTCCTTCAGGTGGCCAAGGGCAAGATGACTGTTACCCAGAACCTTGCAGGGACCATGGATGTGAACCTCGGGTTGGCACCTACAGTGGCTCACGCATCATCTATGTATATCGACTGATGCTTTCTAGAGTTGGTATCTTTTCTCATCTTCTCTCTATTCAAAGGAAAGTTTTTAAATTATTTTTATTATTTTTTATTTTTTAATTATTTTTTAAAAAATTTATTTATTTAAATTCGTTTCAAGTATATAGTACATTGGTTAGACATCTATATGGTTCATAAAATGATCCCCTCAGTTGCTCCCTCCCTCCCCTAACCCTCCACCTAGCCATCATATTAATGCTAACTGCATTCCCTCTGCCATGCTTCCCATCCCTGTGAATAACTATCAACTACTAATTTGTACTTCTTTAACCCTTCGCCCCATTCTCCCAGCCCCAACCCCCCCTCCCCTCTGTTTGTCCACTATATTCGTGAGTCTGTTTTTGATTAGTTTGTTCTTTTTGTTCCTTAGATTCCACATAAAAGTGAAATCATATGGTATTTATCTTTCTCTGTCTGACTTATTTCACTCAGCATAATAACCTCTAGGTCCATCCATGTTGTTGCAGATGGTAGGATTTCATTTGTTTTCAATGGCTGAGTAATATTCCATTGTATAAATGAACCATAATTTCTTTATCCAATCGTCTGTTGATGGGCATTTAGATTGCTTCTATATCTTAGCTATTGTAAATTGTGCTGTCATGAATATTGGAGTGCATAGATCTTTGCGAATTATTGTTTTGGTTTTCTTTGCATAAATACCCAGAAGTGCAATTGCTGGGTCAAAAGGTATGTCTATTTTTAAATTTTGAGGAACCTCCATACTGTTTTTCATAGCAGTTGTACCAATTTGTAATCCTGCTAATAATGTATGAGGATTCCCTTTTCTCCGCATCTTCACCAGCACTTGCTGTTTTTTGGTTTATTGATGATAGCCATTCTGACAGGTGTGAGGTGATATCTCATTGTGGTTTTAATTTGCATTTCTCTGATGATTAGCAACCTTGAGCATCTTTTCATATGTCTATTAGCCATCTGTATTTCCTCTTTGGAGTATATCTGTTTTTATGTCAGTACCATGCTGTTTTGATTACTGTAGTCTTGTAGTATAGTTTGATGTCAGGTAGTGTGATACCTCCAACTTTGTTCTTCTTTTTTTCAAGATTGCCATGGAGATTTGGGGTTTTTTATGTCTCCATATAGATTTTAGGATGATTTGTTCTAGCTCTCTGAAAAATGCCATTGGTATTTTGATAGGGATTGCATTGAATCTATAGATTGCTTTGGGTAGTATGGCCATTTTAACGATGTTGATTCTTCCTACCCATGAACACGGTATATGCTTCCATTAATTTGTATCTTCTTCAATTTCTTTTTTCAATGACATAATTTTCTGAAAACAGGTCTTTTACTTTCTTGGTTAATTTGATTCCCAGGTATTTTATAGTTTTTGATACAATTGTAAATGGGATTGTTTCCTTAATTTCTCTTTCTGAAAGTTCATCATTGGTGTATAAACATGCCACTGACTTCTGAGTATTGATTTTGTAACTTGCTACTTTACTGAATTCTTTGATCAGTTCTAATAGTTTTTTGCTGGAATCTTTAGGGTTCTCTATCTATAGTATCATGT
Organism: Pteropus medius; assembly: GCF_902729225.1. Taxonomy (NCBI): domain Eukaryota; kingdom Metazoa; phylum Chordata; class Mammalia; order Chiroptera; family Pteropodidae; genus Pteropus; species Pteropus medius. The sequence goes on from NW_024349800.1 coordinate 27,989,588, forward strand.
CATTGGCAAATAACGAGAGTTTTACTTCTTCCTTTCCAATTCGGATGCTTTTTATTTCTCTTTCTTGTCCTATTGCTGTGGCTAAGACTTCCAATACAATGTTGAAGAGGAGTTGAAAAAAAAATGTTTCTAAAGGGCCCATGGAACTAATTTTCCTCAGCCTTGGCTATTTCCAAAGGTCTTTATTTTCTCCTCTTAACTTGGTTGATAATTTTAGTTATGAATTCGTTGTCATCCAACATCAAATATTGTTGTTCAAAAGGCCAATTATTTTCCAAGATAATTATATGAAATGATTGGTCAAAATTGCAGGACATTGGCTTATCCTCTTTTGGAGATAGCTCAGAAAAGTCATTTCAGTTTTAGAGCTCCTGATGGAATCAGCAGAGACTCCTGCTGCAAATGTATCTCAGTTCAACTTATTTTTCTGTCCAGTGCTGAGATTCACATTCCCTCACTGTTGTTTTTATTTTCTTTCTTTTTTTTTTTTCACGTGATAATACTTCTCAATAAATTTCCTTCATGCAAATCTGCATCTGTGACTCAGTTTCTTAGGGCACCTGATAGTTGGTCCCAAGAGTGGACTAAGAAAACAGACATTAAATTGAGATGTTGGAGCTGGATCGCTGAGGAATGGTTGGTAATGAGGGCAACATCACTAGTGGTAGGTGGAATACAGATAGACTCTGGCATGCCCTTGTGTTGCACTTATTAAAACTTTTATCATTAGTGAACTGGAATGGAAAATTAGGAAAGAATGTCATTGGCCAGTGCAATATTTTAGGGGCGTGAGAAGTTCAGGGGATATAGCAATTATAAGGAATGTGGAATCTATGATTCTTGATAAGCACTAGCTGTACTTTAGAGAAAGATGATGAAATCTGAAGATTAGTTACCAGCTGAATGTAAAGAATAAGAGTCAGAAGGGCTCCTTCACAGCATATAAAAGGTCACTAATGCCTTGCAGCCAGATACTAGAAAAACTGATGATGCCTAGAGTTTAATTAAAGAGATTATATAGCTCCAAAGAAGTGAGTTCTCGATCTGGCAAGTTTGTTGTGCTATGACCCCAGTTGGGAAGGATAGGGACTCTGAGCCTTGAGATTGGATATCTGAGTTAGTGCCTTCGACAGTATTGAAACCCTACATCTCCTTGAATCCTATGGATCTGTAGAAGTGTCCCACTTCTTACTGTTAAGTGCCTGAACTTCACACTTGCTTAAATAGAATGCAGAGAACTTTGTCTTACAAGGCAAATTTTCTCTCCTCAGGGATGTACCCTTACTGCCACTCCTGGACACCAGACTAATAATTAGGGTGAAAACAGATCACTCATCTGGTAAAATTCTGAGTTTTCCAGGGGACAAAAGGAATTATACATTGAAAGATCTAAAAGAGATAGCTAAGACGTACTGGTGGGATCCAGGAAAGTATGTTTTGACTGGATTCTTAGGGTGTTGAATCAAGAAGGACAGAGTATAAAGTTGGACAAGGGAGAGTTTATTGACTTGGGAATACTTTCCTGTGATAAAGGACTTTACACCCTGGCAAGGACCCCGTGAGATAGTGCTTCTATGCTATTAATTAGGCACTTGGAAAAAGTAGTAGTCCACATTGAGTAAACTATAAATGACAGAGTTGCTTTGGTAGATGACAGAAGAAGGGACCAAAGGCTTAGACAAGTGGACATACTAGAGTGGATGTTTTACATAAGTCCAGAAAACCCCCTGCTGACTATGTTCTGTGGGAGAGCCCATTCAAATAGGTGAGCCAATTGTACACATTTACAGACTTGCCCTCAGACTGCATTAACTCTCCTGTCCTCTAATATAGCCCAATGGTCTCATGTTATTCAGTCCAGATGAGCAAGAAGTGGTGAGAATGTTTTGTCGTTGGTAATATATATGAGCCCCTGAGAGTGAGAGAGAAATCTATTAAGGTTCAGCAACCTATCACATTAGTGAAGTTTATAAAAGTTAAGTGATCTGGGGCATTCTAGGACATGCCTTCCAAAGTAAAGTACAACTTATTACATTTCTCAGATCCCACCACTAAGAAGGAAAAACAACTCCTGGTAAACTTCTGAGCTATAACAGCAGCTCATTCCACACTCTGATAGAGTATCCATCTAGTGTATCCATTAAATGACATGGAAGGCTGCCAGCTTTGAGTGTGGCTCACAGCAGGAGAAGACTCTATAGTAGTTCCAGACTCTAGTGTAATTAACCTTGCTATCTGGACCATATGACCCAGCAGACACTATAGTATATAGTATCTGTGCTGAGAAAAGTTGTCATATGTAGTTTATGGAAAATTCCAATAAGAGGATCACAAAATAGACACCTGCGCTTCTGGAATAAAGTCGTACCATGTATAACATACTTATGCAACATTCATAGCTCCTGGCATGCAAATGATCCCTGATAGAAATGAAGTGCCTGTCCATGGGAGATTAGTTAACCATGCAGCCAGGGATGCTTGTCAAAAACAGTAAGTCATAAGGCTGGATGGGTTCAACAGCAACCCATTGTGAGATGGAAATGTCATATCCAGGATCAAGCATCCACCAGGCCAGAGGGCGCTTAGTAGCAGAGGAGATGCAAAGGTAGGGATTGGTCATGTAATATACCCTCTAAAAGTTACCAGCCTGGATGAGCTATGGAATGGCTCAGCTACATCACCAGTGTCTCCACTTGGAGATGATACTCTAGGAGGATGTAAGAGGATCCAAGATGTAGTATACAAATCAACAACTTTTACATAGCGCTGTATCCCCAACAGGTAGAAGACACATGGAGCCAGGAAGCAGAAGCAGCCCTGTTTACTATCATTCCCAGAAACTCAATTTAAAGATCTGTGCTTACTTTTCCCACAACTCTGAGCTCTGTGAGTCTGAGGTCTTAGTTGCCAGAGGAACCTATGTGTATAACTGGCATCCGGCCACTTTGGATTCCATATGCTAAGAGACTAGCAGACAAACAAACAAACAAATAAATGTGTCCTGATCAATCTACACAGTGAGGAGAGAGGAGATTCTTGTCAATTAGGTAATCCTCTGGGGTGTCTCTTGGTATTCCTCTGTTTAGTATTTATGCTAAGTAGAAAAGGGAAGCAGCCACGAGCTGAGAAAATTATGAATGTTTCTGAATGAAAAGATTCAATACCAATATGTCAGCATTAGTTCAGTTAATTTTTTAGTTTATTGCTAGCTCTAATAAAAATTTGGATATATTTTTTAAATAGACAAAGTGACTCAAAAGTTTATATGGAAAAATAAATATACGAGAATAGCCAGGAAAATGTAAAGAAGATGTTAGTTGGTATATCACTGATGTTAATTCTGGTCTCAGTGGCATCTCAACCACCCAATGTCTTACCCACATCATCAGAAGTGAAGGGTTATCCAGATCATCTACACTGAAATTGTTTTTCACATGGTTTATAGTCTCCTGTTTTATAATATCAGTAATAATTAAATTGTAAGTAATAAACTCTGACCTATAAGTTAGTAATATCTGACCTATAAGCCCAAACTCTAATTTTGCTGTTTGATTAAATTGGTGGCCATTTTCTGATCTTCACAATGAAAGTGAATACCTGTTACATGGGAGAATTGTGTCCATAAGTTGTATAGTGTTTCAGACTGTGGGGGTGATGGCAAGAGAATTTTGGTTAGAAACTAAAATGATATTAGGGGTTAAAAGATTGCTATTTGTAATTGTTGTACCAGTTCTTTATACTACCTTTTTAGGCAGAAAAAATGTGACTATTTCAAGAAAATAATGAGTCGGTAATACAGGTTGAGATAAAAATTATTTCTTCTTCGTAAGGAATCCAGCTCTCTTATTCTAAAAAGCTAAGGTATCTATCTTTGCGTCTCTCATTTCATATCCACTACTGGGAAATATTGACAAAAGATCGGAATGTGTACTTGTATATCAGTAGCTACCTCAACTGGAAAGTAGGCACCTATATCGATATTGTTGTGGGTTAAACTTTATATAAGAATAAACTTTATTCTAGGATGGCTACTCTACCACCTGTATACTGTATTTTCTTTTAAGAGTGGTGTTATGCTTTGTGTCAATCCAAGACTTTGCTGACCCCACATAACTTTCTGATTCCATTTATCATCATTCGTCTACAACCCAGACTCTGATCCATCCAAGCTTATTGATAGGCTGCTGCTGCTGCTGCTTCCCACACTTGGCCCCAGTGGCATCTCAACCTCCCAGTCTCTTAACCACATTCATCACTTCCTTCAAGAAACAACTCCCAAATTCTCTCCTTCCTAGAGCAAGGCCTGCTTTTACTTTGCCTTCTTGAGCTCCTACACATCTAAATTTTCCTTTCTCCTTGCTCCTATTTATTCTACATATCTTAAAGCTCCATATTTTATCTACCCCAATTAAACTTAAGGAGCATTGTATTATGTTTCCTTTTTTCTCCTAAAGAATTCATTGATTCACATTGTAGTAATTTGACACATACCGTTTACTGTAAATTTATTTCTAGAGATAATTTTGATTTTTTTTTTTTTTTACCTTGAGCTGAGGTGGAGTGAAGGCAAAATAAAATAATTATTAAATTCCAACTTTTTGAGTAGTCATTAATTGAGTAGTCACTGTAAATGCATCATGATTATTTCCTCTGTCCTGGCTGTCCTCTCTCACCTGCCATTATGTTTCTCCAAACTCTTCCATTTTCAACAGTGGTATCTGACTTGTGTCAGTGCACTGGTTCAAATGCTTTACCAAAATAACAGCCAGTCACCAAGAAGTGTAGTTGGCTTTGGGGATAGTTTTGCTTACTATGTTTCTTTAAATTGAAATAGTTGTTGAATTTAGGACAGGAGCTGAGACAAATATAAAACTAAAAGCAATATACTAGAGGGAGTTGTGTGGGGAGGTGGTTGTCCACTGTGACTCATTAAATCAAATCACATGATACTCCATCTCTTAGGAAAATTATAATCTAATGAGTGTTATGTAATCTAATGAGTGTTATGTTCAAAGTGTCTGCAGCCATGTGGGGAATGCAGTCCTAGAAATTTAAACACACATTGCTTGGACCCTATGACATGCTCAAGTACATCTGTGGAATAAACAATTGAGTGAAAAAGAATGAATAAATTTTATTTGTTTTTCATATGGTCAACCATGTCAGAGAAAACAGGGATATAAACTCTGTAATAAGGCAAGATTAATGTTGACAACCACCACTCATAACATTAGCAGAATCGCAACTGTTGAAATTGGTGTAGGAAGCTCAAAGCACACTCACCAAAATTAAAAGTAAATGTGCAAGTAGGATTTTTTTCTGTCACATTGTAAATCTATGTGCCATATATACATATGACTATCTGCCCTCCTTTGAGGGAGAAACTATTAACCAGTAATTTCTTAGTGTAGGAATCACTTTTGTTTTGCCCTTTTCTGTCATCTTTTCTTCCGCATTCCAAATTTCACATCAAAGATTATTGATATACTGACAGCAGGCTTTAAATCAAAGCACATAACTAAATGGGTTTTTATTTGAAAGCTTTCTTTAGCGTACAGCTAAACAGTGGTTTGTTCTACATAAAGCTGATATAAAAGTGGAAACAAGTGTTTGAGGTCACAAAATGAAACATGGTTTGCTAACTTATAACTAATGTTTCCAGACATTACATATTTCTTGAGCAGTTGTGAGTGAAGTTCTGTCAGATGCTATGGATTAATTTGAAAAAGAACGTGTTTAAGCACCTGTTCTCAAAGAGAATGCAATCTAAATTAGGAAAGGCAGAACACTTACATATGATAGAGACAAAACTTGCGTATGTGATCAAAATTATAATAAAAGCCAGTAAATAAATTCCACATAAGTGATGCAAAAGCACAAATAGAAAAGCACAAATGCTGCCGAGCTGTACGAAGGGATGACATTTTGTAGGCAACTCAGAAGGTTTGTGCCTTCAGAGTGAAAATAGCTCCCTGAAAACAAAACTGTAAGCCAGCCTCCTTTAAACACCATTTTGGCAAGTGAATGATAACAATGTCAGCTGAAATTACTCTAAATAAAAAGAGGGGTTATATATGAGGCATATAGGGGCAATCATATGATAGCAAAAATAATCATTCTACTGCAAGTCATGGAATCCAGACTTGGGCAGAAGCACAGATGTCAATGTAACTCCATTGTTGAATAAGCGAAAATCAAGGCATGTAATCATAAAACAACTTTATATTAATTTCCTCTATTTAAACTAATCTCTGGGCTGCTTCTTTCTCTCTTCCTGGCAGGCCCCATAACATTTCTCCTTACTCTTAAATAATAAAATGTCTTAGAGTCACGTTAATTCACAAAACACAGACCCAGTACAATAATAAGCACAAATAATACAATCAAAAACAGGTAATATATAAAATCCCAAATTTACTTAAAAGCTAGACTTCTCTCCTTCCCCTGCAGCAGGTGGCAAGGGGGTTGCTTCTCCTCTGTGACCCCATCTGAGGCTTGAATGCTCCCTCCACCAGCTTGCTCACCAAGTAGTTACTGACTACTTGGGGTTGATGCCTGGAGAAGGAGGAGACAATAGGTGTCAGGAAATATCCTACTGCACTGATACAGTCATGAACTGATGTTTGTGACCTCGGACTTTGTAGGTGTTTAAAGCTAGTAGTCTCTTTCTCTCCCTTTCTCTCCTTCCCTTTACCTCCTTCTCTCCCTCTCTCTCTCCCTCTCTCTCTCTCTCGCCCTCTCTATGGACAGACAGACAGACAGACACAGACATCTTTGTCTCTATCCTGAACAATCATGGCTTCTTTGGAGAGTTCCCCTATTTCTGAGGGTTTTTCTGAGAGTTCCTCTGGAAAGGTCAATACATCCCTATTCTGTCTTGATAACTGATTCCTTCCTCTGTTTTTAGGAATTTTTACATACCTCTAGCTTCTCTAGGTTTTCTCTCCAGGTGGTCTTGGATAGGCCTTGAGAAGAACCATGTGGGCCCTTTCCCACAGGCCTACATTCACCCATCTATGTGCAAGAAGTTGTTAAGAACTAGATGTTGAACACTTCCTTTGAAAATGTTTAACTTGATCTATTTTTGCAAAAGAATTGTGTTTGAATCACAGATGAAATGTAACATCTTCACATCTCTTTGTTGATGAATATAATATATTGGCTAAGAGAATAAGCTATGTAACTTTTATCAAGTCAGTTAACTCTTTTAAGTTCTAGTTTTCTAGTTTTTTTTTGAAGATTAAATGATAATATTTATGTATGGCATTTAGTACATGGCCTGTCAACATAGTAAGTGGCCAATATGCGGGCACTATTATTTATCTGTAAAATCATTGTGCTTGATAACAAGAAAAAAATTGCATATTTATGTATGCTCTCAGAAAATGTACCAATCCTATAATTATCATTGAACACAGATTTCAAAACAATAAATATGTCTAGTGGCTTGAGTATTTGCTGAAATGTTTATTCTCTCCTGTATGAGGTTTGTCTATCTTCAATATTTTATTCATTCTCTTAGTTATACATTTCCCTCTTTCTTTTCTAACTACTTATTTGAAAAGGAAAAGGAAGGGGGTTTATTAACATGTTCTATGTATATGTCCTTTCCTAACATTGCTTTTTACAGGAAAAATGCTTTTTGGTGATAGAAACAGAGTGGTGTTAATAGGGCAACAGTAAATCTGTCTTGAAGCCACTTTCCAACTGTAAATCATCATTATGGAGGATTGGCTTTCTGCTCATGGTGACACTTTACCCATTGAAGTGACCGGAAGAATTGGACTACTATATTGGCCCCTTTGGCATGATTCATTTCTGCCCTCAGCTTTGCCAAGTAAGTGAAAGCTTAGTTTCTGGTACTGAGGATAAAAAAAGATGGCAGTCCTACCACTATGAAATCTCTAAATGTTATTCTATCTCCCACACTGTCAGTTCTCAGTAGCTAACAAATTTTTGAAGTGGTTGTTGGTTTTGTCAGTGCTGCTTTAAATTGAATCTGGTTTGCATTCCTGGCATGTAGATATGAGAGCCATAAAATAATAATAGCCTAATTCTTTAAATTATTAAGAATTTAAAAAGATACCTTAAGCAATTATATGCTTCATGCAATTTAATTTTTTACAGTGAAATGAATTATTTTATATTAAAATTGATATAAAATATTGCTTAAGTAGTAACACATTTTTATCTTAACTTAAACTTTTATTATAAAATAAAACAGGTATCCAGAAAATCAAACCAAGCAAATGACTGTTTCTAGCGAAAACCTTGTAACTACCACCCAGGTCAAGAACTATATTTTTTCAGCCACCCTCCCTGTATGTGCCTTCTTTATCCAGAAGTAATCACTATCTTGACTTTTATAGCAATCACTTCCTTGGACTTCTTTATAGTTGTATCATCTAAGTCTGTGTCTCTAGGAGGTATAGTTTAACTTTGTCCAATTTTTCATTTGATAATTTAAACAAATTCAGTTAATCTATAGTTTTCCCTTTTATAACTGTCTTTTCTTTCTCATTTATTTGCTGAAGAACATAAACCTTTATTCTATGGAGTTTCAAAGCCCGGATATTGCTGATTGCAGACCTAGGTGCAGTTTAAACATGTCCTCTGTCTTCTATATTTCCTAAAATTGGGTAGCTAGCTGGATCCACAAGATTTATCAGAATCAAGTACAGTTCTTTTGACGAGACTTTAGGTGTTTTCTCTAGGAGGGCAAAAGTCCAGTTGTTTCTCTTTCTGTGATTTGAATAGGTATTGATGTTTCATGCCTAGATTTCTTAACTTTGTAGTTGTAAAAATGTGGTGATATTCTAATTTCATAATTTTTTCATTATTAGATGGAACACTTTTTTTTTTTTAAATTAAATTTCTTGGGGGGTAACATTGGTTAATACCATCATATAATTTTCAGGTGTACATTATGATTTGACATCTGTATATTCTATTGTTTACCACCCAAAGTCCAGTTTCCTTCAGCTACCATATATTTGATCCCCTTTAACCACTTCATCCTCTGCCTATCCCCCTATATTTGACCCCCTTTACTCCATTTACTTCTTCCCTCTCCTCATCTCTTCCCCTCTGGTAACCACTAATCTATAGTCTAGTCCATTAGTCTCCGTTTGTTTGTCCTGTTCATTTGTTGCTTTTAGGTTTATATCTCACATATAAATGATATCATGTGATTTTCACCTTTTTCTTTCTGGCTTTTTTCACTAAGCATGATTATCTCAAAATAGGTAGAACACTTTTTAAAAAGGGATGCTTTCACTCAGATACTATTTGGCTACCCAGTGCTTCTGTTTCTATAGGAAAAGCAGAATCATTGCTTGATTTTGTAAATCAATTTTTAAGAAAATTAATTAGATTCTTATCCTCCAAATGCAACATGTAAGCATTTCTTTTTCTTTGCAATATGCTTATTTTTTTAATAACTTGTCGTTTAACATATTGGGGACGGGGGAGAGATTCACCCAGTGTAATTATCATGATTGAAGCTCAAATTGTCCCATCTTTAGCCAGTGGGAGCTGTTTCAAGTTGACTCCTGAATTCTTTTGTCGTGACTCTGCAGTAGATTTCGATAGCTTCCTTGTTATTTAGTATTGAAGGACGCTCCAGTTTCATCTTATTTTCTGCTGTAGACTTGGAACTGCCATTCTTTCAAGAAGCTCTGGGTTCTTTTAGTGGTAAGTGGTATTTGAAGACCATCATATGCATCCACTGGGGACTATTATTGGTTTCAGTTGTTTGGTCATTGTTTCTAGGCTCTTGGAGGGGTAGAGCTACGACATGTGTGCAGATGCACCTGTGTGTCTGTGACTCATGCTTTATACAAATACATCTAATTCAAATACAGCACTGTAGAATTTCTTAACCTCGTTTATGTTACATATATATTTCCTTTCTGCCAATGTACAAAGAAAGCCTGGTTCTCAAGGATATAGGGGATGACAGAATCAGAATATCTCATATTACACATGTAACGGTATCAAACTAACAGTAATAGGACTACTATCACCAATATATAAAGGAAACTATTTTTAAAAAACCTCTTGCATATGCTCTTGCCACTACCCTTTTTTTTTATAGTTGTACTATTTTTAAAATTTCAGAGGATATAGTCATTATGGACCATCTTTTCTCTTTAATCTTCATTTATTACTCCACATTTAATGCTTACTGCCACCCGTCCTTATGTCAGAGTTTCTCTGGTTATTTTAAATATCTGAAAATCGTTTTCTCTTTTTCAGAAATAACTCTCTGAATGTGATAATAGTTTGTGTTTGCTTGTTTTGTTTGAAAGTCAATTTTGCTGGGTAAAAAATATTTGACAGGTTTCATTTTCTTGAGTATTGCTGTCAATAAGTCTAATAATCTAATAGAAGACACTTGCTCTTTTTGCCTAGAAACACAAAATATTATTTTTTCTCTTCTTATTTTATCTGTCACCTAATTCCTGAGTTTTTCTAATTATAATTTATGTTATTCTTTTATATTTTTGACCATTTCTTAGTGCTTTTAGCTTGTGGATACTGCTTGAAGTGTTGTAGGAATGTTATTTTGATCCTTGTTTTATTTTATAATAACTTTGAATAGAGTCACCTTTTCTTTTGATTTTGCTGTTTTAGGTGAAATTAATTTTATTGGACTTTTAGAAGGCATTGTGGTTCAAGATAGCTTCTAAATGTATACATTTCCTGTTTTGTATTTTATTTAGTGTTTACCAGTATGGTCACTCATTCACTGAGATTTCTTGGCTCTGTTTTGCCTCTTCATACCCTCCGCCTCGCTTTTATCTGAAATTTTTCTTTTGTTTTTATTGCCTGTATTCCTGCTCAATTTTGATTCCGCTTCCGGCAGGTTCTTCTCAGACTGGGTCTCAGTTCATAGGGACTAGTCTGCTCTGTTCTCTTCACACTGTAGTGTCATACCTTTGGATTCTACCACTATTGGCTTGTATAAACCCATCCCAATTTAGGTGTTGTTCTCAAATTGGTCCAATAAAGATCCAGTGAATACCTATAGTTAATTTGGGGGTTCTCTTGTTGTTTGGTCCACTAAATATCTCTGCTTGCTCTGCTTTCTCCTTCACTAGCAGTGACTCAGGTGGTGGTTTGTTCCCACAAGCTTGTTTATGAGGATAGTGGGACAACTTCTCTCCAAGTTTTGTTATAAATATTTATCTGTAAGTTTTTGGTTTTACTATCTAATTCCTCTACTCGTTTTCAAGCACTGTGCCACTCCTACCACTTTCATTATTTTCTGTTTAAACAAAAAAATTTACTAGAAATTCTTCCTAACACACAGGTATAAAACATACACACACACACACATACACAACAGTATACCACAATATCTACATTCCAGTTGTTGTTTTTGAGATAATATAAATGTAATAATAATTTACAGCAGAGACCACATTTTACTTTTAATTTCAATAAAATTTCAAAATTCAGCTAGAAACTATTCTTTTCCTAAAGCTCTCACAATGAATTAATAGCTGGAGATACAGGCTTTTTATTATTATGTTTTTAATCTAAACAAAAAGTTACTGTATGGACATTTAATTTACTTTTCCACTTTTTACTTTAGGTCTATACAGACAACATGTTTTCGATGTCACTTTTTGAGTGACATATATATTTATAAAAATAGATAAACAGTGGGTTGTGTGAGTACCTTAAACATTTGTAACTGAGAGGATAATTAACATTGCCTTGTGTTATCTTTTCCTTCGAATATTGAGCCTTGTATATTCATAACATAGAAGCACGTCCCATTTGACATACTGTAGGTTTTCAGAAAAGCCATCATTTGTTCCTATTAGTTACAGTAGGCCTGTAATGAAAGCATATCTGATCTGAGACAATTGCCTTATTTTCAAAAAGTATACCAGTTGTGAATGGGTTCTGATGATCCAATCTAGTGATTATTGTCTTGTAGTTGTGCCTATAATAAAGAAAAAGAAATTAGATTTTTGATATCCCTTTTTATACTAAAGTATCTCCAAGTGTATATCATAGTATCTCATATCAAAAAGTTTCCCTTGCAATGTTCATGTAATGTTACCCAGTTTTATGTGATTTTTCCCAGTCTGAGAGACTCCTTTTTTAAAGAAGTGTTCCACTTACCTCCGTTACCTATAATGTATTGTCATGTTTACAAATTACAGTAGATGCAGACTTATGCTCACACATTTATGTTAAATCTTTCTTCTTTTATAACAACAGATAATCAAAATAGCTTCTTCCACATCTAAAGAAAAAAACAAACTTCTCTACTTGGAGAAGTTTGAGGCATCAGTAAGATAAGAATACCCAAGTTTTTACTTAGTATTTTATTTAAGTTGAAGTGGGCAAAAAGTGAAGAACCAAAACATCAAAACTACCAATTTCTTGGTATTTACACTGCCTAAATTGTCCCATGGTCTCATCAATAAGATCATAATCATTTCCTACCTCCTTTTACAACAAGGTAATTTTGATACCTGGCAAACTTCAGAGGGAAATTTGAAGACTGACTTCCTTCCTTCTCTTAAAAACTGATTTTTGAGGTCCAACTATGTCTCAAGGTTTACTTCATTGTAGATGGAACCATTTCCTCAAATATGAGAACTGAATGTTACAAGGAAAACCTATGAGCTTTGGATCACAAAACTCTTAGTTCAGTCCTGACTCAAAGCCTCCTTATGTGACCTGGGTGGGACAAGTTACTCTCCTTCCTGATTCTGTTTCTTCATGTATAAAATACACCTAAGTTTGTTTTTTTTTAAATTTTATTTGGAGTGTGGTATCTAGATTTAGAGGTTGGCATATTGCATATTGTAGACATTTCAAAATATACCCATTCTTTTATCATATGCAAAAGAATATATTTTCCAAAATGAATGTAGGAAATATATGTGATTTGAAAAGCTCCTTGGATGACTTTATATGATCCCACTGCTTCTGAAGACAGTACCTTAAAGTTGTCAGCTTTTTCATCAGGGAAAGCAAGGCTTTCAGGTACTCTTGACCAAGCAACTGAACAAATCAATCTCTTAGATACCAGTCACTAAATTAACTGTAATTAATCATTGGTACCCTATTGTTTAAATTAATTAAATATTTGTTTTCTATTTATATCTATTATATTTATACAACATTGGATTGTGATTAATTTAAATGTCACCGATGCTTGTAAAAGGAAGCTGCATGAGTCTTTTTTGAAGGCTAATATTTGTAAGTAACACACTTACTTCTTATGTAAAGAACTGATTTATAGTTTTCACTTTAAGGAAACCCTTAACATTGGAAAATGTAAACTTACAGAAAGTGGGATTTTTAAAAGTAAAGATTCCATTGACATTATGCTAATTAGAGACTTGAATCATTGACACCTGCGTGCTTAGTGGGACACAATGCTGCATCAAGGTCTCTGTCCTTTTGTTGATATAAATGTTATCCTTGAAATATCAATGTTATAAATATTAATAAAAATACTAAGAGCTTGGCAAGTGGATTCTAGGAAGACTAATGACTTCCATTTAAATATCAAGTCATTATTCTAACGGACCTTTTACTAGGCAGCAAAGATGGAACAACACTATAAGCCCTTCATAAAGGTCTTAACCATTCAGTTGAGACAAAAATTCCTTCAACTAGTTGTTTGACCTAAATAGACTGATTGTTTCTGGGTGAATTAATCATCTCTCAATACCAAAAATTTGTTCGGCTGATTTTTTGACTCTGTTAATTTGTTGTCTTTCCAGTTGGGGAGCATGTACACACACAAACACACACATAAATCTTAACAATTATTTGTGTGAGCCAATAACTCATGCCAGTTTAATCCTAGATAATCTGATATATGTCAATATAGATACATCTCAAAAAACAGCATTGAGCAATAAAAATAAGATGCATAAGGATATGTGGAGTAAAATATCATTTTACTATCCATTTATCAAAATATACTATATGTTATCCATGGCTGCAAATTTATGTCAATAAAAATATGGAAGGTGAATAGAAAGGTTGCACAGTATGTGTGCCAGATTTGTGCTTAAGATACGGTTGGAGTAATGGGATGGATGACAAGAGGGCAAATAAACAAAGGGATACATTGTGACCAATAATGACAATATGCCATAAAATATGTAGTGTGATCACAGTAATCCTATCTTAGAATCTAAAAATTAGAATGTTCGTAATTTATCTTTGCACTGGAATAGGAGCATTTTCCAACTGACTTGAACCTATTTAGCATTTAAAATGGCACAGTGATTTTGTTCTGTTTCCTCTGTGTCAAGTTGAATGTTGAAATGGCAGGCATGACACTTCCAGTTGTTCCTCAAAAATCCTGTTCATTTGAACTGGCTGCCAGGCCAAATTATAGTACACATCCCGGCTAATCTGAATGTCTATGCCAATAAGGAATGTTTTTTTACTTTATTAAAATTTATGCTTTAAGTACGTTTCACTGCAAATAGGTTTTGTGTAAAGTTCCGTAGTTAGGACATAATCAATTTAGCTTCATTATTAAAACAATAGTTAATGAAACATATTTTTTTCCAGGTAAACACAGAATAACATAGAAACATTGTAATCCTAATATTTTAGGAATATGTAAGAGAATTAGACAAATGTAGCAGTGTGATTGATTGTAAAGAGTTATTGTTAGAACTTCCAAGGATGGATGCAAATCCATTTACAATTACTCATGTACTAATTTGTTATAAAGTTAGATCTAACAGTACAAATTGATAGTCACTCCGTTTCCATACTCACATGCTAAACCTTACAGTATTTATATGATTACATTAAATTCTTGTGTGTATGATATACATTTTACTCTGTAGCTATTAATATGAAGTAGTAACTTTCAAGGGTCATTGTCCCCTTTAAGGCTGATTTTTGAATACAGTACAAAAAAAGTTGAAATAGTACTGTAGCCTATTCATGCAAATGCATTCATTTCACATAGAGGTCTTCCTTTGAGATAAATCAAATCAAGAAGAGAAAATTCTCTCTAGTCAACAAAATATACAGTACATGTCTCTGCTTCTTGTCAAGTACCTCAGATCTGCATATGAAGGTGGCTTAAAACCTTGTTAGTATATGTTAAGAAGGAAAAATGTGTAAGTAAAAAATTGTAAATAATTGCCCATTTCTATAGCAAAGTACAAATTTCTATCTTGAAATGGTGAACCAACTCAAATAACATTAGAGAATGTCCTTGTTTAGAGATAATTAATGGCCTTGTACTTTTCTCATTCTTTATTATGTACAATCAAATAGGATAAGAAAATGTTAAAAGCTCAAAGTCTAGAGCTAAAGTGAAATGTGTACAATAGATTTATGTGTGTTCAGTTTTTGTTTTGAGGAGGTGCTGATTTTTATTTCATATGTTATTTCTGTAATGCAAAACAAAGAAAAATACATTTGTTACTCATACAGGAGCTGCCAAAAATTTTTAAGGAAAAGCTTTAAGTTGTGTCAAATATGTTGAGGTATCTTCTACTTATTACAGTCAAATGACTGAGTCTGTTTTACATTTCAAACTTTAAGGTGGGTAGGTAATAAAAGAATGTTTATCAGTAATGAAATGACTCAACAACTGCAACAAAAACCCACAGTACATAGTTATGCTCAAATATTCTAAAATGTTTTAATATTATAACAGAATACTAGAAAATATTATATGATATGGAGAAAAGATTATTGTTACTTCAGTGGTTGATGATAGCAATTGACTAGTGAAATGGCTTGCATAAAACTGTCTTTCTGAGTGCAATTTCTGTAATATGGAACTGTATATTCTGAGAAATATAGAATAATGTAGGAAATTTGTTGCATAAACTGCTTTGATTAAAGTAGACATTGTGATGAAGTATAATCTCCTTAAGTAAACAGTTATTATGTTAAAAATTGAGAAGCAATCACACAATTTAAGTATTTTTGCTTTGGTAGCCCTACTCTTATTTTCTACTCTGTCTTTCCCTGGGGTATGCATTCCTGCTAGTCCACAGCTTACAAAAATAGGCAAGGGGCCAATACACATAGGAATCCAAATTTGTATAGGAAATATTACTTTTTAGAGAGAAGCTAAATGTACCTAGGCCTAATTTCTTTACCTTCACTGAAAGATTATTAATGGACATTGCCTCCACATAAGACATCTCAGTTGACTGAAAATATTTCTGTGATATAAACCATACCATGCAGCAGATATCAGCCCTGGAATTGCCTTTTGATACAAGCAAGAAGAAAAAATTATCACAGAACCCACTTGTTAAATTCCTAAGTAACCCTCTGAACACTTTTGCAGCAGGCTAAACATAGTGCCCCAAACACTTACCTTATGTTCTTTTCCTCAAGCCCCCACTTCTCTTACACTCTTTCAACTGTGCACAGACTGGATCTCAAAATTTAGCCATACCAAGGTGGTCAATACTTGACCATAACAAAGTATATGTATTTAAAAATATCATCACATATTATGCTTTCCAAATAATAGTTTTTCTCTCACCTGTGTAGTCACTGATTTTCCTTAAAATGTTTTGGGAATTCCATCCTGGGTTTGGCATACATTCTTTTGATTATCTTTAGTGATGGTTAAAACTTGTTCTTAAAAAGAGAATTTGATTTGGAGTGAAGTCTTATAGATAAGATGTTGAAGCTTTGTGATAGCCTTCTGATTTAAGAGAAATAAAAGGATAGTGATGATTTTATTTTGCAGCTTAGAAACTAGTTCTAAAGGTAATTCCCAAAGAAATTTCCAAAATATTTTGAGTAATTGAAATATTTTCGAATCAATGTATGGCTTTAAAGTGTGACTGCTTTGAAAAACAAGATGGTGTGTTTGTGTTTAGGACCCCTTGGTGCTTTAAAGTCTCTCTGATAGAAAATGTCAATTACCTAGGTGTTGAGTTTATCTTCTGGAAGATGTGAGCATTCTCTTCGTGTTAAACTGTCATGCACATACAGACACCAGATGATAGCCCTAGTTTTTGAGGAAAGTGTTGAAGCCTGTCACAGTTTCTGCTACTGAGAAAGAAAGAATACACTCATAAATTCAGTGTTTTAAAAATCTTATTAATTTTTAACATAAAGTCAGGTATCTTGTGTCCATGTTTCAATTGCATCTTTTATTAACTATGTGACTTTTAGAAAATTTACTTAAATGTGTTTGTCTTTATTTTCTTCACCTATAAAATGTGGATAGTAATTATCCCTGCTTTGTAGGACTATGGTAAGAAACAAATGAATTAATTCATGTAAAGTATTCAATCTTGGCACATAAAAAGCTGTTAATAAATATTCTATAGGCTTGTTGATTTTATGGTGATACTTTGTAAATGTTATGAATTAAAACATTATTCTTCCCACTTGGCTTTCATCTTAATAAGATAATGTTTTTAATTAAAAATAAATTATTAGAAGAAGTTAAGACTCAAGGAAGGATTGAGAAGTATTTTGAGGCAGAATACACATTTTTACCAAGCTTCTTCTTTTATGTATATAAGTCTAGTCTTTAGTGAAACAATTTACTGTCACCTACCGCTTTAGTTATTGCCCATCTGAAAATCTCTCATATAATTGAGGGTCACTCTTATAAATCAGTATGTAGGAGCCAAGTTTTAAAGCATAAGAACATGTTTTTCATGTTCTTCAAGCTTAGAAATAAAAATCCAATATGTATATATCTTAAAAAATGTTTTTAAATGTATTGTTCTACAACAAATATTTTTATTATTTATATTATTATTTCTATTAGATAAATTCAAAATATATAGTTTTTATTTGAAAGAAAAGCTATATATTTATTGGATGTGATGAGTCTTAAATGTTTTAAAATTGTCACGTAGATCTCATAATGAAGTTGATAAATGAAGAAAAGACAAACATCTAATCTTACAGGTTAGCCAGATTAGTTTTTTTAACTATTTAGACTTCTAGGCTTGATATTAACCTAAGCTTTTCTGGTATATCTTGGCTTTTCAAATGAAAATACAGCACAAATCTTTTCTGAATGACTATAAATGGACTGCCTATTTTTAAAAAGTGTTTTCTCCGATTTAGGAAGTCTAGGTGAACATGACTGGTATAAAGGGTAGGAAGAAGTGTTTGATATTTAAAATAAAAAGAGTATGTGGGGGAATACTTTTGAAAATTAATAGCAAAAATGGATTTTCCTGATAGTTACTTGGCTTAGTGATGTCCATGAATGATTATAAACACAGAATACAGAAATATATTATCTTAGCTTGGGTTTTCCAGAAGGTAGAGCTTGAAGCAGAGGTCTTGTATGCTGCTATTTTATTGGAGAGTATAATCCTAGGGAGCAGGAATAAGGGACAAAGCAGTGGAACAGGAAAGGAGGAAGAGCCAAAGTGATGATATATTATTTAGTTGGCCACTCCCAAATGCATCTGATTTTTTGATCTCGTAACAATGTCTTCTAAGAGGCCATAGATGCTGTGCTTCAAAACAATCCATCAGGGAAAAAAAAGAGAGAATCATTTATCAACTGGTTTCCTTCTCTTATTGGTCAAAGGTTCAGCCCAAGAGTGTAACACCTAGCATGCGTGGTTCCCAGGACAGAGAGTGAAAGATTTATGAAATGGTGGGGTGGTCTGAGATAAAGCTCTATCAGGATGTGCATGCATGAAATAGCTGGGGCCGGAGACAGGTGAGGCCTTGCATTTCTGAATTATAATGAATTCAGAGGAAAAATGATTAACTGTAAATCTGCAAGCCAGAGATAGCTACTTGTTAACTTATTTTAATATATTTTCTCTCCATTACTTTTTCTGTGCTCAGTTTGAATTTATTTTATGGAAATGTGTTCTCTTCCAGCCAGAATTTTGTTTGGCTTTAAATAATAGAAATTAAATGATAAAGGTGTAGTTTTATTAGCCACAACTTGAAGTTTGAGGATAGATATATGAGGACTGGACAAGCAACTCATCTATGTCAACAAAGATACAAGCTCCTGCTTTCTATTCTACATTCCTTACTGATGGCTTCCAAGCTGTTCCTCATGACTACTTTTTACTTAAGACAAAGTAAAAAAGATGGTCCGTACATAATTCTGTATATGACTTTTAGACAAAATTGAGTAATATGAGACAAAGCATCTACCACATGGGTATATTTTACATATATTTTAAAATTAACATTATAAAAAATAAGTACTTTTTATGACATACTGGAAGTACATCTTACTCAAGAGTTAGGTTCAAATATTAGTGCCTCAGGAGAAATTTCCTATAATCAAAATCACTTTTAAATTGATTTGACATTCTTAAATTGATCATTGTAATTCATAATATTAACAGAATAAAGGAGAAAAATTAGAATCAGCATCTCAATATATGCAGTATGTAGATTTGATAAAATAAAAACCCATTTATATTTTAAAAAATTATAATCAACTAGAAATATAAGGAAATTTCTTTAATATGACATAGGCTAACAAATAAAAAAAAGCTACAGGGCATATCATTCTTGATAGCAAAATATTGAATTCTTCCCTTCTTGGGTTTGGGAACAGAGCAAGTATGTTCACTATTATCATTTACACTTAAAATTGTACCGAGCGTATATAAGCCAGTGCAATAAGACAAAAAAGAAAAGTTATAAAGACATAAAACTGTCATTAATTTCAGCTAACATGATTATATACATATTAACTCATAAGAATATACAAACTATTGTAATTAATAAGTGAATTTAATAAGTTTAGAATCAAGATTAATATACAAAAATCTATGATAATTTTTGTAGACTAGCAAAACATTAGATAATGAAATTTTTAATGCCATTTGCTATAGCATCAAAAATAATTAAATCTTTGTGAATAAATCTAATGAAAGATGGTCAAGTCCTTTACATTGAAAACCTAAAAACATTGCTGAGATAAATTAAAGACTTAAAATAGATATAACATGTTTTAGAATTAGAGGCTTGATATTGTAGTTCTTCTGTTTGAATTCTCTTTACTATCTCTTATTCTCTTTCCTTTGCTTTTTGTCCTTTCTCCATTTCTTCCTTGTTTTTATAAGGTAAACAAAATTTCATCATGACCTTATGAATATTCTCTCTTGTAGCATTTTCCTTCATGAAAATATATTTATGAATCTTTGATCACATCAGTAAATTCATAGCAAAGTCTTATCTAAGTAATCAATTCTATTGAAAAATTTTTTGGAAGTCAGTTATTTGAAACCTTAAACAAGTTTTCATATAGCTGCAGTATTAAAAATGATAGTTTGTATGCCAGACCTGCCTACAAAATTCTGCTTAATTTATAACATTATCTATAAATTTTATTTTATGATAAAATTAGAAGAAATTCATTCTAATATTTCTAATTAAAGTCCAAAATTTAATGGGGATTTTTATTTAAAATTTTGAACTAGAAATTAGATTTAATGAAATGAAGTTAAGAAAAAGCTACAAACTAGTGTTTGTCAGGCACCTGTGAATATTTTACAGAGGATTTTAAACCTACAATAACCTTGTAAAGTTTATATTATTTCTGTTTTGCACAAAAGTACTCTGAAGCTCAACAATTTTAACTTATCTAAAGTTAAATAGCTGAAAAGAATCTGAGCACGAACCCTGAGTATGACCAGCCCTACAGCCCCCATTCTTTCCAATGTACCATGCTATGGGGAGTCACTTTCAGTTCGCTTTTGAAGACTTCACTCCCAGTATTCTAACCAGACTTCCTGAAGGAAAAGAATTCTTGAGATAACATTTTCCCAAACTCATTATTATACAATTGAGAAAACCAAGGCTAAGAGAATTTGAGGGACCCTCTACTTATAGGCAGGGCATATCCCAAATTTGATTCCCTTAGATTCTTGTAATTTCTGTTGCTAGTGACAAAATTCAAATACTCATTATTTCTTGCCTATACTACTGCAGTGACCTCTTTACTGGTCTCTCTGCCTCCAGTTAATAATCCTATACACTGCTGTTTGAATAAACTTATTAAACACAAATACTTGTCGCAGTACAATGGGATAGTAATAGGGCCATAAGGATTCAAAGACGTAATACATGTTAAGTTCTGACTGTAGGGCTGAATACTTAACACCAACTAAATACTTGCCATTATCATTTCTCTATGCAGAGGCCATAAATGACTTTCCATTGTTCACAAAAGGAAGGCCCTTTCTTTAGGGTTGGGCTTTCTAGAAGCAGAATGTGGAAAGAGGTTTCATGTGCAAGTAATTGCCTAAGGAAATGCTCTCTGGAGAAACTGGTAGTGAAGTGTAGGGATCAGGACAGGGAAGAGGAAAGAGCCAAGCAAAGGCATAATTTCATGTGATGTCTCAGTACTAACTGGATCTCCTAGAAGCTCTGAAGCATACGTGCCTCAAAGTTTATTCTACCTTGAGGCAAGGGAGATGGTCTGGCTTTATATTTCTGATCTGGCATTGGCTATGAGCCACCCTGGGAGGAACATAAACTCCCAGAATTCCTGGCTTTTAGCCTGTGTGTTCAATGCACCTAAGATAACCCAAGTGACATCTTCAGAAAAAGGTTTCAGACACAAGCCAATAGAAACAAAACAAACAGAGGCCAGGGGATAGGTGCACTGAATTGAGAAGAGGGTGGGCAGAACATAAACAATGTCCAATACCTCTCTCTGTATTGGGGTTACAATCTCCCTAACTGTTAAGTCTTGTTTCCCACTACTATTCTTTACTTATTCTATACTGCAACCAAACCACACAGTTCATTCATTAACCTAGTCAATGTGCCAGGCACTGTTCGTTCTAGGTGTCCGGCAAATACTAGTATACAAAAATTTCCTCCCTTGTAGAGCCCATATTCTCTTGGGAAGATAAATAATAAACAATAAGTAATAAGCAAACATATAATCTCATATGATATCAGGTAAGGCTATGTATGCTGAAGAAAAATAAAGCAAAGTAAGAGGGTAGAGAGGTAGGCATTTTTTTTTGCTTTTTGTTTTTGTTTCAGATGGGGAGTGGGTCAAGAAAGGCCTCTCTGAGAAGGTGACATCTCAACAAAGGCATAGTTGAGGTGCAGAAGTCAAATAGACTGATATTTAGCAAAAGAGAATTCCAGGGGGTGAGAAGAGTTTGTGCAAAAGCTCTGAGGTGAGAATGTGCCTTATTTCATTTAAGAAACTACACAGAGGCCATGATGACTGGAATCTGGTGGCTTGATGGAGAGTGGTAAGAAATAAGGAGGGAGCCAGAACTACATGGTGTAGGCTTTGAAAACTATAGTCATGGTGTAGACTTTGGATTTCATTCTGACTGTGGTGAAGAGTCACCAAAAGTCTTTGAGTAGATGAGTGACATAATTGCCTTATGTTTCTAAATGATCACTATAGGGAAGTATATCAGGTATTTACTGCTATTCTAAAAACTGTTCGAAAACTTAGTGGCTTAAGATAACAACCACTAATTTGTTCACAGTTCTGTGTGTTGGCCATTTGGGATGGCTTAGCTGGGATGTCTTGACTCTGCTCCAGGGTGGTTGCTGAGCTCACTCATACTTAGGTGGTCAGTTGATAGCCAACTGTGCCCTGATTGGTTTTTGGAAACCCTCACTCATAGGTCTGACACTTGGCTAAGGCTGAGAGCTGAGAGTGCCTTAGTTCTCTTCCACTGGTTCCTTCATATGGGTCTCTTCATGAGGTTTCCTCACAAGGCATGTGGAGCAGGTCTGAGCAGGAAGATCTGGAAGTCAGTTATGGATATGTTAAGTTGAAAACATTCATTAGCTATATAGAAGTATTATGTAGTCATTTGGTATATGAATATGAATTTTAAGGGAGAGGTCAAGTTTGGAGACACATATTTAGCTGCTATTTAAAGATAATGAATTGGATGAGATTACATATGGAGTGAATATAAATAAAGAATAGAATAGATTTATGACAGCATTTCTTAGATTGGGACAAAAAGTGGGTTCTGCAGAGGAGACTGGGAAGAAGTAGGTGTTTACAACATTATTAAACACAATACAATTAACAAACTAAGCATAGATAATGAGTGTCATGAAACATTCAATTCTGTGTACTTTCATTATTTAAAATGAAAATAACAAAAATTATTTAATTAAATTACATTATATTTCATTGATTTTTGTTTCTTACTTTTCTGTTATTTTAACTTTTACCCTTCAGAAGCCTTTTCCTACCCACATTCGGAAAAAAAAAAATGAAGAAAAAAAGAGCATTGGAACCAGTGCAAAATGTCAACTCCTTAACTAAGATACAAGTTGGAGGTTATAGCTTAATAGAGTTATAGCTTATGCCCTCTATTAGGCAGATTTACCACCTGGTGGGAGGCAACTCTATATAGCCTCCTCTCATCCTAACCTTACCAGGAGTTTCTGCTATATAATTTGTTCTCCCAAATTCTACTGTTTTGTTTTTATTTTTATGGACAGTATCTCAAATGTAACCTCTGTGGAGGTCCAATGAATAGCATCCTACCTTCTTGCCAGGATTTGAGAAAATTGAAAATAAAACAAAAGGATGGCCAACAGAGATAAGAATGTCAATTTTACTATTGGCAAATGCTAAGTTGGAAGCCAGCTTAGTTTGAGGGCCAAATGAATCTGCTAAACAAGCTCCAAATTAGGTAGACTTACTAACACATGACAACAGTGCTGGACTTGGGCAGGCCCTTAGCTGGTAATGGAAAGCAAAGAGCTGGAAGAACAGTGGATAATAAATAGCGGCTCCTGTGGGCAGTTCAGCTGTAAAAGGAAGAAGGGAGGTACTGGCTCTAAGTCTTGTTTATTCTTCTCAACATTACACTCTTAACCTACATGGAGTGAATAAAATGGTAGAGGCCAAAGTGTATATCCACTCAGGAATGGGGAGAGGGGTACCTTCAGGACCTTTGCTTTGCAAAGGCATATTAGTGGCACTATTTTATATTTCACTGCTTTTTTTGGGGGGGGAGATACAAAATAATTGATAGTAATATTTCTAGATTTGATTGGAATGCTTAGAAAAAATGTTATAAAAATAATATCTTTTAATCTATTTTCATATGTAAAAGGAATGAAAAAAATTTGCATGTGTTTGTCTTTGGGAGGTGTTAGTTAAAGAGTGGGAACTTGGCAGTAGAATGAAGCACATGGCTTGGGCTTGATTCTGATGAGGTGAATAAAATGGAATGGTAGAGAAAAGACATAGAATTAAATTTATCTAAATAGCTGTGGTGGAAACAGGCTCAGAACAATCGTGTTGCTGTCCAGAGTGTAAGATTAGGGGAGGGAGAGAGACATGCAAGGCGCGTGTTAGTGTTCCTAAGTTGAATGTTCTCACTCTGGGGTGAGTGGGCCAACATCGGGCACGGAATGAACATAACTTACCACTCTTCTCCTTCACTACAGTGCACACTGCTGTAAGGAATCTGTTATGACTCAGATCTCAAAGAATTATATAGGAAATGAATTCTAGTGTATCCCAAACAGAAAAACAGCAATTCTGTCTAATCTTTGCCCCAGGAGCACTTTGAATCATCCTTCCAAGGCCCACTTAATTACTCTAGACTGACAGCTGCTCTTCCAGGCAGCCCCCTAAATGGCAGTCACTCTGGAGGGGCATCCTCAACACATGAACTACAGGATTGGGAGCACATAAAAATTATTTCTGATAATTTCACTTGAACAGAAGTTCAAGGATACATACCACCTCCCTCTGGATATGTTAACTATTTTTTAATGATGTTATCTGATATTTTAACAATGTACCCAGAGCAGCAGAGCCTTGAGTCTGTTGTTTAAATATCTTTGATGCAGTGTCATAACAAATTAGTTTCTGAATGTTGCCAATTTGGCAGACAAAGCTGATTATTTCCTGCAATCACACTGCATATGTGCGCAAGATTATAATTAATGATCAGGGATGTCAGCCATACTTTAATAATGATCCTTCAGTGTTTAGGAGCCGATTAGAGCAACTGGCATTTATGCCCTCTATTGGGGCAGAGGCGAGAGTAAGGAGGCAGTGAATCTGGAAAGATCTATCAGTGTCAGAGAATCAATAGTTTGCTGATTTCTGTTATAAATTTGAAGATTCTGGGGGAGTTATTGACAAAGCTGCTGCTGTGAATATTAACAGAGTGTTTATGTAGCCTTCACTGAAGCAGTGCAAGTCCTAATTAGATTGGAATTGGTCTTTTGGCAACTTTGCAATATTTGCTTCCTCAACATACCAGTATGCCACAGGAGGGCTCTGAGGAGATTAGTTAAACATTTCAGAAGAATTATTTGAGTGCAAAATGTCAAGATGTCAAAGGTGTTCCATCACAATGAAATAAGATTTATCAACTCCACTGCCTAAGATTTTGACTTTTTTAAAGACCATGTTTTCTTTCTGTCTCTTGGTAAAAATGTGTCCAACAAATGAATGTTGTTAAGTGAAGATGATAGCATTAAAGATAAAAATAAGATGGAGAGCAGGATTAAAGGGAGAGAAAACACAAATCTTTATAAATAGAGCTATTATAAGAAAGTAATCTGAAGCCCTGGAATTCCAAAGCAGTTAAAGTTTATAGTAATCCTTTGATTAACCGAAGGATTCTTCCTAGGAAGATTTTAGATTGTCTAGCATTAAAAATAGGATTTTATTTTCTTACCGTTTAGGACTATCTCCTATACAAATTAAAGTAAATCTATAGTCCCATGGACTTTTTTGAAATGCTGCTTCTGTGATGCCAAAAGTCTTTGGATAAGCCTAATTTCTCTTCTCCCATATCTTCCTAAAATACTGTCATACATCATTTCAAGGCAAATATACTCTACTTTTTAATGAAAGCACTATGTGATGATTAAACTCTGGGGTATCTGGAGGTAGTAACCTCAAACAATACTCAGTGAGACCTTTTCTACCAGCAAAAATAAAGCAAAGCACTGACATTTAATATGGTACCATTTTTAGAGCATGGCAGGAAAATCATAAGAGCCTGCTTTCTTGGCCTTTATTTAGATGGCACTTTCTTGGGATTATTTTTAACCAGTTTCTTAAATTAGAGGACTTAATCTTTCATCTATTTTACTTTTTATTATTTTTTAAATTATTTTTGCAGTAGGAAGGAAGGATTTGGGTGTGTGTTTGATACCCCAGCTTGACCAGGAAGTCAAATTTAAAAAATTATAACAATTTATTTGCTCTTACTCATAGTGGAGTAAATACATAGGGATAGACACAGAGACAAATTACTTTGCAGATACCAAGCTAACTCTAACAATCCACTGGGGTCCCTGCTGGCTCCTAATTGGGGTCACTGCAGGCTGAGTAGTCCTTCTAGAGATTTACCAATCACTGCTTTCCAACGTTTTCTTCATTCAAGAAAGAGATATGGGGTAGAACTATGTGACATCATGGGACTCAGTGAAAAGGACTTTGATTAAAAAGCTTAAATTTTTTAAACTTTAAAAAATTGTCCTACTATTTTTATCAATTTCTTTGAAGAATAATTTATGTACTACAAATTGCATTCATTTAAAGTATACAATGTGATTACTGTTGACAAATGTATAATAAAATTCTAGAAACTGCAGACTAATATATAGAAACAAATGATCTACAATTGCCTGGGATAAAGGCAGAAGGAAGAATTGACTATAATAGATGAAAATGAAAACATACTCTATCTTGATTATAGTGGTGGTTTCATGGGTATAGTAGGTTTTTGATCAAGAACTTTCTGAAACTCTCCTATTTGTGTTTATTATTAACAGTGCAAGTTATTGATTCAGATCCAGTTTTTATGTGTATGTATTGTTCAGGTTTTTCACTCTCAATTTCTTCTCCCTTTTGGAGTTTTAGACATTGTCAATAAAAAAAAACTCAAAAAGGATAATCAAGCTGAGACCAATCTGGAAATTGCTTAATATAGATTGAATGTATTAGCTTTATCAAATTGATCTTTGCAGAAAGTTTAATTATACTTTGCATTATTGACATTATACTCTGCACAAAGCGAGCTAAAGCACATGTAGAAAAATACTATTAAACACCTCATAAATGTTAGTAGACTCTTTAATGTTTCACTGAGGTCAGTGGTCATGTCATCTTCCCTGACATCTTCACATCTGCTTTGGAAATGAAGGAGAAGCAGCAGCATTTTAACTTCAAAAGAGATAAGTAACTAATGACTGCCTTTATAACACGCCTTTTCCAGGAACTCTACCTAGTGTTGATAAATTCATCCCTTCCATTTCTATCATTGTACCTCCTAATTTGAGTAACTTTTTCTTTAAAGAACATTTTAATGTCATTATAATTATCCTACAAAACTGTGAACATAGTAGGCACTAAGAACATTCTAAATATGTGAATGAAGAAAGTTTGGTTTACTCTGAGCTGATGTTTCAGTGGAAGCTATAATTAACCTGACAAGTCAATTTGTGGAACATTAGGTCTCTCTGGAACTGCCATGTAAAGAATTACACCATGTGCTCTCTTTTCTGTGTTCTTACACTTCTATCAAAAATGGGCCTCACATTTTCCATTTATACTGATAGATTACTAATAATACATTTTTGAAATGTTTCCCCATCCAGGGGCATTTTCATTTTAATAAAGTTATACTGTAAAAACTGAAGGCAGGAAGCTCAGAAAAGGTAATTAAATGTCTCAGTTAATTGATCGAAGAGGATTTCGGGGTCCATATATAGTTTTATAATGCCCTCATTTTGAAGCATGATGCTGGTACAGGATGAATGTTGTGTAGGTATTCAGCATCCAAGAAATTGTGAAGAAAACTTCAATAGGCAATTGGTACCATGTGATCCTTTTTTTTTTTTTTAAATCGCATACAAGTTGTATAAGTAAAACAGACGCACATGTAAACCATTCATTTTCCTTACAACCTAACTTCTTAGATCAAGTGCATCCCAGTAACTGTATAATACCTGAAGAATATCTACTATTTAATTTGCAAGTATTTACTGAGTCATATATGTCCTTAACTTTTGCTATGGTTACAACTCTTGCCCTTGTAAAAATTTCTATTGGCAAAAATGAAAGAAAATTCAGTATTGAGCTGCATTGGAATTTAAGAGGAGTTCAAAGAAAGGGCTGGAAAGTCAACTAATTTTGTAAGATAGGGTTTTCTGAATTGTTTGAAGGATAGACATGTTTCTAAATAGCCTGAAACTTAGCAGAAAGTTGGTAGGATTAGAGAAGAGTCATCTGTCAGAGGTGGAGAGAGTACTGTAGTGGAAAATACTGTTCTCATTTGTTCTGAAGCCAGTCGCAAATGTACTTTGAGATACTGTACTGTGTTCATGGACTTTATTTTTGGCGTTCTTTTCAATTTCTGTTAGTATCATACTATGCAAAGTGGTCCATCACCAGCAGCTTGGGAGTCACGTAGGAACTTGTTAGAAATGTGGATTATCAGGACCCAGTCCAGCCCTACCAGATCAGAATCTGCATTTCAAAAACATCCCAGGTGATTGATATGCACCGTAAAGTTTAAGAACTATTGCTCTAGACAATTATTGCTGTGTCCAGGAATAATTGGGAAGCTGAAAAAAAACCCTGATGCTGAAGCAGCACTCCATAGCCATTAAGTCAAATTCTGATAAATGGGTAGAATCTGGGCGATTGAATTGTTTTTTAAAGCTGCCTAGGTGGTCCTATTACGCACTCAGGTTGAGCATCAGTGTATAAAATACTGCTACTGGGTCACTTGGAGTAGAAGTAGATAGAATTTAAGAGTATTTCTGAATACTTTATAAATTCTGATTGCCTAAATTGCTTTACAAATTCTCATTGAGTGCAAGCAAATTATTAGCATATCCTTTTAATCTGTGTGAAAAAAATTAATTAGGCATCATTTGAGCAGCTGCTCTTGAGACTGGCTTTTTCTTTCTCAAGATTTCTCTTCAGATAGGCTTGGCTGTGGAAAATGTAAAACATTGAAATTTTTGGTTCCCTTAAGGAATATGCAGTAACAACATTTGATCAAAGATAAATATGATGAAGTAAAATAGGATGTGCTGTAAAAGCAACCTATTTTCCTTATATGAGAATTCATCTGAAATTCCTTTTTGTTTGGGCAGCTTCCTTAATGAATAAGGATATTTTTATCTTTTTAAATATTATTTGTTTTTGTAATCCTTGAACTGTAAATAGGAAAATATTACTTAATCATTCATAGTAGTAGAAATAACCATTTTTAAAAAACATGATAAGTATTTAAGATAGTGACATGATATCTGTTAGAAATTTAGGGATATCAAAGAGGCTCAATCAATATGTTAGAGATTAAATTTAATATGCCTATGTCCTTTCCTGTGAAACTTACAGAAGAGGTTTATGAATCCAAATTTGAATTATAACTAAGAGAATCAGATCTGTTTTCCTACATATTGTTGATGCACAGTAATTTTGTAGATTTAGTTGGTTTTACTTGCATGTGTACATTATGCTTTTAGTAACTTAAGTATTTTTAGGCATACTTAAAGTCAAAATGAAAAATAAGATGAAACCTTATTAAAATGCATCATAGTAAACCAAAATTGTTGGGAGGTAATCCCAATGGATAGAAACATATTTTTTACAAATCAGATTTTTAAATTTTCTTTAACAAATTTATGTGTATTTTAACTTACTGTTTTAAAATAATTTTAGACTTACAGAATAATGGGCTAAATAGTTCTAAATGGGCAGAACTTTTCATAATGATAGAGTAAGAATCTCTGAAAATCTGCTTTTCACTTAAAGTAATATAAAAACACTAGCAAAAATGTTCGGTGTCAGCTTTTTCGCAATGCTGGAAATTAGCTAATGGTTTTCAAAAATCCAAAGAGTTTATTCAACAAAATCACTGTATCTCAGTAAGAATAGTGGGCTTTGTGGCATATTAACTTGCCCTGAATTTCCATCTCCTTCTCACCAATTCCATGATATCCTTGAAAACCAGCAGTGTAACAATCATTGGAAGGGAAGAATGGGTGGTATTCCTAGGGTACTTGTCAATCATTGGCAATTGTTTAACATTGTTGTTGCTTGAGGTGGTGATACCTGTTGGGGAAAATAACTGGTGAACCAAAACATTTACAAAGATCTGTATAATGAGAAGTCCATAGAGGGCTTTGAGAAGTTTCACATGCTCCGTTGACTCTAGAATATCATTTGCATCCATGGGCTGTGCGCATATGCAGGACTGTGTGCATGCTAAGGAAAGACTCAAATCTCTTACTTTTGTTCAACTCTGGGGCCTTTCAAGTGAAGGTTAAGGCAGAGTTTTAATTTGCTAGAGCATTGGAGTGGTGCTCCAATGCATACAAAGGCCTTTTGATAAAGGGTGGAATCCTTATTAGTTCAAAGTATGTAAAGAAATCTCTGTCTAATCACTAAGTGAACACTTAGCTAACCAAATAGATTTAAGTGGCTGCACACACCAGTGAATACAGACTGCATAATTAGTCCAAGAATATTACTAAATAAACAGAATACAGCAATAACAATAACAAAAACCAAAACCAGATAGAGAGAAACAATAGTAACAACAAATCCTTGACAGGGAATATGATTTCCAGAGTTGCCACATTATATTATTTGAAATGTCCAATTAAAAAAAGTTTTGAAACACACATAGCAACAGGAAAGAATGACTTGTACACACACACAAAAAAGCCATCAGTAGAAACCGTTCTTGAGAAAGCTCAGAAGTTAGATTAACTAGCTGCATTATTTTTATCTTGCAGGCATAACAAATTACCAAACACATAATGACTTAAAACAATATAAATTTATTATCATAGTTTTGTAAATCAGAAGTCTGACATGGACCACTGGGCTAAAATCAAGGAGTCATCAGGCATTATTCTGCCTACCACATGTGACAATGACTTTAAATCAGCTATTATAAATATGTTAAATCAACTACAGAAAACTATGTCTAAATACAGTACACCATTCTGTACATTAGATCTCCAGAAGTTACTCATAACTGAAGCTTCTACTCTCTGACTAACATCTCCCCATTTCCCCTACCTCGGAGCCCCTGGTAACTACCATTTAGCTCTCTGTTTCTATGAATTTGGCTTTTTTATATTCTACATATAAGCGATATCATATGGTATTTGCCTTTCTCTGTCTCCTTTATTTTACTTAGCATAATGTCCTCGAGGTCCATCCATGTTGTCACAAATGACAGGATTTTCTTCTTTCTTATGGCTGAATAATATTCCATTGTAAATATATACTACCTCTTCTTTATTCATCTGTCAATAGACATTTAGGTTGTTTTCATGTCTTGACTATTGTAAATAGTGTTACAGTAAACATGGAGGTACAGATATCTTTTCCAGGTAGTGATTTCATTACCTTTGGACATATATCCATAGGCGAACTTGCTGGATCATACAGTTCTGATTTTAATTTTAGAGGAACCTCCATACTGTTTTCCATAGTGACTGTACTAATTTACATTCCCACCAGTAGTGCACAGAGTTCCTTTTACTTCATATCCTTGTCAACACTTATATTTTATCCTTTTGATGATAGACATTCTAACAGGTATGCAGTGATATCTCATGGTTTTGATGTACGTTTCCCTGATGATAAGTGATGTTGAGCAGCTTTTTACGTACCTCTTGGCCATTCGTGTGTCTTCTTTGGAAAAGTCTATTCAGGTCCTTTGTTCATTTTTCAATTAGATTGTGTTTTTTTGCTATTGAGTTGTATGAGTTCCTTATATATTTTGGATACTAATCCGATATCAGATATATGATTTACAAATATCTTGTTTATAGGTTGCCTTTTTCTTTTATTGACTTTTTTTTTTTTTTTTGCTGTGCAGAAACTTTTCAGTTTGATATAGTCCCACTTATTGATTTTTGCTTTTGTTGCTTGATCTTTTGGTGTCATATCCAAAAAATCATTTCCAAAACTATTGTCAAGGAGCTTTTTCTGTCTGTTTCTATCCAGTTTTGTGGATTCAGGACTTATGTTTAAACATGTAATTCATTTTGAGTTAATTTTTGTGAATGGTGTAAGATAGGGGTTCAGTTTCATTCTTCTACATGTGATTTATCTAGTTTTCCCAGCACCATTTATTTTCCCCAATGAGTATTCTTTGGTTCCTTTTCAAATATTAGTTGCACGTATATGAGAGAGTATTTTTGGGCTATTGATTTTGTTCCATTGGTTAGTGTATCTGTTTTTATCCCAGTACCATGCTGTTTTGTTTTGATTGCTATAGCTTTGTAGTATAGTTTGAAATCAGGAAGTGTGATGCCTCCAGCTTTGTTTTCTTTCTCAGGATTGCTTTGACTATTTGCGATCTTTTGTGGTTCCACACAAATTTTATAATTCCTTCTTCTATTTCTGTGAAAAATGCCATTGGAATTTTGATAAGGATTACATTTTTCCAAAGAAGATATAGAAAATGGTTAATAAGGCCAATAAAAGATGTTAACATCATTAGTCATTGGAAAATGCACACCAAAACCACAATGAGGTACCCCTTTCCACCCATTAGGATGGTTAAAAAAAGATAGGCAGGGATGTGGAGAAAATGGAACCCTCATATATTGCTGGTGTGATTGTAAAATGATGTTGCCACTTGGGAAAACATTTTGGTACTTTCTCAAAATATTAAACATAGAATTATCATGTGACCAGTAATTCAACTCATAGATATATACCCAAGAGAAATGAAAGATATTTCAACACAAAAAGTCATGCATAAATGTTCATAACAGCATTATCCTAAGACCTGCCCCCCCCCATAATAGAAGCAATCCAAATGTTCATCAACTGAAAATTGTTAAATGAAATCTTTTTCAATGCAATGGGATATTATTCTGCAATAAAATAAATGAACAAAGAATACATGTTGCAACACAGGTGAATCTTGAATGCATTATTCACATGAAAGCTGCCATTTACAAAGGACCACTATTGTATTACTCTGTTTATATTAAATGTCCAGAATAAACAGACCAGTCAGACAGAAAGTAGATATGCGACTGTTAGGGGTTGAGTTTAGGGGAGGACAAAGAGTGACTGCTAATGGGGCAATGAAAATGTTCTAAAAATAGACAGTGGTGATTATTGCACAACTGGGAGTATACGAAAATCCACTTAATTGTACAGTTTAAAATGGTGAATTTTGATAGGTATATTATATCTCAATAATGCTGTTATTAAAAATATTAAAAATTATCAAATTTCCTTTACATTCTGTAAATTAATTTCACATTTTTCTAATTTGCTTCATCATTCCCCCTCCCTTCTCCCTCTCCCATTACTGATGATAACTTTATCATTTGATCACAAGTTTTCCCATTGTAAGGTTACTGTTCTTCTCCTTTGTACTTAATAAATATATTTCGAGGATATATTTTGAGATGATGTAAATGTCTCACTTTTTTCATCATGACCTCACCTACTTAGTTTTAGCTTGGAGATCTATATCTATATCTATATCTATATCATCTATATCTATATCTATATCTATATCTATATCTATATCTATCTATATCTATATCATCTATCTATATCTATGTCTATAGGTAGATATAGATGTATCTTTTTGAAAAAACACAGCATAGGAAGTTAGATCAAGGCATATGTATATTAGTAGGGAGGGTTGGAGGGTAGTTATGAAGGTGTAGGAGATTAAAACTAAGTGTCCCAACATAAATATTTTCTTATTCCGATTAAGCCTTTATGAGATTGGACTTCATATGACTTTCAGATCTGATAAAATGAATTACAGTAACTTTGGACAGTGATTTTAAGCCTAAAAAATTTAAGAGAAATATAAAATTGAATAGATGGTAGCATGGAATAAAAAAATCTAAGTTAATAACTGAGTTCTACAGATTTTCTTCTATCAAACTTAGTATTTAAGCTTCTTAAATATTTGTGTGTTGCTTCTTAGGTTTCTACACACACACACACTCCACACACACACACACATTGAGTATTTAGCAAAGTTTATGTCATACAAAATTTAATATATCTCTACAGGTATTTGCTGAAAGCTAAAATTTAATCACTTTAAAATGTACCAGAGTACATTAGTCTGCTCATCTGATATTTTAAATGGTTAATAACTAAGTATTCAGCATACCACTGTACTAAAAAAAGCTGGACCGTGAGGTATCTCAAAATTTCTGTAGCAATTAAGATGTGGGATGGACAGGGACCGGAAACAGGATCATCATTAAATGCACTTTTATCCTCATTCTTTTGATTTGCTTGCCCACAAAAGACTCTAGTCTCATGAAGACCCAATTTTTAAGGATTTCCAGGAAAAAGAATGTTCAGATGGTTTCCTGTAATCTGTGAAATAAGTAGGCTAAAATTATGCTGTATTTCACAGAAGTTTAGCTGTGTATGAGGTGAAGTTCATCCAGCAGAAAGAATCCCATTTCAGTCAGAGCTTAATTCAGAGAGAAGAAAACTCAAAGGAACTCCTTAAAGTCTTTTTCTTCAACTTGAACTCTTTATATACTTTAAGTATCTGTAAGCTAACAAATGGAAATCTCATTTCGAAGTGATCTTCGTTCCAAGTAGATAATTGCCTTAGGTTTAAACTCAGTGTTTCTATGTACACATTTTAATGCTTTCGGAGCCTGTTAATTTCTATACCTAACAGTCCTACACAGAGATATGTCTATTTTTATGATAATGAGAATCCCACTTTATATTTATATGGGTCTATATGTGAATTTTTATCTCCTTCTCTGTCTTTACCTGTATGTCCTTCACAGTGACTGTGAAGGTAAGATTCATCATCTATATTTTATCTTATCTATCCCTATTTTAGATATTTGGAAACTGTGACTCAGTGAAGGTATTTCTAATTATGCTGGAAGACAAATCCAGGTTTTGTGAATTTGATTCCTGTACTCTTTCTGTTACATAATACTGTTATTTCACCTCTTAATGACATGTTCACTATCCTATGAACCATAAATCTAGATAAATGATAGCTAGATAAATGAGGTTTAAATACATATCAGTAGTTAGAATTTGCATGTGATTGTAGAATCATAGGCTAAGCCTTGGTACTATTCTGTGGATTTGTCCTTAATATTTAATAATTCAAATTTAATCAGTTAAACCATCAATAAGTCCCAGATTCTCTACATTTTAAACAGTTTAACAAATTTGAAAAAAATTGCAGTCACTCTGCTTCAGTTAGCTGATCTTATTGATATATTTGCCTCTTTGATGTTCGATTTGTTTTTGAGCTAATAGTAAAGTTTTACTGTTTTTGTTGTGAACATGGAGAGATCGCATAATTCTTAGTAGTTGAAATGACACCTGAACTCAAAAAGCATAAAACAAATAGGAGTGCACTTTGGTCTCAAACTGTATGCTATTCAAAATGTAAGAAAGACATACTGACTCCAACTCATTTAGTTTGGTTAAAAATAATTCTTATGTTCATTTTTGTTGTAGATTAGTTAGAACTATACTTTCCTTCTAAAACTATGTGAAATATTTTGCCTTCAAAAATAAAAATGAAACAGAATATTCTGGATGTCTTATGTGGAAGCTCCATGAGGGCAGGGCAATGGATGTCTTCATCTCATATTTGTCCTTAGTGCCAGATATACAGGAAGTACTCAATGCTTATTTTATAAATGAATATATTTTCAAGTGAACAAACTCTTGCTGATATTATAGAGACCAAATTTGGGAATGAGGATTGGAGACTGAGTACAGCAGGAATATGGATCATTAATGAAGTCATTTTAATTAATTTTGCTGGAGTCCATACTAGGCAAGTCTGAAGATTTTACTTGATTTTAGCCATTTAATTATTTCTGAATTTCTTCTTACTGCCTGCAGTGTACAAATGGCATGAGTTAATTTCTTAATGTCACAGATTTCTCAGGACGGTTCATAGCTGTATTAGTCATTTTTCTATAATACTTTCTAGAATATCACATTATCTTTTGACAGACTGGTAATTAACCTAGGTCTTCATTAGTAGAGAGGAAGATATATGGGTTTTAAGCATTCTTAATAATGAAGCGATGTATTCCTAATCAAATTTGGATCTAATATATTAGTGATGAGTATTATAGGGCTTACTAATTTCATTTACACTCATTCATCCAACAAACATTCACAATTACAGGAAAGTTATTATGTGCTAAATAATGTTTATTGAAATGACCTTTTGATACATTATAATTTCTTGCTCTATTGGAAATAAGTTGAATTCAGCTTGACATAAATGTGTCTATGCCTGCCGTTAACCTGTTAAGGGCAGGCATTTAGAATTCTTCAACATTTGCTTTTCTTAGATAATAAGTAGGTAATCGATAAATAGTTTTTAATTGATAGATTGATAGCTACCTTTTATATGAAATTTTAATAAATTGCATTAGAAAGGATGAGCTATGTTATGCTGAAGAAACAAATTCAGTAGCTTAAAGTAAAATGGTAGGTTATATTATTGTTTTCAATTACTCACCTTCCTTCGATCCTACATCCCTACTAGTTCCCATGCAACTTGCAGTGCCTCTTGTGGGGTAATGTACATCCCTACCTCATTGACATGAAACTAGACCATTTGTGTTGCTTTTTCCAATGAATATGAATAGGTATGACATATACCACATTCAAGAAGACATTTTAATAGCCATTGTATGGTTCTACTCTGCCTCTTTTCTTAGCTTTAGTTCAGGACAGGGGCTATTTTCTAACTCTGCATCCTGGGATAGAGAATACACATAAAATAGAGATTCAGAGCTGTGACTGACCCATAACGATTATGTAACATGAGAGAGAAACATTTGTTATAAATCACTACAATTTGAGGGTTGTTTGTCCTGCAGCCTCATTAATCAAAAGCTGACTGATACAAGTAGCAAAGTTATTTCTCACTTATTCTATCGATCCATTCTACATGCTCTATTCTGTGTTCTTCATTTTCCTTCGAGAACCATTCTCAAGAGCTTTCACGATCAGAAACATTACCAGTTGATGTGCAGAGGGAAAGCACCACGCTAAGTCATGCTTCAGCAGTTGAATTCTTCTTCCAGGAGGAAACGTACATCAAATTTGCTCATATTTTAATGACAAACTATCTAACTTAGCTTAGTTAAAGGGGATGAAAGAAGATTTGCCCAAACTGGTGAGCAATGAATGATCACCACATAAATGGTTTACAATTTAAATCTATAGCTTACAATTTCTTTCAGAACTGGTTGAGTGAATCACTCTCTGTTTTCAAAGAAGTATTCAAGTCTGACTTTGGGACATTCTATCAGAAAAGACCTTAATATATGGAATTAACGGGACTAATAAAAAACAACTGGATTAAAGCGAACAAAGGTTAAATTTAATTTATAATTTGAGAGATTCTGTGACTTATAAATTGATATATAAGTACAAACACTAGAACAGTCCTAGTGTTTGTAATACATATATTAGTTTGTAAGAAATTTTTTGATGATGGAAATATTCTACTTCTGTACTGTCCAGAGTGTCCCATATGGTAGCTGATGCTAACAAGCAGCTACTGAGCCCTTGAAAAATATAGCTAAGGCAAATGAGGAACTGACTTTTAAATTTTTTTAATTTAAATTAAATTACATTTTAATAACCAAAAGTGATTATTGTATTAGTTCATGTCTAGAAGCAAGTTTATGTCTTCGGACAAAAAGTTTCATCTGTTCTTGGACTTGTCTTAAAAAAGCATGCAATTGCCATTTTGGGTTTTTCTTCTTTGTGGATATAAGGTTTTGCAAAAATCTGGATCTGCCTGCCACCATCTTCAGAACAACCAGAATTACCCCCAAAGACAATAATAGCTATCAGGCCTTACTCTAGTGAAACATGCCTTAAGGAGCCCCATGAATTTCATGGCAGGGAAATGGGTATCAGTCTCCTCAGAAAATTTTCTAAAATGTCAAGTTACAAGGAAGACAACAGGCCTCATTTATAGACTGGAGATCCAAGGCAAACGTCCTCTATATGCTTAAATAAATTGGCTTCCTCAACATTTGTTGCATTGGCCTATTTCCTTTTAGCTCATCTTGTTTCTTAGTTTGCATCCCTGAAACTGTTTCTAAGTCAAGGGTCTGAGGCTGGGCTTAACAGCAGAGGTCCAAGCTCTTCTGTTAGGCTCCTTCCCCTTAATATCTGAGAGCCTCATCTAGAAAGTCTAGTCAAAAGGTAGACAATAGGCCTCAGTATCTCTCTGGCTGCATCTGTCACATATCCTGTTCACTAAAACTGGCCTCACAATTCAAGAGTTTCGGTTTTGTAATGCTCAGTATCATACTGTTTACAAAGAAAATTCCCTTGGTATATCTTTTTATTTTATTAGATTTTCTTACTGTTAAACTATACCAAAGAAACTTGGTCTTACAGAGATAAGACTGGAGAGGGTAAATGATATTAATTGAAATGCTTTTATTTTACTTAATTCCCCAAAATTTGAGTATTTACCATTTCTCAGAAGAGAAAACAGAGGCTTGAATAGATTAAAATAAAATATTTTTTTTCTAATTTTATTATGGTAATAGTTGATGAAGTTTGAGTTCAACATAGGTTCTATATTATTGTAAATTCTCTGCCATTCCCTTTTTCTGCTATAATGTTGACATAAAACATACATATTTAAGAAACAAATTCTAGCATGCAATAAGTGTTAAAAAGAAAAAAGAAAGATTCCAAATACTTTAAAATCTGTATCAGAGAATGAAAACTGGTACCAAAGCCCTAAAATTAAATTTTACTTTTAGTCTTCCAGGAAGAAGCCTTTGGCATTACATCATTATTCTTTCCAAATTTAACTAATTTAAAGATGACATGAATAAAATATTCATTAAAACTATACTAGCTATGTATCTATGACCTTTAACAAAGCTGCTATTAACTTTCAATTGACTCACAGTTGTAGACTGAACCTTACCTAATAAAGTATCCATTCCTTTCTAAATGTTCCTGGTAGAGTTTTGATTTACATCCAATAACTGTCTATAAATACTCCACCTTCACCAGCTCCCTGCTTCCTACTTCTTATTTCTTAAATCACTGTAATGCTTCAAGCCAATATTATTTCTAGTATTTCAGTAAAGAACCTCTCCATTAAGTACATCTGAAGCTCTTTATTTTAATTACTAGTTCCTTTAATCTAGTTTTCCTTTTAGGGACTAGCAATGCCAAATCGTTTTCAAAGGATTCAAAATGTTCCCAGGTGAACTAATTATGCCCTTTTATTTCTATAACTGTTATAGTAGAACCTTTTGAGGAGTCTTTCTGATGAATCTGTATCCCTTGCCTCTCCCCCAGTACTCATTCTTGATCTCTTATATGCACAAAATACACATTTATGCTTACTGTAAAGTTAATTACTCATCATCTGTCTGAATCTTATCCGCCTAAATATTCAAAGTCTAATTGATTTGAAATAATATTTTAGTGCATAATAATTAAACCCACAGAAGAGCCAAGAAGGTAAAGATATAATAGCAATATAATCGAATTTCAGATCTCTTTTGTTTTAGATATCTACCACTCTCTGCCCCCCTCTACCCTGCTTTGTTCTGTATCCAGAGAGAGACAGTGGCTTCCTCTGCCCACTGACCTCTGGTTGGGTTTGGTCAGTGAGGTCCTGGTCAGGGTATTCTGCTATTTATTTCCCTATAGGGAAAACTCTCCCTACAGGGTTTTCTTGGGTTGGTTGTGACCCTCAAACTAAGTTTGCTATCCCTCTCAAGGTGGCCTGCTCAATATAATTCTTTTCTTTTGCTCATGGTAATGGTTTTTTCTTAGTCTCTTTAGGTCTAAGGAGTTACAACAGCTTTACTGCTACTAATCTCAGGTTACAGCAGTATCCCTTTTGGTTTCCCTCTAGCCAACAGAGTGCCTTTGTAAATAACCTGTCCTTGATATATTGTAATTTAAGTGCATCATTTCATAGTTATATAGTTCGAAGCCTAGAAAATATTTTTTAACTATATATAATTGTACTCTGCTGGAAATCATGAGCCATGATTTGGCTACTGTGAACACTACTAAATTTGCTACAGATTTAATAATATCAGATAACTTCAAAGTACATCTTTGGTTAATTCTACACTTCCAAATTAATATTTCTTATGTCACTGTGATGCTCTAAGCCTTATTCCTGAAATACACTTATGTACTTCAAAAATAATACCTCCTTATTAAGGGTAATTAAAACTCTTAATTTTATTCAACATCTTTTAAAATTAGTCTTTACTTTTGGGATTCCTGAAAAAATGATTAAACATGTTTTATTAATTTAATTTTATTTTTAACAAATTTTACTTAATTTTTAATAAATGGCAAACATACATTAGTTATAATACAACACGAGAAATAAAGTGGGAGCTCAGGTTGTATCCTTTCTGAGTTGTTGTCATTTTCTGGCAAAGTATTACTTTTAAGTTCCTTAAGAATTCTGTTTTTCAAATAAGTGAATGATGATAACAGGAACTTCTGCTTCGGGCACACCCTTGCTTGTGACAGACAATGCTTCGGTTGTTGGGCGAAATTTTATAAGCTTCTACTTGGAGGTAGTGGGAGCTGTACAAGTTAGATTCTGGAGAAGAAGAGATCACAGAGAGAAACTTTGGAAACCATGATACAGGCAATTAGCACAGTGTTTCAGCCAGAAACAGACTCACACAAATATGCCAACTGATTTATGATAAAGTAGATATGGCTGTGGAGTAGGAAAAAGAATGATATTTTCAATAGGTGGCTCTAGGTAAATTAGATAATTATATAGGAAAAAATTCACCTTGACTTATACTTCACACCTTAAATTTTTATTCAAGTTGGATCACCAATCTAAATGTGGAAGATAAACCAACTAACCTTTGATGAGAGATCTAATAGAGTATCTTTATGACCTTGGGATATATAAAGTTTTCTGAAATGGGACACAGAAATACTAGCTGTGAAGAAAAAAAAAAGATTAAATGTACTACATTAAAAATGAAGATGTTTATCAAATAGCATCATTGAAATAGTAAAAATGTATGTCACACAGGACAAAGGACTCATACTTAGGAAAAAAATTAGGAACTTGAACCAATCGATATAAAAAAAAGGATCATCCAATAAAAATATGGTCAGAAAACTTTAGCATGTACTTCACAACATACATAGCCAATAAATGTAAGAACAATTAGTTATTCTCCTTGATCATTAAGGAAATGAAAATGTAAATGGCAAAAAATACCATTACATATACACCACAACAGCATCAAATTAAAGGACTGGCAAACCACATACTGGTTAGGATGTAAAGCAACTAGAATTTTTTTGCAGTGTTGGTGGTGTACAAGCAGTGAAACACTGTTGAAATCTGTTGGGCAATATATACCAAAGTTGATCACATGTACACTTTGACACATGAATTCCACTTCTAGGTATATGACCAAATGTCTTTTCTTCATCAAAAGACATTTAAAATAATGTTCACAGCAATACTATTTATAATAGGCAAATATAGGAAGAGACCCAAATTTCAGTCAACTGTGTAATAGATTAAATACATTTGATGTATTCTTTCAGTGGATTATTATAAAGCAGTGAGAATGAAGGATGTATTGTTACACAACCACATAATGTAGAGTGCTATCAGCTAGGACAGTGATTATTTTTGGAGGGGATAGTGACAAGGAGATCATAACACAGAGCGTCCTGAGATGCTAGTAATATTCTTTTTCTTGAATTTAATGCTAGTTACAACGGCTGAATAATTATTGAGCTGTGTGAATGATATACTTCAGCCAAAAATATTATTTAAAAAGAAAAAAAAAGATGTTATTTTTTTCCAAAAAAATGTCAGCACCCTCACTTATCTCTCTGTTTTAATAGAAAAGCAAAAGCAAAACAAAACAAATACCGCAACAGCACATTACATATTCTGAGTTACCAGCCATCACAGGTAAGCTTGATATATTTATCTAGGAGATATAAACAGTGTCCATTATTTAAAAGACCACTACATAAATAGAGAGTCTCTTAATGGAACACCACTGATTCTTAAGGTAGTGATGTCAAATGGAAGAATGTCTTTGTTTCTTTGGATGGCTCCAATTCCCAAAGGCTTTGGAATTTTTTGGAACACAATTACATTCAATTTCATCCCCTCATTCTCCTTTTCTCTTTACTCAAAGGAGCAATTCAGAAAGAGCGGGAGAACCTTGGAAGTAACTTCAAAATCTAGTCTCTCTCCTTGTTTTACTTCACCTTGTTTCCATTTTATCAAAGTTTAAGTGTTTCCTTTGAGTTTGGAACAAAAGGTAGCATTAACATACTTTAAATTTTCATCATATATTCAAATATACATTTAAAACTATTATTTTGTGATCCAAAGTTTAGTGGGATAATGTCCACTAATAGTCAGCAAATCAGCCATACCAATACATTGAAAAGAGAAGTGAGAGCATTTCTCAGCCATCCTTGGCCATGGATTTCTTGGAGTCATGGCATTTATGAATAATTGGAAGACAGAAATTCTGGTTCCGTATAGCTGGGAAATTTTCAATGACAACTGCAGAAGGCTTTCTAAAGGGCTTTTATGTTTCCACTCTTGCCCCACCAGTCTTCTTAATGCAATGGCCAGAGAGATTTTTTACTGCCATGCATACAACTCTCCA
Source organism: Pteropus medius (assembly GCF_902729225.1). Taxonomy (NCBI): domain Eukaryota; kingdom Metazoa; phylum Chordata; class Mammalia; order Chiroptera; family Pteropodidae; genus Pteropus; species Pteropus medius. Next base: position 28,032,221 of record NW_024349800.1, read on the forward strand.
GCAGTTTTCCATCAAATTTATAATGTCAATACCTTACCATGCCTATAAAACCCTAGTGCTCTAGGCAGAGGTGTGTTGGCAAATATTTAACAAGCAGCTCTTTGTGAGGAGTCTTTATGTGTAGAATTTGTTGATTTCTGTGTAAATGCCCCCACCATGGCTGATTTTAAGCTATCAATGGTTCAACAGTATGTTCACAAAATTCCCGAAATTTTTGTAATAAGTTCATATGACCTGGTTCTAGCACACCACTAGGTCTAGGCTACCTATCCAACCTAATTACATTCCACTTCCCCCCGACTTGCTCACCCCACTCCAGGCTTCTTCTCTCATATTGCTCTCTAGTTCTTACCCAACATTTTTCTTCTTAAAGATTTTCACTCTTTGGTATTAGAAGGTAAGGTTGTGAAGGCAGAGATTATGTCCCTAAAACCTAGAGTACCAGATTCCTAAAAGATGCTTAATCAATACTTACTGAATAAAGGAATAAATGCTATATTCAATTGTGTGTTTTTACTCACATTTAGTATAGTATTTAGTTATATTGAAAGGCAAATAAATGATAATAATTATAAAAGAAGTCATAAAGTGGGTGTGTATAGCCACAGTTACCAAACTCAAGTGCCCAAACTGAGTAGATACTAGATGCTGAGAACTTGATGTCACTGAGCTCAATGTTTCCACATATTCTCAGAAAATGTTCTTTCTGGAAACATTGGTTACTGCCAGACTGGTAGTAGGATGTCACCACAATTACCAGTAGGAAGAAGTCTTTGGGGGCAAAAATTTCGAGCATATTAAGATTCTCAGAAGCAGAATTACAAAAAGTTATAAGTATGAGGAATAATAGCTAGAGCCATGGGCCAAAGATGTATTTTCACATATGCTCAGCAAGGAGGATCTACTACGTCATGTGTCACCCTTTGCAGTCACATGTGTCATTGAGAGAGAAAAGTATGATATAATATTAATGAATAGAGGTTAATTTTTCCCAATATTTTTATGGCATAGCACCTTTATTATAATCCTAAAGAATAAACAGCTATGAATTGTTTCCAACTCCTAACGGAACTGAATTTGTTAGAAACTAAACAGAGATATATAAATAAGAAGAGATAATCAGTGATTAATCAGAAGGAGAAGCAGATATTTTGACTTTGTCCTGAGGTAGATTATCCTCTTATCCAGCACATTTATGTTTTTATGCCATTAGTTTCACTGTAGTGTTTCAGTGGCCCTAAAACATTGACAAGGAGAGAAGGCCGATTGCAGAGCTATGAGTTGCCCATGTGTGTATCTATGGTTAGAATGTCCTTCATCAATGTATTTGTTCTAAACTTGTCAAAGTATATTTGGTCAAGCCATCAGGGAATAAGGGCTCATGTGTTCCCTATCAGAGGGCACATATTAGAGAGAGAGAGAGAAATTCCATCTTGGTGTGTTTAGAAGCATTTGTACAATGGGCAACTTATTTATGGAATATGTGCAATCTCTTTAAGGGATTCAGATATGACTCTTTCTTAGCTTCAACTGTATAGGAAATATTCAGTGGCATAGAACAAAGAAAAGACCTCTTTCTCCATATCTTAGGATTTAAGAGTCATTAAAAATTAGTTTCAGAAACTGGAAAAAATGATGCAAAGTAGATATGAATTAGGAAAAACAATATATTCAGAGCATCTCTCTTTTTGTAGGTGCTGGTTGATATGTGATCCAGCAGTATCTCCGTAATTATCTTCTAAGATATGCAAGTTTATCTTTTTCTCACCAGACCCTCAATGCTGAGCCTTGAAAATGAAGGATGTATGCTCATGTGCAAAATGGCAGATTCTAATTTCATCTCCAACACTTACAAAAAACTAAAATGGAGTAGTTGATCTACTCAATTCTCCTTCTTAAGAGCTCTCTGCTTTTCACTTTTCCTGCCTACTGTTGAGGTCTCTGGGAGGACATAAGAAATGGGTAAACTGCTGCTATTTAGACCATCCTACTACTTCAAAAAGTGGCACTATTTTATGTGTCCTCAGCCTATAGACAATTAATATTTTCTCTCCTTCTTCCCTCTTATGCTCTCTTATTGTCTATTTTCCTGAAGTCTGAACGGTCTGGTATCCTGCCTATAGTGTACTCAAAGCAGATGTTATCCACTTCTCCCTGTTTATTAACCAAAGGAGTCAGGGATTAGCTTCCAAGTTGTGTACAATTTGAAAATAGGATTCCTTACTCTCAGACAGTTCTTGACTTTTATAATGTCTGTGTTATAATTTCATATATAGCTTCTTATGACAGCTGTTTTTTTTGTTGTTGTTTGTTTGTTTTGTTTTGTTTTTACCATGTGAGCTTAGCTACATCTGAACTGTTTAGAACCTGGAAGGAGGTCCACATCCTGTGTGATTTCCACCTCACATTGGACAAGCAGCTTAGGAGAGAATTATTAGGCGAAAAGAGGTTCTGTGGGTCAAAGTTGTCTCGTATTTCACTCTTCTGCTTACCCACACATTCTCTTCTCTGAGACCCCTGTTTTCTAGAAGCCCTATCTGGGCTGGTCGGAACCACTAGAACTACATTGATCAATATTACCTATGGCTCTGCCAGTAGACGCTGTGGACCATTTCCTGGTCCTCTGTCACTCTCCTAGAAAAGGAAAATACACCTTACCTGTTCCCCATATTTTATTTTTCCAGTCTGCCTGACTTCAGAATCACTTAGTTTAGAATCACTTTGATTCCCTTGATGGATGGTTTCTAAAATAAATGGCACCCAGCAGAATGCATTTCCTTTTAGCCTTGCTGATCTGAGTCAGAATCAACAGTCTGCTCAGTTGTTTATGTTAGTATTTCAGCTTAGTCCATGTATTGGCCACATGGATTTCATAATATTGCACTACATTTCATTTACTGGTAAGCCATGTTTTCCCCATCTCAGTCTCTTTTGGGGACCTATACCAAGTCTCTGTTTTCTCTCAGGAGGATATAAAACTCTCATTTATATATAACAAAAATAATGGAGATCCCTTGACTCTAATTAATAACCACTTCCTGGCTCGAATGATCAGTTTTGTCCAGTTTTCTAGACTAGCGTTGGTGACTCCTAATTCCCATATTAAAAAGAGGAGAGTTAAAACCGTTTTCAATTTTCCTACAGGCATTTCAACTGTACCTTAAATGTATCTTCATAGATGATAATTTTAATTAAAAGAGTAAAATACTATTAACATAATAGTGCTGGTAATGATATAATAAAACAGATAAATTTATACTCCACTGTTAACAGTAGAAATTAATACAAATTCTCTGAGAGATTTGGCAATGTATATCATAACTTACAAACATTTAATTTTTCAAACTAATTTTAGGCATTCATCCATCCTAATGAGATAATTAGACTTATATGCCTAATTTATGTATAAATACATACTATAAAAATGTATTTGCAAAAATGTTAATAGCATGGGAAATATGATTGTTTATAAACAATATTGGGTTGTTCTACATTCAATCTGCATTCAGCTAGGGCCACTCTGTCCTCAGAAATGCATTTAAACTTGGTGTAATCCTTTGGTGGCCCTGCAAGAGTGCAGAAGCCTTCTATTTGTTTTCTGTGAGATTCTTCACCCTTTTTCCTTGTGCTCAGTCCAACTGTATTTCTCTTTTGTCCTGAACCACCTGGACTTAGATCACAATGCCTTCATTGATTCCTACAAGAAACTCATTCACAGCAAGTATTTGTGTCTTCTGATAGTTTGTGTTGAAGAGTTAGGTGTGCAAGGTGTGCTGGAGGAGAAATTATAGGGAGGATTACAAATTGTAGCATGATTCTGCCATCTCCTGGCTCCACCTTTACGTTCTCTTCCTTCTTCCTTTTGTTTCTGCCCTCCCATTAAAAAAAAGAAAAAGGAAAAGAGAAGAAAATCCTTCCTTAGTCTTGCTCAGGGTTAATCTGACCATACAAGGCTTTTTACTGGGTATGACGAAAACTACCTTCTCAATAAATACAGGCTATTCCTAAAAACTTTTCTGGTCTAACCACTTTTCTGCTTTGGATTACTTATAGACTGATTCCTAGTTAGTAAAAACTATATATATATCTGTGTGTGTGCGTGTGCGTGTGTGTGTGTACACACACATACATATACATATATATTTAACTCTCCAGCTGTCTCTTCCTCCTTTTCTAAGACCTCCCTGTGCTCTTATTTGTAAACACATTTGTAGTTGGTCTGACCGGCTGGGGAAATACTCCTTTCACCTCCTGCTATTTCATTTGTTTTCACTCCCTTGAGAAAGATGACATTCATTTGAAATAAGACTATTCTTTGGTGAAGGGAATACAGATTTGTAAACCCATGTCTGAGTCTCCCAAATGTTTTAAAATTCCATTTGTAGAGAAAAATTTATATATACATAAACCAAAAGCTGTAAGGAAACACATGAAGATATTAACAATGGCTGTTGGTGATTAATATAATCATTAGTGATTTTTATGTTTTATTTTTTATTTAAATATACATATGCACATATACCCACACATTGAGTTAAAGAGACTATAACTATTAACTACATAAAATGAAGGCTATTTTATCAGAGTGTCATATACATAGTGTTATATTAATATTAATGTTATAAAATTAATATGTCAATATTCTGATGACTATTTAGAGGAATCATGTATTCTCTTTTAAATTCAGAAGTGTGCTTACTTTTAATAAATATTTATTCTCTTGAAACCTAAGAACTTTCAATAAACAGAGAGAATAAAAAATTAAGCTCCAAACACCTTGACATATACTAAGATGCAATGCAAATAGTAAAGTAAGTTCCAAGGTAATTTTCACATTTCTCAAGTAAATGTATTATTTTCTTGATCTTTTTGTTATGAATTCTTTCTGTAGCTGAATATCTTATAGAGTTATATACTAAGCTTTCAGTTGCTCTGCTCTGGTGACATAGTGTTTGCAAGTCTTTTCTAAGCCAAACCATTTATATTATGCTGTATTACTACACATTAGGTGTCATTAAATATCTATTTCATTTATCACAAATTCTGACATGTCTGCCGTAAATAGAAGACCTGGTTTAAAATTGCTCAATGTGGGGCTGTCACTTAGTATTAGACCAGGGAAAAGGCAATATGCTGGCATGTAAAGACTTTAAAAAACAATTTTCATCTGTTGTTAATAAAATAAAAATTGGTTTTCATGTTGTGAATTTTAATGAAAAAAAAATTATGTGGACTTTGTTTCAAAAAGATATTTATAGAACTAAGGGATTCATTCCTACTTTTTCCTACATGCTGCCATTTGTCAACTCTCAATATCAATCTGAAAAGAATTTTATAAGGGTAAATAAACCATATGTGAATAACCCAGTTTAATGTCTTACACAGGATACCTGCAGGAAGTTAAGGAGGTTGTGTGGTAGGAGAATATAATTAGGTGAATTATATTTTTGTTTAAATTTTATATGTGCAGCATTGCCTCATGATAGTGTTCAGAATGTTTAAAAAGTTTGTCTAAATTTTTTTCCAGGTATTTAAACTGTCAAGTTGAAAACTAGAGGAGGAATGTTAACAACTGAAATGTTACTCTTTCTTTTTTGTTTACCCCATATTAATATCTGCCAGTTTTTCTTCAATTACATAGCCAAAAGAACATAAAAAGTTGTTCATTAAGATTTCTATATATTAAACTAGGAGTTCCTACTATTTGTAACATTCTCCTCATTCAACTTCACTTAAGAAAACCTCATTATCTTTCAAGACCCAAATCAAACCTCATTACTTTCAGAATATCCATCCCATCTCCAGGTGATGGCTTGAATTTTATTACTTTTATCAAGCCTATTTCTTTTTTGGTTGTTGTTGCATGTATCAACATATAAATGAACCTATGTTATACACATACATATTTATATATGTCTATATACATGCACATATGTGTGTGCATGTATTTGTGCATGTAAATGGCTTTTAATTTCAAAAAAAATTTATTGATTTTGAGGGTAGGGATTACACTATATTTCTTTGGTATTTCTGCGGTACCCTTAGAACAGGAAAGTGTATTCAGATTGCCTAATCACTGATTCAGCGTGGGCCCAAACCTGTCATACCAGAGGCTGGTTGCCAACACCCCATATATCCATGCTTTTTAAACAAGTTTAGTATCAGCTCTGCTATAAGGTACTTATGTATGTGTATTGTTTGGTTTAAAAAATAATAAAACAAGTAACAAAATGGTAAGGAAATTATACTAGTATATGCCATTAGACTATAATTTAATAAACTTTTATGCCTAATAAAGTTTTAAAGACATAGATCATACGGCTGCTTTCTAATATAAAAGACATACATGGTCAAGTTCCATGGGAGGCAAGCAATCTCCATACAATTATCTGAATGCTGAGTTAGCATTTCTAGTATTAATATAAATCATAGGCAGTCAATATGTATTTGATTTATCAACAACAATGAACAATAAATATTTATTTTATGTCTACTTTATGCCAGGGTCATTGCTAAGGGTTAAGAGGGATATGTGCTGTGTAATCTGTGATTCAAGATGTGGAAATTTCTACAAGCTATATGAAAGGTTCAGGCAGTGATAGTCACACATACGGTCTACAATATGAAGCAATGCAATTGAAAAAACAAAACAAAACACAAAAATCTAGAACTAAGGGATACTATTCAGCAAAAAACACACCATGAACAATTATATTAGGAAATCAAGTCATAGCACAATTTATTTTTGATAACTTTTGCTTCTCATATTTTCTCATATAAAACTACAAAAGTTAAACATGTACTGTTGGTTTTATCTCTCCTTCTCTCCCACTCCCTTCCCTTTTTTTTTTTTTTTAACTTTGCAGCAGTGACAATTTATGGATTCAATAATTTCTCACATTCTACTTGAAAAATGTTTCTTTATCCAAAGGTTAACTCCTTTAGGAGTACAAACCTTTAAATTTTCTCTGTTGCTGTATTAGTCAGTACAACTAGATTCACTAGGCTCATAAATCTATCAATTTTCTAGTCTATAACAGTATAATCCCTGAAATCTCATAGATATAAATGGAATTGCTAATTTTCAATAAATCTACAGAAACAGGTAATAGTGTCATGGGCCCCCAGTTCTAATCATTTTAGCTATAATAAATGATACCCCAGGGACTTGCTTTGGGTCATAAAATTTACTAATCAGGATACAGATTTTAACTCCCCAAAGTATTTTATAACTTTCTGCTTTTATGCCACTTTAAAGTATGAGTACTAAGAAAGATTTTTTTCTTAAAACTGACTGTTGATAGGAAAGAGGAAAAAAATAAACTTAGTTTTTTCAAGTTAGTATTTTCTATTGAAATGAGATAGCACTTAAGACATATTCAAGAAGTTATTTATAATATGTACATTAGTATGTATATTGATTACTTAAAATTTGAGCATTCAGGAAAAACATGAAATTACTACTTATATTCTCATTTTAATTAAAAAATGCACATTTTACAAGAGAAATTCACTTTTTTAATGAATGATGAATTTATGCTTTTGTAACAAATTCTCTAAATAGACAATTAAAGATTTTAATTTACTTAAATATAGAATGTTATTATCTTTTAAAAGAATAATATACTTTCGATATTCTTATTCTTTGTGAAATTTTATCAATTTGTCTATAATATCTATCACTCATCCATGATAACTATCATTTCTCCATATATTAAGATGAATTAAAGGTATTCCTTTAGATGTACTTCCAAGTTTTTTCTGGCTCTGCAATTGTATATGAAATGACCTTTGAAATAATATGACTATAATTGCCTTTTAAATAAACTTAAGGAATTGATTTAAAAAGTGAAATTATCAAGAGTGCTTTAAATGTAACATTTCAATAACATAATTATGAAAGGTAGGAGTTGAAGTTCATTCTAAATGAATGCTTACCTTGTAGTACTGAAATCTTTAAAGTCTTTGAGTTTTGTAGGATGAACTGTGGGATTTCCTGGGCTAAACTCAAAGTGGATGTGTAACAAAAAGTACAGATTGGATGTGTTCTTTGCTATATTTTTATAATTAAAGCCACAATGAATAAATCAGTTGAAATGTTAAATCAGTATTTCCTCATTTATCCACAAATCAGATTCTGCAAAATACTGCAAAAATCAGCAGAATAAAGATCTGGTAACATTCCTCTTTCATTTGTGGACAACTTATAGTTGTATTTACACTGCTATGTTACTTTTATAATGTACATTTTCCTCCTTTCTGTGTGGACAAGTTGAGTTGGTAATAGATGCTAAACAAGCCATATGATAGAAGTACAGTATACAGTTACTTGGAAATAGGTCTTACATGGCAGGTTCTGGTATAAACAAACAATAGTGGGAGATAGCTCTGTGATAGGGATTCTCATAGAGAAATCTTTAAAAAAGTAAACATTTATTATAAAAAGAGGTTTTAGTAATCTTGACAAGAAGATTGGTTTCACTGGTCAGGTCAGTACCCTTGTGAAAATTAAATGCTCCGTTGTACAACAGAATCTATGTTGAAACTACAAGATAGATCACAACATGTTGAGAAATATGTGAATATACTCCTGTATTCACCATAAATATTTATTAATAGCACACAGGTTTTTGAGAAATCTATTCTGAACAGCAAATATGTCATATTCAAGACATTGAAGAGAGGTGTATGCATTCCTCTGATTAACTCATTGAAAATAGGATTGAAATTCTAGGGTCAAAATCATTACTCCCATCTCCGACTTTGCAACTAATGACTGGGCTACAGCTATTAGAATTTGGCAGACTCAGTAATATCATACTGACCTTTGAAGAAATAAAACATTATTCACTAGTTCGGGTACTGACACTATATTTGGATACAGGAATTTATTTTTCACTTAGCAGGACCATATGTGTGACTATCACTGCCTGAACCTTTCATGCGTATGAATTATTCATTCGTTTATTGTTATCCAGTCATTGATCTATTTATGTATTCCCATAACCTTATTCCACAAGACATTTAAACAGCACATAGGGAGCAGTTTGAATTTGTCTTGGAACTTGGTAAAGTGATTCCACTATGGCCTGCTTTTCAGAAGGTCCTGCCAAGCAATGCAGTGAAGGAGAAGATTTTAGCCATGTAGATGTGTTGTTGTGGTGATGCCAGATGCCCACTAGGAAGCTAAAATATCTGGATGCTCGAATTAAAATATTTTCTTTTCAAAAGATATTTGTTGCTTATACAGACATTGTATCAATGAAAAGCCTTTGCTTGTTTGTTTAATTTCATGGAATATATAAATGCAGACATGTGAGGCCAAATTGACAGGCATCTGATTTAAATCAGTGTTTCTGTCCTGACCCCTTTTAAAAATTATCAAACTCTTCCTCCAGAATCATAGAAAACACATTTAATTGGATGGACCAACATAAAAAGAATTCATTCTAAAGGACCTAATTCTCAGGTTTTTCTTTTCCAGATGAGTTATTTTCTTTGAATTACCATTTTAATTCATGGATTAGTGACAAAAAGAATGTAGTATATGAAAAGATAGTCTGGTAATTATAGTCTTCCCTACAGACTGAAATAGTGTATCACACTGTACACATTAAAAACGTGAAAATGCTTGAGATATTATTTTATATTGAGAAACAATTTAATTATTTAGAATGTGGTTTTATTTTTTCATATGCAGCCAATCATATTCTATTATTAAAAACTGTTGCCATGGTTTCCAGTTTGGAAAATTATATTTATTGAATTATGGCAACATATTGGAGGTTTTGCTTTCACATTAAACAGAAAAAAAAAATCAAATAAAATTAGTTTACCAATAAATTAAATTGTGCCACACAAATGTATTTATAATTAGGGCTTATTAAAAATAACCCGTATTGGTTCAGTTTGCATTTTGAAAATTTTCAACTTAGAAAAAAGAATCAGCTCTTTCTTTTTCGATGTTTCCTCAAATTAGGTGTGTTTAATTTTTCATATTGAAATGCTTAGGGATAATGTAGAAACACATTCCAAGTTGGATTGCAGTATAGGGTCTGCAGGGAGCAGAGGCCTTGCCTCTGCTCATAATAAAGCATGAAAGATTGAAAAAATGGACTCTAGAAAGAAATACCTGTTTAATAAATTGGGGCACTTTAATGTTCAACATTTGTTTTCCATGGCCCATTAGACTTTATTGCTTTCCTATTCACCTTGCCTTTGTTCCCTTTCCTCAACAACTTTATAATAGTATACAGTTTCATTCTACTTAAATTACTACCTGGTTCACATTTGATCCTCAGAGCAAATCTGTGAGGCAAGTTTTATGTACCCATTTTCAAGCCTGGGAAAGTGCCTCTAAGAGAGGCCAAAGCAACTTGCCCAAGTCAAGGCTGGCAGTGGGGGAACCATGATTGGGCTCCGCTGCAGATTCGTTTTCCAGCACGCTGTCCATTTGGCCCAGCGCCTGTCCTTCTATGACATCCTCTCCTTCAGCAATGGAGAGGACAACTATTTTAAACATCATTTTGACCTTTTGTTTAACCACTTTGTGAATCTTCTGTTGTTTTCCTCATATTTAAGAATGTCTACTTTCTTAATTAGGAAATTCTCGAATGTTAAGACTGACCATCACCGATACTCAGGGCAGACACCCCAAGAGTTAGTAACAATCCCAAAGAGGATGGAGGCACCAGAGATCAGGAGAGAATAAAAAAAAAGGCTGCTAATTCTTTAGTTTTACCATTTTTCTAAAAAAAAAAACTTACTAAAAACTAATGCGAGACTATAGGGTTGATTTTCTAAAATAGCTGAGATACACAGCAAAGTGTCACACACTTTTTACGTCTTGAGTTTCACCGTTGTTCCAGAGGGCAGGCAGGGAACTAACCTTTCTTGAATGCTTACTGTATGCCACACAGAATGCCAAGTACTTAATTATGGATTAGCTTCTTCAATCTACAGAACAATATATGAAATTGACATTATTATCCTCACTTTACTGATAAAAAAGACCAAGAGGTTCAGAGAGGTTAACGTAATTTTTGAAAATTAATAACAGATAAGACTTTATAGGCATTGACCATGTACCATGCTAATAGGGATTAACTCATTTATTCTTCATAACAACTTTAAAATGAAGTAATAACATTTCTTCATTTTTCAGATAAAAAAAATCCAGGGTTTACAGTTAAGTAGCTTTCCCAAGCTTAAGTGGAAGAACTTGATTTTGTCAATTTAACTCTATTTTCTTTTACTGCAAACTTAAAAAGTAAATAGAAAAGACAGCGTAAATTCATTTACCTGCACAGGGAATGTCAGGAGAGGAGTGACGAGCTGCTAGGCAGAACCGCGACTCCTAGAGAAGGGTCTTCTAAAGCCCTCCTTGTACCTTCTCCTCTTTCCAATGGCATAACTAGCATTGAGTAACGATTGCATGAGGCATTACCCAGGCACACAACTACTTCACTTTCTGAATTATCTCTGTGTTGCTTTTGGACTTGTGGTAAAGTCTAGAAGACATTTCCCAGTCTGATGGTCACTGGTCAGGCATTTCTCTTAGCAATATCTATAGTCCCCACTATTGCTTTTTAGCACCTCAAATGAAGAGTACATAGAGAGAATAAAAGAAAGATTAGGCGATGTACTATTTAAGAAATACATTTTAGAAGAATATTTGCTGGAAAAAGAAGTAATACTTTTTGAATTATCTATAATTTTGAATATCTTTGAAAATTTTAGTGACTTGTAAAATTACTAATATATTCAGATTTACCCTGCACCTCAGTGCCTAAAAAAAATAAAGAGTAAGTTGGAAGTATTCCCAGATTTCTCCTTCCAGGTCAAATACATATATTTAAATACACACAGACACACACACACCTTTATATTAAATGTATATGATTTATGTATATATAATTCAAAATACATGAATATTTTCTAGAATACAAACATATGGATTGTCAAGCAAGCTATGTTTTTTCAAATAATAAAAGTATAGTGTTTGAAATGCAAATTTATCACTTTGAGAAGCCATGATTAAAGGGACAACCTAGACAGTTATTCCCTGAGTAACTGAATGAACTACATTAAACTATTAAAACATGAAAGGCACACAATAAAAAAAATAAATATAAGAAAAATTCATCAGCGACATTTTGAAAAATTGATTTTCAACACTGGGCAAGAGAAATAATAGCAATATAATCTTTAGAATTTAGTGTGCTCTCCACGGAAGTATGTTTTCTAGTCATACGAACCCTATTTGCATGGTGAGGTCAAGAGAGCAAAAGGCAATTAGAGCCTGAAATCTGTGTAGTTAAATAGAATAAAAGAAGATGAAAATAGTTGTAAGTTTTCAGCGATTTCTTTTAATGACAGCACCAAAAACCACAAGGATTCAATTGAGGTCAACTGGAAACATAACATGTGAAAGTTTCCACATATTTATGAATCTTCAGTTTAACAAAATATAAAAGTATTTTCCCGATAGCAACTATGTGTTTTGAGTATTCTTTGGATTTACTTTTTCTTATAATATTTCATCTTTCTTTGGTTTATTACAAAAGGTAATCATTCATGGCTCAAGTATATTGGAGTTCATGGCAGAAGCCAAGTGCTGTCTCAAGACAGGGATGTGAAATATGGTCTTGCAGAGTAATGCTGCAATTAAGAATGTCTTCTCATTTAAAAACATTACTGATACTCTTTTTCTGAACAGCAAAGGGATATGAATTACAGAGTGATTGGAAACATGTTCTGTCCCAAAACCCAGTATTTTCATTTACATAGACCTTGATGGATTTGGGGTGTGAATTTTCTTCATCAAATTCATAATTTTGTGTCTAAAGACAAAAATGCCGGAGTTTAGTAACCAAAAGGAAACCCATAGATCTCAGAAAATAATTTAAATCCTTTTGAGTCACATATGGTTTGAATTTCAGGATAAAGTAATTGAGTTTAATATTAAAAACACAATTTTTAGTGCCTTTTATTCTTCAGGAGGAAATCATTTAAGTACTGATATTGGGAGACATGATTATTAAGCAAATACAGAGAGCATTTCAGAACCGGAATAAAGATAAAGCTATTCAAAATTGTCAAAAGAAAATGTTCTTTCCAATCTTTCATTTTCACCGTTTGCTGCTGCCATGTTTGAAAATATTTTACACATTGAGTTTCACTTCTTCAACAGTTGTTATATCTCCTTGATCCTTTTCTCAGCATGGAACCTGACTCAGTCTCAAAGATAATATCTTTCAGATGCAAATAGTATTCCTCTCACTGATATCAAATAAATTTCTAATGTGAAATTGACATCCCAAATTTTATTTAAAGAAAGAGAAAACTGTACTAGCAGATCTAAAAAGCATTGGCACAGGTATGTGACATTATAAAAAGAGGAAAGTCAATGAATGAGAAGTCTCCTTTGGTTCATCTGAAAGCAAGCTATTATTTTAATTGGAGCAAGCATGTTAAATATTGGGAAGAAAATATGCCTTTGTCAACAGTGAATTTTAGCTGCTTTTTTTTCTGCAAGCCCCCTGTAGGGAAAGAGTAACCTCAAAGCTCTCTAGAGAGATGAGGTATGAACAAATTGTACATTGAGATAAATTTGAATAAAGAACATTTACAAAAATAAAGTGAATTGCACACCTTAAAAAAAATCTCAATATAATGTTAATGCTTCATTTGAGGAAAAGACAGCTTGCAAATGTGGCATAAAATAAACAGATCATCTCTTAGAAACATAACACTCACTAACCCTGGAGACACAAATGAAGTTCATCCCAAGTACAAGGCCTGGGAGTTTGGCCAAGAATATTATCTCATGGGGTCTAGGGCTTGATTTGTATTTCACATAATATGAAGTGGCATTCATTACCTTGTAATCGATATGCAGATAAGAAGAAATTATTTATGGCACAATTAACTGGGAAGGAAAGAGTATCATATATGTACATATGGGAGAACCGAGGGTTACAGACAGGACCATAAACCATAAAGAGACTTTTGACAATGATCAGACCTCTGAGATAACCTGCTGCCTTGGAAATTCATCCAGCTTTATGTGCTCTAACATATTTGTAATCATCTTTTAGTGTCAGGTTTCAAGTGTAAACTGGATGTTTATGAAATTTTCTTCCTCTATTAAAAATAGCTAAAGTTGTTTTGATTTTTTGAAACATTAGAAGAGTGTTTCTAAAATGAATATAAGTCTATGCGATGTTAATAATCAGTTTGGGAGATCCTGGGTTGAAAAAGGAAGTAGGACTACTCAGAATCTTTAATATTCTAATATATATTGTGATTCCCTAAGAGGACAATATATTACATAGTATTTCCTACCTTATTGTATTATAAAAGCTTCTTTGGCATGCCTCTTTGAGAAACAACATGCACCAAAAAAGAAAGAAAAAGAAAGCTGGAGTGACTATTTTTCAGAACTTCACTAACACACTAGAATGTGTTGGTCTTCTGCATCAAAACAAGTGCTCTTCACACAAGACCTTCCCTAATTTATTTCATCTTGCTTAGTAACACCCCTGAATAAGGATTGTTCGTCCTCAGCCAAAGTTCTTTTAAGGATAGGAACTCCTTTTCAGTGAGGTGGCCTGTTTGATGACTCAATGAGATGCCACTGAGTCAGCTGACACCAGCACTTTTTACTCTGTATGCACTCCCTAAGAAGCCCAGTTACCTAATAGGCATTAGATCACCAATGTCTGCCCTGGACTTCCAGGGCTCTCAGGGTCAGCTTTGTTCACATAACCAATTCAGGACATTATGTTCTGGATCATGAACTGGAAAGACAAAGAGTTCATGGAAATACTTCCAGTATGGAGGACGCTTGACAATGTCTCATTATCTCAACATGCTCCTTTTCAATGTGCTTTTACTCAGGTAGTTTTACCCACCTGAAAGGCCACGCCTTTCCACTTTTGCTTTCCAAACATTTTTAAAAAATCTTTTATAGTAATAATAGAAATGCCTAAAAGTTGTAAAATGTTTATTGTATATTAGGGACTGTGCAAATACTTTAAGCCTGGCCGTATCTTATTTTGAATTGATTTCTAAAACTTTATGAACATTTTATTTTGAGACCTTTAAAAAAATTCAAAACACAATCACCAGTGTGTCTATTACCCAGAATTCACAGATGTTAAAAATGATATCCATTTGCTTTCATTTTTTAAGTAAAAGATACTATTATAGTTAAATATTATCTTCTCTTATCCACCTTCTCACATCCTATTCACCTCCTCCGTTCCTAGAGGCAAAAACTATCATGAATTTATTGTATATCCTTACATTTATATTTAGAGATTTTTATGCGTGAATATGATTTCATGAAAAATATATGGTATTATTTTGTGTGATTTTCATAAAAACCCATACAAATCATACCATAATTGTACATACATCATTTTGACACTAGCTGTTCTTTTTTTCCCCTCTCACTGTTGTTTATAATGTCCTATTTATATCAACATAGTTCAGTAGTTCTTAACCTTTGTTGTGCCATGGGCCCCTTTGTTAGCCTGGTGAAGCTAATGAACTCTTTTTTGGGATAAATTTGAACATTTTGTTGATAAGACATAGGATTACAGAGGAACTCAATTATATTAAAGCATAGCTAGCAAAATATTAAAAAATAAATTTAATATAGAAACTTTTTTTTATTAATGCATTAAATAAGATCTAGTGACGAATCTATACTACTCTAATTTAGAGGAAGTGATAAATCTAAATGGTATCTCTAGATGTCTGCAACAACTATGATGTTACATGAAAAAAATTATAAAGTCTAATATTGACAGTCTCAGTATGACTCATGCCACTCTGGTTTGTAGCCTACATTTATTATAAAAGAAAATACTAAAATTTCAGTTAGAGGTTAGTGATGTTAAAGGTGTAGTTTTATTTCTATTTAAGCTGGGCCTCCTGAATTATTTATGTATTCTTGATTAATTTTTTTTACTTCAATTAATTGTCAATGTCCTCTCTCAATCTGTTTGATTTTTTTAAAACAGTGTTTATGGAATCTTTTGATCAAAATGTTAAAAGATTTAGTAAAATGTATTTTTTTTTTTTTTTTTACTTTGGGTGTCTTTGCCTTTTGTGCTTTGTTTAAAGGAGGCTATTTTCTTATATTTTATTCTAAAAATTTTAAATAGTAGTTTTCACTTTTAGGCTTTAAATATACCTGGAAATTTAAAAAATGTATCTTGTAAGGAAGAGACTTAATTATATTTTCTGTAGTATCTTGTTTAATCCTTATAATAAAGCCAACATTTTGGTAATATTATTATCCTCTTGAAAAGAACAAATTAATTCTACTCTTCCCTAGGATATCCAGGCTGAATGTGCCCTGTAACAGCAGTAGTCATCTTTCTGAATATTTATTCCATTTGAATTCATTGTTATGAATTGACGTTTAATTTTTTGTATTTCCTGTGAATTTATTTGGTACTTGCAAAGACTGCAAGCATTTTGAGGACAGAGATAATGTGCTTTTTTAAAAAAAAAAAAAAAATAGTGCCTAGCAGAGTGTTGGGCCAAATGATTGAAACTAATAATATATTATAGTGTGTTTTATTTCAAAACTCTTTGCATTTTTAATATAAATTTAGAAAATAAATATAGTTTATATGAGAATTTGTCCTTGGAAAGTTTAATGGAGGAGGTAAAGATTGAAATTGATACCAAAGGATGGACAGGACTTGAATTGCGTACGAAATGGGAAATAAAATTGGTGATTCAGGGATAATTTGAAGAAAGGGAGGGAGAAACAAGTTGCGAATATTTAGGGATAATGAGTAGCAAATAGCAGCCATAGCATTTCAAAAGATATTTATTAATTTTTCATGTTACTAAATAAAACTTTTTGGCCATTACTTGCAAGCTTTTCACTGTTAATTCTGTATTTAGCAGGTATTGCCAAGAATATATGACACAGAATATTTACTTTTGTACTCATTCTATGACTTTTTTGCTTTCCAAACAACCTGTTCTTAAAATTTTTAATCTAATTCCACTTTTATTTGGAGTCAAGTATATCCTTCCTCATTTGAATGCAACTTTAATCTCATCGACAGGTCATTTTATTACCTTTGGTCCCAGTAGTTTCTGTGCTAGCTCCTGAGTAAGATATGACTCACATGGACAAAGGAATTGTGATAGAGTTTTTTGGGAATATCTCTGGTTCTTATGTTCTCCTTCTAAGAATTAATTCATCATTAATGATTATTAATAAAATTTGATTCCATAGATGAGATGATTTCCTAAGTAAAAACTCTTCATTGAAAGTATACTGCAGAATTTTTTCTTATCTAGTGGCTGTAAATGTTCTCATGTAGAGGTCACCAAATCCATCATTATGTGTGCTCCAAAGTACATTTATAAAAAATAAAATTTAGCTATACCTTGAGCTTCTTTTATAAAGGCTAGTGGTACTGAATTAGGTGATATTGATTCCTGTGTTTCTGACAATTAACATTACTTTTATAGGAAATAATATATTATAATATTATAATCAAATATTCCAAAACAACACCTTTTTTATATAGAGTTTAGTGGGTATAAACCTAATATTTTCTGCATGAATTGCCCCATGTCAAAGAAAACTAACAATCTCCTCAATATGCAATCTACTCAGTTGGCATATCTATGGTAAGGAACCTTCCTAAAGATCAATCTGGTTGCTGTCCTCTCTCTTAGTTTTATCATTCTGTCCTTTTCATTCAAGTGTGGCCCCCTTTTAGCCAGCTTTGTTGCCTGCTTTAATATATCCTGCCTCACATTCCATGGTCGGCAGTGTACACTGTAGCATCTTCAGGAAGCAGCTTCAGTCTTTCTAACCCACAAACTCAGACAGCTTTCCTTCTCTTTTACATTGTTTGAAGCCCCTAAAAAGTTATACTATTTTTTAAAAAATGCTTCAGATTCCAAGAACCATGTCCTATCCTTTTTTTTTTTTTAAATCAACTCTCTATTAAAGCTCTACTTTGCTTTAAGACTCAAGTTGAGTTTGAGACTCTGAGATCTTAGTGGATCCCAGCTCCATCATTGGTTCTCAGTGGCCTCTATTTCCTTTGGATTCCTGCATGCCTTACTGTATCCCTCACAAATGCTGTTTGTTATCCTCACCTCCCTTTGTGCATATTCCCATGTTCCATACCAGATTACAAATTCCACCCAGAAAGGAAACATGTCCTGTGCCTTCCCACACAGCACATAAACTCAGCAATATGTGAATACAAAGAAAGCCTTCAGTAAATGTTTATGAGAAGGAACAATGACACTCATTAAGCCCTTACTGTCATCAAAGAGGGATATTTAAAAAGCTGCTGTACTCTACCAAGTTAGCCAACATAATCTTGGTATTCCCAAAGAGGCAAATCTGTTGAATTCCTAATCACTTAAGAGATCCAGATATTCATGTGAAGATTTATAAACAAGTTAGAATGTACCAAATAACTACTCAATTTTCATTTTAAGCAATAAATTATTCTGTGATATAGAATGGAAGGGCAAGAGACAATCTCTAGGATGTCTGCTGAGAGAGTGGGCATTAATTGACTGCTAATGTCAATAATTTTAAGTTTACTAGAAGGCCACTGAATATAATCCATATGTCTTTTAGTTATGTAACACCTTTGCTCTCAAGATGAAGCCCAGCACTGAATCCCCAGGGACAAATGTGCTTGTCTACACTGCACGTGTCTTTTTTTTACTGAGTTCTGTAGAGATTTACCAAGTCCAATAGCATTAGTATTAAGCATTTGGGACCTACAATGGCTAGTCTATGCTCTTAAAAGAGAAAGTGACATATAGACACGTGCAGTGTAGACAACCATAAAAGACATATGGATTATATTATCACCTTTAAAAGGTGAAATATTTTTTTCGTGACTTCTTTTCTGGATGTTGCAACTGTTAGCATGATCTGGCAAGACAACTCATTGGGATCAAGCCAGCTTCTGTAAGATTTCTAATCTAGGTCGAAATCTTTGAGTGCAAGCAACAAACCAGTGTGGTTTCTAACAGAACATTATATATATGTATGTCTGGAGTTTACTTTATAAAACACTGGAAGCACTACATATAAATTTGTGACTAAACAATTTAGACAAATTATCATAAAGCCAAAAAGATATTTCTCTCATTATGAAGTTGTTTCTTTCTAATGGGAAATTTTCCCTAATATTAGCCTGTTGATAAATGCTTAATAGCAACCAGATAACTCGAAAATTTGTTTTAATGCTTAAGACCTTCATCCATCTATATTTGTAATTAAGATTTTTAGACATGTGAGGAAAGGAAAGAAGACCAATTTTGATTCTTGGTTCATACAATAAGAATATACCAGAAAATAAGATATTTGTATAAAACCATTGAAATTCTTATTAAATACAATATCAAGTCCTCAGGAAAAAATCTTTTTAATTTCCTCTGAAAGAATAATTTAACTTTAAAAATATATATATATACACACATACATATACATATACACACATATGTATCTTATATACATACATACATGCATACATACATATATCTTACCACCTTCTCCATATCTGTTAAATAAACTTGTCATTTTTACAGCCAATTCAGGAAAAGAGTTCCTACTTCTCTCCTTGGAGACCTAGATATAACCTGTCTGGTCTCAGGGGCTGACCTCCATCTCCTCTGAAAGTCTATCTGCATGATTTGATAGTTACAGCTGTCATTATCATCCAGCTTGGCAAATGCCTCTAGGGTTTTCCAATTGAACAAGGGTCTGAACTATGCTGCCTATGCTTCCTCATATCAATTATAACTTACATACAGTTACCTAAAATAGAGAAAAAAAAATGATCAGCATCATTCCCAGCCTTGTAATGAGGAAGCAATTTCCCCTTATTATAACAGACTAAATATGTACAAGCTACCCTCAAAGCCCCTCATCCCCTCTTCCTGTCCCTCTGGAAATCATGGTCAAGACTCACTTTTCATTTGAGTCTCTGATTCCCTACTTGTTTCATTTATTTCTCTTAATTCCACACTCGTTCCATCTTTATTTTGACTGTATTTAATGCCTTTTCATACTCTATGCCCCCATTATACCTCTTTCTGATGTGCTGTTCATTAGAAACTGATTCTGTTTCTCATCTCTTGCTTTCCTGTCGCTGGACTCCCTTACCACAAATTTACTGCTTGGACACCAAAGGAAGAGGATCTTCAAGTTATGAAAATGATCCAGCAGATTCTAGTCTCCTTTGTGTTTATCACTTCTGAGAGCTTCATGTGTATTATGCTTCCTTTTTGTTCAAAGAAATGATAATGGTGTGTCTGTTTTAACCAGAAACAGTGACATCTGTTGGCTGTAAGCTATCAAAGCATTAGTTATACTGATGAAAAACATAAGAATTTATAATCATTTTTATACATTTCTACTTCTATGTAGATGTTAGTAGTCCCCCATTATCCATAGTTTGGCATTCCATGGTTTCAGTTACCTGCTGTCAACCATGGTCTGAAAGTATTAAATGGAAAATTCCACAAACACACAATTCATGAGTTTTAAACTTTGTGCCGTTCTAAGCAGTGTGATGAAATCTTGTGCCATCCCACTCTGTTCCGCCTGAGACATGAATCATCCCTTTGTCCAGCATATCTATGTTGTATATGCTACCTGCCCATTAGTCATTTAGTAGTCACCTCAGTCGGTTATCAGGTTGACTGCCTCGATATTGCAGTGCTTGTGTTAAAGTAACCCTTATTTTATTTAATAATGGCCCCAAGGCCCAAGAGTAGTGATGCTGGCAATTCAGATAAGCCAAAGAGAAGCCATAGAGTATATATATGTATAGGAAAAAACAGTATATATAGTACTATTCATGATTTTTGACATCCACTATCTTCCATGGATAAGAGGGAACCGCTATAATTCAAAGGCATTTCACAAGTCAGTATCCACTATATGAAGTATAAGGTGATCATCTGTGAAGATTTGATAATAAACTAAGAAATACATTACAGAAAAACAATTTCGAACATCCATATATTTATCAGGAGTTCCTCCTTTCTGACATGTAACCGTTTTGGAGACATCCTAATCTCATAAAAGCCCTAGACTGAGAGACTATTTCACTCTGATGAAAGCTTGTGTATGCAGATTTTGGTTTGGATATATGGAAAAGACTAACCTAATATCTGTTCTTCCTTTTCTTTTTTAGGAACACAACCGCCCATTTTTAGCTAGGCACATGCCAAAGTGACCAAAGATTACATTTTTCAGTCTTCTATAAAATTAGCCATATGCATCTTCTGCCAAATAATATGTAAGCAAAAATGTTTTCTGTGGGCTTCTAAGACATCTTCTAAGAGTGCTGTATGCCCATTGACACTTCATTTTATTTCCCATTTGGTTTCCTGGATCATGAGGCTAATAGCTGTATCTTTAACAATTATATAGGACTCTGAGGTCAAGGGCCATATCCTAGGCATGGTAGAATAGTGAGTTGAAAAAAGCCTCAGTCTGAAAACGTCATGGAATAGAACCATCATATCAAGCAAGGAATAATTTTTATGTGAGAGAATAAGAAAGAAACTATGTTGTTTAAATTACTATTGTTTTGTTTTTCCTTGTCCCATATAGCCCCATGTAATTCTAATTGAGTCCGGGGGCTTTGAGTGAGTTGGGAAGATGGAAGAGAAATATTGGAGGGTCATAACTGTATTCTTTGCTTATAGAAGGTGTGGAATCAGAAGTTATCTAACTGGGTTTAGGTTGTAGCCAAATATAAAACACAATCGTAGTTGCCCAGAAAACATTTACTAATTCTGTAATCACTCAGTACTTCCATTTATGGAGGTTTCTTAGAGTTAGAATCTGACAGGAAGACAAAGGTATATGTTCATATATGTTAATTGTAATATTATCTGTAATAGAAAACAATTTTAAGTAACCTATCAGTAGAAAATCTGTTAAATAACAATGGCATATCCTCACTTTGGCATTATTTTTTAGTTACTAAAGATGATACATTATGCATCCATTCACATATTAAAAGTGTGAATAAAATGAAGGGATATTCATGACATTATTGAATGAAAAACTTCAGATTAAGATTTCTGGTCATAATGGCATTATAAATTCCCCATGGTACTCCCTCTGCTCTACACATATCACATGGATAATATGTAGAATGAGGAAATCTAAAAGATGTAGTCACGCTCTGAAGTAACATAAATGTCTCCATGATACAGAAACAAAGTGGTAAGCAGTACTGAAGCTGCCAGCCTACCAGCCTACCAGGTTCTGGGTAAGAAAACAGGCTGAAATGGCCAGGATTTTAGCTATTGAAGGTAAAAGGTAACAAAAGTATTCATAGAAGAACATTAATTAGGACTTCTGCTTACATTATGTTTCATGAAAAAGGAATCTAGAAGGTATAGGTGCAACCACATGTCTAAGAAGTAAATCATTAAGTTGCCTGTTGGCTTGATGATGACATCCCTACTATATTATAGTGCAGATGCTTTTAATATATGACCCCTCTCTGCCTGGGGTACACAAAAAATTGGTAGCAGTGCACAAATACTAGAGAGAGTTAGTATATACATGTGTTCATGTGCGCACACCTGCACACACACACAGAAATGTTTCTATTAAAAAAAATCTATAAACCAAAATTCCAAAACACATTAAAATCTATCATTAGGAAAATAGCCAAATAAATCCTATGAATATGGAATTGCTATGATGATATGAAATAAAGGAACAGCATGAAAAACTTTTCTTAAAAGTAAATATGTTTAAGCTGTACTCATATGTTTATTGCAACATTATTCACAGTAGTAGAGATATGGAAACCTAAATGTCTATCAATGGATGAATAGATAAAGAAAATGTGATTACATATATATGGAACATTATTTAGCCTTAAAAACAAAGGAAATACTATCATTTGAGACAACATTGATAAACCTGGAGAACGCTATGCTAAGTGGTGTAAGCTAGACTTAGGGAAACAAATAGTGCATGATCTCACTTACATGTAGAATTCAAAGTAGTTAAACTCACAGAAGCAAAGAATAGAAAGATAGTTACCAGGGGCTGGAGTAAAAGCAATGGGGAGATATTGGTCAAAGGATTCAAAGATTTAGTTGTGCAAGATGAGGGAGTTCTGGAGGTCTAACGTACATCACGATGACTACAGATTACAGTACCTTGGAGGAAATCATAATTGATTTTGATTATTACTCTAAGTTCAGTTATTTTCTAAAAACCAAAATAAGATCAGGTCACTCTCCTACTTTAAAAAAATCCTCTCCTAATTTCAGAACAACCTCTCTTACAAACGTCTTCTCCATCCTGCTCTATTCTAGCCTTAATGATCTTCTTTCTCTTTAAATATACCAACCTTTTTACTGCCTTAGGGCCTCTCTACTTGCTGCTCTCACCTGCTGGGTCACTATGCCAGTCTTATCTGCACAGCTGTGTTTCATTCTGTCTTAGGCTGTTTGGGCTGCTACAGTAAAGGACCATAAACTTATATGCAATAAAAGACTATTTCTCACAATTTTAGAGGCTGGAAAAGTGAGATCAGGGTAATAACGTGGTTGAGTTCTGATAAGAGCTCTTTTCTGATTTGCAGACTGCCGATTTCTTGTTATATCATCACGGGCACTGATTCCATTCATGAGACTTCCACCCTCATGACCTCATCTAATCCTAATTATCTCCCAAAGGACACACCTCGTAATACTATTATATAGGGGAGTATAGATAATATCAATTATGAATTTTGGGGGAATACAAACATTCAGTCCATAACATATTCCATTTTCAATTCAAGTGCTACTTCTTTTGAAAGGGATCTAGCCACCATAAACTCTCATATTATCTCATCTACAGAGTTCATCATTTTGATTACAATTCTAACTTGTTTTGTTCACTCATTCGATAATAGTTTTCTGTCTCATCCAGTTAGAATGTAAGTGCTATGATAGCTGGTAACTTACTTATCTTATTCACTCCTGAAATGTCACTAATGAATAGTCCATGGCATATACTAAGAATCTTGGGACACATAAATGCAGAAGTTTTTGTGCTCCCTAAGTGCCCCAGCATACAGACTCCGTGTATTGGTTCTTATTTATAACCCAAGGCCATATTCTGAATTTACTGTTGCTTATATCTCTCAAAGTCCTCAGAACTTCTTCAACTCTGTCTTCAATATTTAGCTACCTAAAATCTGTGCTGTTTAAACTACTCCTGTTTACTATTAATTGCAGTGCAATTTTTCACTACAATATCAAATTGTCCTGCACAGTGCATGAGCAGTTTAATCTTTATGGAAAATTTATTCTATTTGGTCAAATTCTAGATTGAATCTTGGCTTATTTGAAAACCTAATCTGTTCTTTTTCTCTTGTCTATTAACCAACCAAGTAAAACCTTCCCATATATCTTGCTTATTAGTACAGTTTTAGCACTGAATTAAGAATTATGCAAGTATTTGTATCTACATGGTCACTTCCTTTTTCTGAAAAATGTTTTTTCTAAACATAATTATATTTCAGAAATATAGTATGAGTGTATAAACACATTTCCCTATGTAGTATACATATTTTATATAAGTTCCATCTTTAACAGTTTCTATCACTTTAGAAATAGATAATTCCTTAATATAATTTAAGTAACAAAAAATGGGATTCATAAAATAACTGATAATTCTGACTAAATAAAATTTGTGAGCATTTTCTGTGGGATAAAAAGTAACATATAATAAAAAGAGAAACAATATACTTGGAAAGATTATTGCAAAAATATGATGAAAAATAGTTAATTTTTTATACACAGAGAGAGCTCAGATAAATTAACAATAAAATAATCAATAATACAATCTAAATGGAGGAGCAAATGTTTTAAAGAGAAATCCAACAGAAAAATATAAATTAATTAGAAACTTGAGAATATGTACAGTATCACTCAGAATTTAAAAGATAGTAATTAAAACAGTGAAATAGTATTTTTTTTTCATTTGTAAGACTGGAAAAACTGAAATAGAAGTACAGAGCATTAGTGAGGGTATAAAAAATAGGCAATCTCATACATGTTTGATTGGGAAGAAAATGGCACTATCAAATTTACCAATTTCTATTAAAATTTTCTGTGCATACTCTTTTACCTTGTAATCCCATTTTTAGACATTTTATAAATGAAATGTACACAATATATGAAAAGATGTATTTATAATGATCATTATGGCATTAATTTTAGTAATTATACAGTTGTTTTTCAGGAGAGTACTAGAATTGGTTAAACCCATTATGCAGCTGTGTCTGCCCTTAACATTGCCAGGCCCAGAACAAGGATACATAGAGGCCCACATCCTATATATCTAAATATTGTAGAATTATAAATCAAATAAAATATATTTCATCTTCCTTCACAAAGATGCTTTCATAACTACCTGAAATAACAAGATAACAACAAAGTATAAATTACCCAATGGGACTTTCAAGCCTTTACATGAGTGAGATTCTACTCATTGTTTAGAATGAGTGAGATTCTACTCATTATTTAGAGGTATCTCTCAGCATGCTCACTCAAAACTAGCTTAGTATACTATACTGTCCAGTTACAGGACTCATCTCCATTCCCAGAATATTTTGTGTTCTTTCTTCATTCATGCTATACCTTTCATTTGAAATTCTTCCTCGCTCAGCCATTTTAGTATGCATATTTTTGATCTCTGTTTTTTTATTTTGCTTTCTTCTTAAAGAAGTTCCTCTAACATTTCTTTTAATATTGTGGTTTGTGGTTGATTCTAAATGATAGCTTTGGTGGGTAGAGTAATCTTAGTTGTAGGTTCTTGTTTTTCACCATTTTGAATATTTTGTGCCAATCCCTTCTGTCCTGCAAAGTTTCCGTTGAGAAACCAGCTGACAGTTTTATAGGAGCTTCCTTATAGGTAACTAACAGCTTTTCTCTTGCTGCTTTTAAGTTTCTCTCTTTGTCTTTAACTTTTGGCATTTTATGTATGTATGTATGTATGTATGTATGTATGTATGTATGTATGTATGTATTTAGGCAAGACAACCCTTGGTTGACTTCACAGATTGCAAGGAACTTGTCAGTTTACAATCCCTTATTTTTTTATTTTTTATGCCTACAGTGCCTGGTCTTCCTAGATGGTCTCCCATCCAAGTACTAACCAGGCCCGACCCTTCTTAGCTTCTGAGATCAGACAGGATCGGGCTTGGCCGTAGAAACTTTTGGCATTTTAATTATGATGTGTCTTGTTGTAGGCCTCTTGGGTCCATCTGCTGAGGACTCTCTCTCCTTCCTGGCCTGCATGTCTATTTCCTTCACTAGATTATTGAAGTTTTCCATCATTATTTCTTCAAATAGATTTTCAATTTCTTGCTCTCTCTTTTCTCTTTCTGGTACCCCTATAATATGCATGCTGGTACACTTACTATTGTCCCAGAGGCCCCTTAAACTATTGTCATTTTTTTTTTTTTGGATTCTTTTTTCTTGGGTGTTTTCTGCTACTTTATTTTCCAAATCATTGATTTGGTCTTCTGCTTCATGCACTCTACTATTGGTTTCCTATAATGTATTCTTCATTTCAGTTATTTTTCATTTCTGACTGGTTTTTTTTTTTATGTTTTATATCTCCATGTCTATGTTTCCTGTCTCTTTGTTGAAGTTCTCACTGAGATCACTGAGCATCCTCATGACCAGTGTTTTGATTTCTGCATCTGGTAGATTGCTTGTCTCCATTATTTTTTAGTTTTTTTTCTGGAACTTTGTTCTGTTCTTTCATTCAGAACATGTTTCTTTGTCTCTTTATTTTGGTTACCTTCTTCTGTTTGTTTCTATGTGTTAGGTAGTGCTGTTATATCTCTCAGTCTTAGTAGAGTGGCCTTATGTTGTAGGTGTCCTGTAGGGCCCAGTGGATCAGTCTCCTTGGTGACCTGAACTGCAGATGTATTTCTCGTGTGGGTTGTGTGTGCCTTCCTGTCATAGTTGAGCCTTGGTTGCTGTTTGCACATTAGTGGGAGGGGATAACCCTCAGGCTGATTGGTTGTGAGAACTGGCCATTATTACAGTGGAGGAGCTGTTGTTCAAGGGCTGACCTTACAGAGGAGGATTCACTTTGTGGGGCTCTGGTGCCTGCCCTTTGGATATGTTGTTTGTGGAGGTGGTTGAGTGGTGCTCTAGTGTGGTCTAAAGCTGGCCACTGGATGTGTTGGTTCTGGGGCCATTTGGGAGAGGCTTTGTTGCAGCCCAACGTCAGTCACTGCCTGGCTCCTCCTGGGACCACTTAGTATGATTTACAGAGTGATCCTCAGATGGTTTCCACTTGTGCTGAATTTGGAGGTGCCTGAGAGAGGCTAAGCTGTGAATGAGGCATAGAAGAAACAGCAATAATAAAATGAAATGAGGCTACTGCTAGTGCCAGGCTTGGGGCTGCTTAGCAAGAAGTATCGGGAATGTGGAAGCTAGATGCTGCTTATTTGGGGTTTGTGAACCTTTGAGAGATTTTAGGAGAGTTTGTAACATGAACCAAGACAAGCTATATGTATGAAAAAGACACTGGAGGCAGCTTGGGTAGTCTCGAAAGCTGAGTGGAGCAGAGTCTCAGGGAATCACCAGGGTGGGGCCACCATTGTTAGCCAGGTTGATGGAGACTCAGATATGGCAGCTGCCTATGTGTTCAGGCTGGGTTAGGGGAGGGCTCAACAAAAGAACAACGGCTTCTACCAACACTTCTATTTGAGAGAAAGCTGTCTCTGTAGTCATCACCCTGAAGCCAGACAACTCAGTTCCTCCCCATATGTCTCTGGTGCCTTTTGAGCTGCTACCCCAGTGTTAGAGCTTAGAGTAAGTGAGTTCACCAGAGAGTAAATCCATGCACAGCTCTTTAAGAGGAAAGTCTGGGACACCAGCTGTCCCCCATCTTACTCAGTCACAGTCTTCTCTGTGGAAACAGTCAGAAGTTGTGGAAACTTCTCTTCCTGATACTGGAACACTGGGCTGAGGAGTCTGGTGTGGTTTGGGACCTCTCGCTCCTCAGGAGGTCCTACTTTTTAACTGCCACATGCAAGTGTGGGACCAGCTCATTCCACGTCTCTGCCCCCCGCACCAGTCTTAAAGTGGCTTTTTCTATATGTCTTTAGTTGTAGGACGTCTGTTCAACTAGACTTCAGGCAATTCTCAATGATGTTTTTTCTATAATTTTGATGTGGTTGTGAGAGAAGGCAAGCACAGTATTTACCTATTCACCATCTTCACCAGAACTCATATTGTAGGCAGGAAGAAAGAGGAAAGAATAAAGAACAAAACATGTCTGCCAGCTGAGCCTATTCTTTTTATACTAGAAAAAAATAGACTTCCTGCAAAACATGAATTATTGAAGGGACACAGTTTAGGCCATAACATTGCTGAAGCATAGAAGAAACAGCAATAATAAAATGAAACAAAACAGAAACAAATCAGAAGGGAGAGGTGATGAGAGATCATTTCTGGGTTACCCATTTCAAAAGTTAAATTGTGTCAACATTTCCAATTTCACCTCACCAGTAGCATTTGAAAATGGTTGCCAGACACAATTACTTAGCCAAATATAAAACTAACATTGCCAGATGGCTTCCAATTCCTATGATCCATAGATTATAATAGCTTAATAAATGAATTTGTTTAGCCGGGATAGTGGAGTCATATGTAATTGCAGTTATCCACAGATTAAATTGTAAGGAAATGGCAAACTCAATTATATTAAATCCAAGCACATCTCTTTGGGGTTTGTGGAAGACATTTAAGCAAAGAGACATGCCACTTTCATAGTCCAGTTTGCTTGTACCTGTCTACTTAGATTTATTGTGATTTGTCCTTGGTTTGTATGCGTTTACTTGCAGATAACAATCAGCCGCAGATGCAACATACAGCAGGATAACTTTGGAATATTTTTTGTGAATTAATTTGGTTTCAAATTATAATAATGTGTGAATTATTACTAGGGTACTAATGGAGCGTGGAAAATAAATGCTGTTGCTCTTATCTGGTTTATTGTTCTACTTTTTTATGTTACTTTTTTATGTTCAACAGAACATTTTAGCAAAATTGTTTACTCAATAAGCTCTATCAATTCCTTTTCTAAGCTTTTACTCAATAAAGGGTATAATCTATATAGATATGTAAACATGTATGTATATTCATGTTCACTGAGCAAATTTTTAAATATTAAAAGATTAGAAACAATCTAATAGCATATGTCAAATTTGTATTTTTCCAAATTTTCTAATTTATATGTAGTTAATTTACTTAATGTATTCATTTTATAATTGAAAAAAAAACAAACTTTTTACACATGAAAAATAAAAGTATTGCTTTATCTGTTGACCAACATTTAGGATAAATTTAAATGGTTTCATTTAGCCTCAAAAAGGATAAAAGAGCAGAAAAGGCAAAATGATTAAAAATGTTTTAGCTCATGGGTGGTGCATTACCGAAAATAAGAAAGTAGAATGGAAGTTACTGGATTTTGGACATGTTCCATTTAAGTTACCTTTGAAAGCCCCCATGGGAATTGTCAAGAAAATACTTTGAAAGATATATTAGGCACTGCAAAATAGTTTGGATGTCGACAAGTATGTTTAGGAGTTAGAAATGTGGTAAATAGTTAGCACTCTAAGTGAAAAAAGTAGAGATAAACAGTCTATAGGCAACAACTTGAAGAATGTCTAAATTTAAGTTTGGGAGATATAAAACGATCTAATGAAAATGGTCCAGAAGGGCTAGAGACCTAGAGGATTAAAACAACACTGAGTCACAGAAGTCAAGGGAGGAGTGTTTCAAGGTGAACTTGCTCAGATGCTTCAGGGAAAAGTCCACTAGAAAGTATCCATTTTTAAAAATGAGATGGTTGATGAAAATTTTCAAAAAAACAATTTCAATAGAAAGTTAGATGTATTGTAGTAGACAATTATGGAGTAAGTTGAAGAAAGCTGAAATATAGGTGACCCTCAATATGTCTTGAGATGTATCCAATTGCAGAGATAGGGCAGGAACACAGTGAGATTGACAACACTATCAGCAATTATCCAGATTTCTTGCTAGCCCTCTACACCAGCACTATATTATATAAGGGAGATTCTCAAAAGCTTTTTGCCTTTGATCCATTTTAATGACACAGGAAAATCTCATTCTATAGACAAAACTTTGGAAGGAATATTTAAAAGAAGGCCCCAGCTTCTGTGCTCTGAAATCCATGATCGTTCCTTTGGCTGCTTCACGGTGATTGAGCATAGCAGGAATAGCAAGGCAGCATGTTTCTGGGACAGAACGACTTTGGCTCCTGGACTCCATGAGAGAGCTGCTGAACTTTCCTTAAACTGTGAAGCATTTTAAGGTGATTCCACCCAACCTTCCCACCCTCTCTCCTTCACTGGAGTCAGACTTACATTGTGGTCTGATGGCTTATCCAGCCTTTCCAGCCCCTGCCCTATTTTATCCCACACAGGCATTTCCCTTCATAGAATCCTTGGACATTTAACTTTGCATCTGTTTCTCAGAACCTGGACTAACACACAAATATAGTAGAAATTTATTATATGTGATATGTGTATGTTAAACCATATGCTCTTTACTGAAAACTACAGTTTACATTTACCACATAGTCTCTCTTGATGTTTAAAAAGTAGATACTAGTTAGATTTTTCCAGTTTTACAATGGAAACAGCCAATCTTTGGCCATATTTCTCTTTTCATTGTTCCCCAATAAAGTGCATTTTGAATTTCAGATATCCTGCATTTGAAAAATCATGAATGGTACCAGCCAGTGATATCTGACATTCCTTTCTGTTCTTGAATATGCTTGTAGCCTTTTGTGAGCATGGTGAAATTAACAGGTAAGAACAAGGATTCTTTACATTTCCTCTATTCAATATGTAGTATTTATGTTATTTGATATTTGTCCAACCTGCGGAATGATGGATGTTGGTTGCTGAGAGAGATACAATATATATAAGTCAAAGTAATAACCTTAGTACTGGGTAAAGAGAAGCTCCTAATGCTCTTTAGCATGTACTTTGCACCACAACATGGTAGGAGAACAAAGGAGAATAAAATATCACTGGGTGAAAGCCCCAAGGAAAAATACCTCTAAATTACGGGTGAAACTTGTTCCTCTAATCTTTTCTAATAATGCCGTGCTCCTCTTGTGGGATAACAGCTATTCAAACAATTGCATTAGGTATAGGAGTGTTGTGTGAGAATATGACCTGAATTTTATTCATTGTTTTTTCAACAAGGCTACCCCAAAACAGCCAACCATAGTGGTCTCTGTTGTCTCTATGTTACTGTGGGATCAGGGGAGGGAGAAGAGTCCTGTAGTGGTAACATATATGCCAGCATCATGGAATAGAGGCCTTCACACCTGTGTAAGTGCTCTTTCTGCAAGAGACTCTGATCTCATCCTGCTTGAAAGAGAGGGAGCCACTTGAGAATGTAGCTTTATATAAAGGGTTCATATTAAATGATACTTGATCCTATTTAAGTGAAGGCATGTGAAATGTGCAGAGTGGGTATAATTATTTTGATTAGTGAAGTCTAATGCAGACACCATCACATTTCCATACCACAGTTAACATTTAGCAGAATAGGCGGCCTCAGATCATTAACAACGGCCATAAGCAATCCTGGCATTTCCCAGGAAACCTGTAATTGGAAACTCTGAGTTGGGGAAGAGGCATCTATTGCCTCAAAATTGATTACTTTGTTCTATTCAGAGAAAATAAAAGTATAGAATAGGCCATGATGAATGGTCATTACCTACTCTATTTTACTGAGAAACTAGAGTAGTGCTCAAGGAAACACTTCTAGGAGATGGGGAATAAGAACGTTTGTGAGTAGAGCTAAATACATAAAAGTGACAAAATTCTTTTTTGCCCCATGGATCAAAGACCAAAATTAAAAAGACACAAAATCCTGAATATTAAAATATTTAATAAAATCATTAGAGTAGATATTTACCTTTATTTGACTAATCAGAATCCAAACTCCTTTCTCATTTTGGAAGAATGCTTTATCCAAACTATTTAGATGAAGGGGTACATATTCTTTCTCTTTCTGTCCCTTAGTAGCTTGAGTGTAAATACCTGATTCTTTCTTTGTCAGATAGATGTTTCAACCAAAGCTTAAATTCTGGTGAGAGTGATGCAAAGAGAAAGGGATATAATTTATTTGCAGGAGCGTTACAGAATCCTGTGAGATGTGCACCTGCAACAGGATTGGCCTATGGCCTTGGTTTTAGCTATTCCATGATAGCTGGGTGCATCAGGATAGATGGCCATGGTCCCAAAAACAACATTCTCATCAAACAAGACCTTTGATCTGAATTTGGCTGAGGTTACCATTGCCTAGACTTCCTTGGTTTCTACTTATTTTCCCAAGCTTGTTTCTTTAGATTCCAAACTATGAGCTACCAAATAATTAATTTCCTCTATGTTTGTTAGCTAGAAGTCTATCTAGTGCCTGTGGCCAAGAACCCAGATGATATGCCACCTTGTTTAAAAATATAGATGATTTAAAATAACTACTTTAAATAATATTTTTCATCCATCACTTTCCTGGAATTATAGCCATTGAAAATTCAGAGTAACTTTAGAGGGCATTCTTTAAATAAGTATTTGAACAATGCACAATACCCTCTACAACATTTCTGATTAGTGAATATCTGGCCTTCACTCGAATGGTTTCAGTGACAGAAAGCTCACAATTTTTCAAGACCGATTATTCTATTTTATGACAACTCTAATTTCATACTGCTATTTCTTTTACTTAGCTTTCTTTAACTGTAAGACTGTGATGATTTATTTGGCAGCCTCATCTAAGTTTTGGCTCATACTGAGATTGCATATAATGTATATATCTGTTTTGAAAAGTTATATAGATTTAGTTTCAAGTTTATTAAGCTAAAAATATTTTCAAAAATGAATATGCCATAAATATGGACTTCAAAGAATTTGAGGGGAGCAGAAAGTTTATTGTTGCAGATTCATGATATTTTTAGCTCAGGTTTAGGCCTGGCTTCGTAAATTCAATAAAAGTTTGAGTCTTACTAGCTCAGAACTGTTGAAAAATGGCTCCAGAATCATGTTTTTCCCCAAAAGCCAGATTTAGAATCAGATATGGGTTCAGTAATAAGTGGGAAAAATTATTTAGATCAATAGGAGTGTTGGATTTGTTCAAACTTCCTTTGACAAAGAGAAGGAAAAATGTTCATATACATGAACATTATACCAAATGTTTTCTAAAAATAATAACCTGCCAAAGTGAGTGAATAAGATGTAGATAATTCAAAGTTCAGAAACTCCCAGAGTGAGTAATAGTCTCCACTTGGCCTAAAACATGTGGCTAATAGCTGTTTATTAGCAATTTGCTTTCCTCCTTTGCAAAGGCTACGATAAATCAACTATTGGAATTTCCCCAATAGCTCGTTCATGGGCCAGATCCAGATTTGAATTTCTGCTGTAGAAAACATATCTTCATTGATGAAAATCACTGTTAATAATAAAGATACATTTGCTTAAGTAAATTTTAGATTTTATGTCAGGAGTGGAGACCTATGAAAATATTTGCCGAAAAACAATTCCTCAAGTTCTAGCAGCTTTATCACTTTGTGTTTAGTGATGTTTTTATCAATGGGGAAATTCAGGAAAATAGAATTTGTTATGAAACAATACATTAATTTGCATTAATTTGTCAATTTTTAATATTTGTAATTCATGTAATTTATACTCTCTCACAAAAGCAGCTTAAGTAGCTTGTGGCTTGTTACCTGTAACTGAAGAGAGCCCTCAAAATTAATATGTGCATAACTTGTATGACTAACATATACAATAAATAGTTCAGCCTTCCAGAGGGTGTCATAGGAAATTAATTCCTGGCAGTCCCCTAGTTAATATCTCAAAAAATTCCACCGTATTCCCTTACAGATGTCTAAGTTCCTTAGAGTAATGTGGGAGATAGAGGCACAGAGGTGAAGATGAAATTTTAGGGTGACCACTTTGCTGCCAAGTATCCACCCACCCGGTACCAGTGAAAGTGAGTTTGTAAGATGTATGGAATTCAAAATTCACAAATTTTCAGCATTTTTAACATACCATACTGTCCCAAAGGCCACTACCCTGTTTGGACTATCCTTCTTGTTATCCCTTCCTAGTTAACTCTATTTACTCTTTAATTATTAGTTTAATCGTATCTTCCTTTGGGAAGACATTTTTGATCTCAGTGAAGACTAGGTATTTTATGTGCTCTTTCTGAAAAATGTACTTTTCTCCTTGTTACGTTCTTTACTACTGTATGATACTGTAAATGTGGTTATTTGATTACTGGTTGACTCAACTCCTGCAAACCCTGAGCAACTTGAGAGTAGAAGCCATATCTGATTTTGCTCACCATTGTATTCTTAGCACCTCACACAGTGTCCAGCAATCAGTAGGCATTTGATAAATATTGGTCAAATGGATATCTTCACACTCTTTGAGAAGATAGCTTCTCACAAATCTGTACCATTTTCCTGCCTCGCTGCTATTGAGGAGGAAAGTTTTCTTCTCTGGTAAAGGCAGTCCTTTTCCTGTGCTCCTCCGGTGTCTCATCCCCCAAATCCTTGAATTTGCTTGTATCTTGAACCTTTCTCTCTTTCCCTTCAGAATGAATGTATGCTCAGATTTCTTCCAATTTAGCAAACGTTTTTAAAATTAAAAAATAAAAATTAAATTTTTTGCAATTCATTTTTTTTTATTGGATATACACTGCATAACACCTGCTGTTTTTGTCAGCGATTTACCAATATTTTAGGTAACCAACATAGACGTAAAACATATGCTTAAAAAACTGAGTCTAGATAATATTCTATCTTTCTCCTTTACTTCAGAGCCAAATTTCTGTTTTCCTTAAAATATTATTTTCCTTCATGTTTTTCCATTTCCACACTTCTTATCCATTGCTCTGCCTACTGAAGTCTGAGTTCTTCCCATACTGCTCTCTGCCAAACTGCTAATCAATAAGTGGTTAGTACTCAGTGCTTATTGATTTGACATCTTTGTAGCATTTTGACTCACTGACCGTTCCCTTCTTCATCATTTTTCTGCCTTTGATTGCCTAACACTTCTTTCCTGGATCTCCTACTTCATAGAAGACTTTTCTTGGTTTGTAAATGAACTACTCTTCCTCTATTCATATTTCACTTTGGTGTTCACTGTGGTTCAGATTTTAATACTTCTCAGGCATTTCCTGCATGATCTAATTCAATCTATTATCTTAAACTGTTATACACAAGTCTCAATAAATACGTCAAAGACCTCTGTTTTGATTTCCAAACCTATATGTCCAATAATTTGCTAGTTGTATTCTTTACCTCAATGTCCCATAGATCTTATTTTTCAAAACAAATTCATTGTCATGTGCTTCCTAGATCTTCTTATTCTCAGAAATCATTTAGTTATTTTTCTTATTCTTATATATTTTTTTAAATCACCATCCTCCTCTGAGTTGTTTGAGACAGAGCCTTGATTTTCACGCCTTGATTTCTATCCACTTCTTCCTCTCACTTGCTGTGATAGTCATCAAGTAGCACTGATTTCACTCGCTTAAAATTCTTTAGCTTCCATCCTCTTTTCTTCATGTTCACTGCTACTGCTTTTTTTTTAGAATTTGTCTTCTATCACCCAGATTACTAGAACAGTCTCTTAGGTCAAGATGAATTATTCACATCTTATTCACTCACTTTGGCAGGTTATTATTTTTAGAAAGTCAAAACTAAAAATCCAGTTTTGACATTCCTGCCAGCATGATTTTTCTAATACGCAAATGTTGCCATGCTGTTCTAGTGCTAAACATTCTTCATTGGATCCCCGAACTGGTCAATGTCAACCTCCTTAGTATGTCATATAAGACTTCCTGTGCCTAAGCCATTCTTATTTTCTATCTCTTGTGCATGCCTCTTTCAAATCCTACATTTCAGTCATAATATTCAGCTTCAACTTCCTTCAAGACACCAGGAATTAGTACATGATTCTTCTATTTCTATTAAGTCTTCCTTGTTCTTCCCAGTATGGTTAAGGGGTACATTCTTTGTCTTTTGATGACAAAATACCATGGTTATCTTTATTATATATTTGTCCAGTCTAGAGGATTAAATTCATTCAAAATTCTTCAACTACGTGTACTCTTTTTCTGCCATTACCACTTACCTTCTCCCCGAACACAAATATGATATAAGGGAGAGGGACTTGATAATTGATTTGATTTCCTAGTAGGAACTCGTGTTAACTAATCATACCATGAGTGTGGCACTTTCTTGTATCTTCTCTTACTTTTTAACTTAATTTAGCTGTATTAATAAAATAACCTTTTTTTTTTTTTTTTTTTCCTAGCTGGGGAAGAGGGCACACCATTTACTCCTCTCAGGTATTTCTCTCTTTTCTTCTTGCCTCTATAGAATTAAATGTGAATTGACCCATGGTTTTTCTCCTGGAATAGCCATGGTCAACTCTCATTTCTGCTTCTTCTTTCCCATGGCTCAAACCATGAAAAAGCTAAGATTATGTTTTGAATATGGAAAATCACAGTCATCTCTGTTTTCTCATATTAATGATCAGATATTCCCATCAATTTTTTTTTCTATTCTTATGGTTGGCTCAAAAAGAAGTTCTTGAGATTTAGATTTGAGTTCATGAGAAGAAATAATTCTTTTTAGATTTATTCATATTCTAGTTCAACCTACCATCTTCTTTTATGAGACCTAATACCATAATAGCTTCCTAATATGCTTTTCCATTTCTATTCTTACTCCTTTTCTGATCCATTCTCTACCCAGCACTCAGAGCGCTATTTTAAAAAATGTCTGTTTCCTGTTTAAAATTATTTCCTATTTAATGTTTATCCCTTGCTAAAAATGTTTTCTCATTACACTGAGAATAAAATGTAAACAACCTTACATGGTAGAAGAAGCTTTACTCTCATTTACCTCTTAAAAATCATTCTCCACCCTGTTAACAACTTTCTAGCCATACTGGCCTTATTTCAGTTCTTTAACTATGTTAAGTTCCTTCTAGTTTCAGAGTCTTTGGACATAGTCTTTTTTGTCTGAATATTTATCTGGCTATTTGCACCCATCTTTTAGGTCTCAGCTTAAATGTCACTATCTCATATAAGCCTTCCTTGATTTCTTATTTAAAATGAACACCTCCTGTCATTTCTCACTGTGTACCTCATTAGGGTACCTCATAGAATTATCATAATCTGTAATTATAATCTCTCCTCCATTTCACTATTAGGTCCATGAATTTGGAGATCGTATCTATTTTGTTCACTCCTGTATAATGTCAGACATCTACAGGTGCTCAAACACCTTTATTGAACATATACTAAGTAATATTATGGGGGAAAAGAACTTGGCATTCATTCATTATTTGCATTTTGGAAGGGGTAGAGGTGGAGATTGACCCTGCTGACCTTTGGACCCTCCACTCATGTCCTTTTGTTTGGAATTGAGCCAAAGTTACTATACCCCGTAGGACTTTGTTTAGATCTATACTCTTGCCTGACTGTCATCTATACCTTCCTTATGCTACTTTCTCACTTGCTTACTAGTTTTTATAACAAATCACTTTTGCATGAATCTTTGACTAAGAATCTGTGTCTGGGGAACTTTACTTGAGTTATCCAACTTCACAAGAGAGACTTTTAAATGCTTTTCATGTCCTTAGTATATAATGTTGACCTAGGTTGTCAGTCAACTCCTAAATTATTTCTTGTTTAAATAGGCATAGATGCAGAATGTGCTGGAAAGGCCTTAGTGATCTACCCATCCAATCCTGATTTATTGATGAGAGACTAAGCAGCAGAGGGCATGTGCTCTGATCAAGGTCACAGACTTCATGAGTTGCATAGTGGCAACTAGGACTAGAATCCTGATATTCCTGACACCCAGACTCACGCTTTACATCAAGAATTTTTCATAAATTTAAATTGAGTGATTTAAAAAAGATGAAAAAACCCCAAACACTATTAAAGTAAAACAAATTGGCCTGGAGATGAAAATAATTCATACGGGTATTAGAAACCATTAAAATACAACCTGAAGAGAAACTGAACTGATGGCAACTTAGCATCCTTTACTATGTTTTAGTCTGCAGTTTTGCATAAATGTCATTTTTTCTAATGCCTCTCTCAGAGAAAACATTGGATAAATATATAGCTGTCGCATGTCTGTCTGTCTATCCTATCTCACATAGCATTGAGTTAAATGAATTTTCTTAAAAATATAAATTTGAAATATTTACAGAATTACCAGTAAAAGCCACAATATAGCAGCTTCACAGATTGCAGTGAGTAATAGCTTCATATGTCTTACTCGAGAGGCGTCAATGTGCCTTAAGTATATTGTACTTGTGACTTATGAGGTTCCCAGACAAGACATAAACTCATAATTTTCTGTAGTCGCTGTTACTCAGAATGATGGACTCAACCTAGAATGGAATTGATTTATCATTTTTTTTTATTCAGATGATGAAGCTAACATATAACTCCAAATTCTCTGATTAATGAAAATGTTCTAATACCAGAGCTAGCATATCATCATGATTTGGTCTCTAAAACTAATTTAAGCAAAGTTGTAAATACCACTCAATAAAAACACCTATTGCTCTGTGTGTATGTGTGTGTGTATGTGTGTGTACACACGCACATGCACGAGCTTGTGTCTGCTAATGTATACAGTCAAAGGCCCGTGAAATTTTGTGGGAGGTGGAGGGGTCTCTTCGTGTGACATCAATTTCATCATTACCAAACAGTTAAAGAGCTATTATGATAGTTTGGTAGAAAGAGGGGCAAGAAATGTAAATGTATTGCCTTGAAGCTCATTTCTGTTAGCTTAGCATTATTTCAGCTGAGATAAAAACAGAGTGCAATGCTTTTCAATAGGTATAGTGAGGAGTTAGCTATCAGATTTAGATGTCACTCAAACTTCTATACCATGCAGGAATGCTCTAAATAGTCTTCCTTAGAAGTGATATTTTAGTACTGCCTGAGATGAAGAGCTTAATATTTACAGTTTTGGACAACCACAAGTTTTAGAAAATTTAACTTGTATTCATATTAAATATATGTCTTTATAAATTGAAAGCCCTTGTCAGTATTATGCCCTCTGGCGATATACAGAATTAGTATAGTCTTTCTTGGCATGGGACACTTTTTCAGATCGTTGAAGACGGACAGCTACCATGTGTCCCTCTCTCCGCTGTTCTAGATGAAAATTGGAGACTTTAAGCTTTTCTCCTATTTTTCATAACCCTGCCATTGCATAATTGGTGAAATTCTCTCTTCACATATGGTATTCAATTGAGAGTAGAGTACTTTTGCTGCTCCTGATTTATTCATTTAACAGATATTTATTTAGCGTTTATTTTGAATCAGGAATTGTTCTAGGTATTGATTGAGGCAAAAAGGGCAAGAAAAATAGTCCTTGTCTTCACATTGTTTCTCTGTATGGTTAGCAGTGCATATCTTAAAAAGTGGTTTACCTTCCTAGATCTAAACACTCTTCAATGTAGATAGTCTAAAATTTTATTAGAAATTTTAATTTTGCATGTAAATCAGGCTTTTTGCTCATATTTAACTAATCACTAATTAAAATATTTATGCTTTTTCAGATGAGCATGGTACAATCTCCCCTTCTAACTTCCATTTTCAATCTTTTCTAAAATTTATACATTTATTGTCCTTTTTTGGATTTCATTTTATCATCTAACTTGAAATAATCTTTATAATTTAATTTTATCTGTGAATTGGCCCTTCGGATTGGGTCAACAAAAAATTGATAAAGACTTTTTTTGTGACTTTAAGCTGTGGTTAAAGTGTTATTTAGGAAAAGAGTCAAGTACAGAATCTTGAAATCTCACAGTACAGGTTCATTACTCTTGGTTTCAAAATGGTAATATCACTTAAAGCAAATATTATTGTTAGAAAGAAAAAACTGTAGAATGCAATCAGAAGTTTCCCAGAAATTCTACTCCCATGGATAACCATCATTAACAATTTATTGTTTACTTTTCCAGAACTTTAATACACATATTTTTATATAAATAATATCATAATATATACTTTTTAAACTAACAAACATATAATCTCTTTTAAAATGTAATAAATATTTCTGTCCTTTTGAATGTATGCATTTTATTCCACTGTATGGGGGTACTATAATTTACTATTCATTATTCATTGACATTTAAACTGTTTCCAATATTTTTTTATTATAAGCAAGATGGCATATACATACTGAGCTATACATCTTTGTGTACCTTCCCTAACTTACCTTAAAGTTTCAGAAGTGGAATAGTTTTAGATGTGAATTAAATTGTATACAAATATCAATTTTGGAATTACATTACCAGATTGTCCACTAGAAAGCAGGAACGATTTCACTCAACCACCTCCAGTATATTAAAATTCTCATTTCTTTACATTCTTGCTACAAGACAAATTGTAAATCTTTCTAATCATTGTCCATCTGATATTTTTACTTTAATTTTATTTACAAATTTAGTAATAATCTTTTTTATATACTAACCTGCCACTTGCTCAGTTTTTACTTGGCCGATTTATTTTTCTTTTTGATTTGCAAGAAGATATATATTTTTTAATCATATGTCACACAGATTTGTCTTTTAATACATATCTTTTGTGTGTGTGTATAAAATGTGTGCTGTTAAATTGGAAAAACTTTATGTTAATTTGATCTATAATCAACTCTCTTTAGATCTAATTGAACAACAGACAATTATAACAGCAATCCAATATCAAAATGGAACATGCAGAGAGCTGAGAGTTGTAATGAGAACGGTCCTGGCAGCTATTAGCATGTAAACTTATACAAAGTATTTCAATCTCAATTTCCATATTTGTAAACAACAACAACAACAACAATCAAGAATAATCTTGTCTTGCATAAAGGGATGTTGTGATGATGTGTTAATGTATATGCTGAACTTTTTTACTATATGACCCACAATTCAAGTAATATGTTTCATCCTTTTAAAAACTATTCTGGTTCTAGAAATTCAACAGGTTATGGCATTTAGCTATCTAATATGTAGTTTGCAGAATCAATATCTTTATTTCTCTTGAGAATGTGGTTCATATTTAGTATTGTAAGGACTCCTGCCATGTCCTGTGATCCTTAAATATCACTGGCAATGTTTGGGTAATCACAACTGCAAGTTATCTCAACGCTTAGGATGCAGTTAATCTTGATCTAGAGACAAAAATTTATTTCAAGTACCTGGGGGCTACCTCCTTACTTTCTTTGAGTTTCAATTTACTCTTAAAGATGTTTGTTTTCTCTTTCACAGTCCAATTATTTTCCTTGAATAACAAGACAGAATAGTTTTGTTTTCTTATTGTCATCTCTTATCCCCGCTTCCTAGCAGTATAATTATTAATTCCTGTTTTTTCTTGCCCTGAACATAGCTCCAGACACTCTATGGTTGATTATCACTGATAATTTTTTCAAGCTCTCCCTAACATGGGGTTTAAATTTTTAAAATAAATCCTCATATGTTTTTTCCCCTCTCTCTTCGGTATTTGTTCTAGGCTATGTCTCATTTCACATCTATCAAGATTTTATAATTTGAGAGACTAGATAGTTTAGGTAGATTTTGCTAGTATCAGAGAC
This sequence comes from Pteropus medius, assembly GCF_902729225.1. Lineage (NCBI taxonomy): Eukaryota > Metazoa > Chordata > Mammalia > Chiroptera > Pteropodidae > Pteropus > Pteropus medius. The sequence continues at coordinate 28,073,958 of NW_024349800.1, forward strand.
CACAGAGAGAATTTTCTCTCTCAAGACAATGGAAAATACCAAAGCCAGGGTAGAAACTGTGGGAAGAGAAAGCCAGCAAAGACATCTGAAAGTGAACAACCATTGGGCTAAAAGATGTGAAACCAGCAATCGGAGAGATTAGAGCAAATGCAAAATGAAGCAGAAAAATCAATCACAAAATGTTTATTGAAGGCTTGAAGGAGTTCTATTTGTTGCTTTAAAGGACTGGGTAGAGCATGGTTTCAAAATGAATGTCTTACATTCTGTAATTCAGTGATTCTACTTCTGATTACATTTATTGTTCTCTCTGGTATGGACAGAGCTGTTCATAGGTCAGTGGTTTGTGAAAATCTAGGTTTTGTAGAGTTGGGTTATGAGGTTGGGAATTAATAGAAAATTAGAAATCCTTTGAAGTGGCATGTGTTAGTTCTGTCACAGGTCATTGGGTGTATATAAAGAGACTGGTTTGTTATCAAGTGCTCTTGTCTTTTCCTGAGAAGATGGAGGGGCATCTAATGAACACTTACTATATGATGATACCAAGGTAATGGGGGAAGAACTCAGCTGCAGGCTGGAAAAATCAATCATGCTGAAGTGGCACGTGACAAGTGTGTATTGCAGTCTGATTCCTATACATCAATATAGAGAGAATAGACATCTTGACAACAGTGAGTCTTACAAACTATGAACATGGTATAGAAGTACATTTATTTAGATCTTTAATTTTTCTCAACAATGTTTGTATAGGTTTTACATGTTTTTCAGTAGATATTTATATATAGACATATGACATATTGATGCTATTTCAAATTGTCTTTAAATTTTATTTTCTAGTTACAGCCAATAACTCAAAATAATTTATCCAATGGCTTGCTAAGTGTATTTATTTATTCTAGTAGTTTTTCTGTAGTTTGGTTTTATTATATACACAGTTGTCATCTGTGTAAAATAGACTTTAAATTTTTTTTTTTAAATAAAACTGATACCTTTTACAGATAAACTTTTTTAGGAAAGAAATGACATATGTTGAAATTCTGAACCTAAAGACCTGGAGCCTGAGACCTGGAACAGGTCTGGAAATAAGTAAAGTTCCAAGGAAAGTGTAGTATTTCTAGGTGCTTGGTAAGAACCAGCGGGTGAAGTACGAGAAATAACACCAGCTTTTCAGAAATGTCACTATGTGAAGCTTGATGAGGGGAGTTTCATGGATCCATTGATCCTTCTTATAGGAACATATTTGATTCAGTAAGGTTATAATAGCTAACATACATTTCTAATGATTCATAGTGTGTCAGACATAATATGCTTTAATGTTGAACTCATTTCCTCTTCAAAACAGTCCAATGAGATGTAAATGACTATTATTCTCATTTTACAGTTGAGAAAACATAGGAATAGAGAGGTTAAATAACTCTCCTAAGATTATGCAGTATGAGGGTGAAGTATGATACAAATTGAGATACTGTTTGTAAAACTTGTACTCTTAACTACTGTGTTATACTATTTCAAGTTGATCTGGGTCATAGCTATTACATATCCCTAGCCTATCCTAGAGGGGTATATGTTATAAATGACTCAGTAAAATTCAATACACTACTTAATGGCTAAAGCCAAGGTATAGTGGTTGTGTAGGACAATCTCCAATATGTGTCTCTCAATTGGCAGGCTACTTACTTTTCTATTCGTGGTTGTGATGTTGTTAAGGCTAACATCATGCACGTGACTTACCTTGTCATATTGAAAGAAAGAATAATTGCAGCCCAAAAGCAGGAATCAGTAGCCAGTAGGTTTAGAGACACAGCCTTATTAGTTTCCCAATACACTTTGTCTTGGACAGTGCATCTGCCAAAGTGGCAAAAGCAAGACCAGATCCCTGTCACATGTACATTGTGCAATCACAGAGCCACCAGTAGATGTCCCCAAACACACAGAGACCAACCAGTTTTTGGAAAAGGGTATGTACTTTTAACTACCAGAGCTATTTCACTACTGGGTGGCTACCAAGAGGGTCCTCTGAGTTAAATCTGCACTGCTGAATCAATCTAATCCAGTTTGTTCCAGATTGGCTCTTTATCCCTAACCATGGAAGCCCAGGAATTAAGGGTTTGTAGTATTCTGTGTGGTGGAGCTGTCAAATATTAGGAAGCCAGGAAGTGCTATATAGTTCTAAACCTGCTGCCTTGTTGATATCTGCAGTTTTGCATCCTGGAATAGCTGCCCCAATTAAAATAAAATTTTAATTAATTTTATAAAAGTATTTGCCATTTTCATATAGAACTAATACTTCTCGTTTCCAACTGTCTGATGACAAGTCATTTTAACTACCAGTATTCACAGATGAATAAACCAACGTACCAAAAGCCAGCCCAAGAGGTTCAAATCAATCTATTTAAAAATTTTCTTAAGGTGCACAGTTCTCAAAGCTTATTAAAGTTGCACAAGGCAATTGCATAAGGCAGAAGCGAGAGAATGGTCCATGTGGACTTAAAGAAGAAAGAGAAAAATAAAACACCTTCTTGTTCTTCAGAATGTAGGTGTAAAGCACCTTACTGTAGAGTGTTAATCTGCCAATAAATTTGCTAATTACCAGATACACATAGACCATTCTAAACAGATTTTTCAGAACTGAATTCCAGAATATGAATGAGTTTAGAGAGCTAATGGCCACATATCCTGATTAAATGTTTTGAAAAGATTAACCTACAATGCATCCGTGTGTTCTAATAATGAGAATACAGATATGATAAATGATGGCAATGAGCCTCCTGCTATCACTTTAAAGATAAGTCAGTGCTAACGGGGATCTTAAGTCAGGGGGAAATCTATAAATATCACATAAGAGCAACCCTTTGAGAAGAAACAGATAAAAGAGTCACCCCTTCCTTCTCCACAAAAAATTAAAAAAGTGACTATACTATTTACCTTTAAATGGCCAATAAAGATAAAATGCTACCCTGGATTTAAAGGGCAGGACTACACATAGGATATATGCCTCCTGCTAAATGCTAGCCCTAGGAGAATATGGAATGCCTATGGTTGAAATGACTGCTTCTGCTTTCTCCTGGAAAGTGACAATTAATCCACAGTGAGAAGGGTTATATTTCAAATTAAAGAAATAAACATTTTAAGAGGTGATATAGAGGTAAGAACTGTGAATCTTAAATTAGAAGGAAGGGGAAAGGCATGTGAGTCTGGAAGGCACTTGAGTCAGGAAAGGAAAAGAAGAATATTAATTGTTCTTTTGCTGTTTTTGCTTTGTATTGGCAGTGTTTTTATATTGAACCTACAACTGTGTTGAGAACTATTCATATGTTTTCTCATTTAATATTAGGATAACAAGGGGAGATATACATTATCATTACCATTTTACAAATCAGTAAAGTGTTTGATGATATTAAATCCTTACTGGAGATGAACAATTAGTCTTTGAAGGAGTCAGAATTCAAATGCATGTCTCTCTGACTACAAATGCTGGACTCTTTCTTTTACAGTATATCGATTGTAGAAAGTTTAATGGGTCATTTAACTACCCCAGGACTCAGTTTCCTCATCTATACAGGGAGATAAAAATATAGATCTAATACAGTTGTTGAAAATAATATTTTGGAATGATCATGGGAAGATCTCAGGACAGGATTTGTTACAAAGCAGGGCTCACTGTTTGATGGTTGAAAGGTTGGAGTGATGGAGTGCGGTAGAGGACTGTGGTGAAGCCTGGGGAAGGTGCTTTATCAAGAGGTGGGGCCCTTGCTTGAACTTTGTACCTTCTCTCTCAGGGCCATAGACAATACTAATTCCATGCAGTCATCTCGAAATTGTGTTTGGAGTTGCTCACACAAGGGAGAATACAAGATAATATGGATGGAATTGTGGAAAAGCCATATCCTCTTCTCCAAAAACAGTTCAAACTACTTCCCTGATTTGGCTCAGCACATTCAATCTACAGAAAATGTCATTAGAGCACATTATCGCCCAGCAGTGTTCTAAAACCAGATTATTTACTGTTACTATCCAGCACCACCTGCTGGCAAACCAACAGAATATAGAATACGAACTGTGCAGTGCTAAAATTGAACAGATTGGTTTTTTAAAGTCCATTTTTGGTAGGAGAACAGTTAAAGGAGACACTGTGTATCCACAAAATAGAACATTGCACAGACATGTTGTAATAAGGAGAAGATGTAGAAATGTGGAATTTGGAACAAGTAAAAAATTATATTATAATATTATCAACAAATATGTGAAACGTGTCTTCAGGAGTTTAAGAAGTGGGAGAAAGGAAATACACCTGATTTGATTAACTTAAAAATTTTTCCTTTCAAATTTGTTATTTTGTACATTGGCCACAAACATATCCTTCAAAAGTAATCTGTAATGGATTTGCAATTTTACCAAAATATGTACTAAATAGGTAATCATAGGAGGAAAAATAAATGAATGTGGTCATGTATTTTGGGGTACATTATTTGTTCTCAAACTTTCTATATTCTTATTTTCTCTTAAACTTTCTATATTCTTATTTTTTTTTTAATTAGAGCCTTCTTTAAATTAGAGAGCTAAAATAGGTACATAGTAAACAAAAAAATCCAAACCATGAAAAAGTTGTATAATGAGACATAAGCCTCCTTGAACCCCAGGATTACAGTTCATCTCCCAGAAAATGATCGGGTTTATGAGTTTTTGTTTATGTTTCTAAAACTTTTCTAAGCATATATAGCCACTGGTTGTATATGTGTGTGTGCATACACGTGGCGTGTCTTTGTTAGAAGCCTGTGGAACATTCCCTGTGCCATTGAACTATTTCAGCATTAGCTAAAAAGTTGTCTGGTACAATTAGATGACAATAAAAGAATTTTAATTTAGGCAATGGAGCTATATTTAATATAGATTTATAGCTTTTTAGGCTTCACATCAAAAGAATTGGTGAAATATTTAAATTCAGTTTTATTTTTATCAAAGATACATTTTCATGGAGTGTAACAGCAAATAGTTCTACAAGGCTTATAGCCAAGATCAGCAGTTCTCTCTTTATTTCCTTTGCAACCATGCAAATTCCCATTCCTCAGAGGGAACCACTTTTAACATTGTAAGACTTTCCTATATTTCTTATTTCTACATGGCATGCCTATAGACAAATTCTCAGTCAATTTTATATAATACCTATTTCTTTTCTACTGTGCAAGATGAGGATTTAGCTTCTTTAAATTATCCTCCCAAACACACAAGCATATGTTCCCTTCCCTTACCCAGCCAATGGAGATATTTCATATATGGTTTGATCAATTCTCCGTGTGTGCACCATTATGATAGTTTAAATATCATTTGCAGATGAGACATATTTATGGCTTGGGAGTATCTGGATGTCATACTATTTTATTTCTTATACAAATTTTGCTTTTCATGGACTCAATAACTGTCTCTTTTTAAACTTCGCTTAAGTTTCTATGTATCTATCAGTAAATCATCAGACAGCAAATATCTCCCAGTACATTCAAACAAATGAGGTTATCTATTTTTTTTTTCTTTTAAAACAAAAGAAAAAGATAACCTCATTTGTTTGAAAAACAACCCCGGTTCTCCCACTTGAATCTGAATGAATGGCCCTTGGGGCCTGCTCCTCAGCAGTCTTCCTGGAAATTTTCTATACTCTTTCCTGTGCTGTATTCCCTGGGTTCTGTGCCATATACTTTCTTGTGTTATGCCTTCATTTGGGGAACAAATTTTTTTGAATCTTCCAAAGAAAAGGTGTTTGGGTGTTTGCTTTTTTGAGATGTGGTAAACTGGCTGAAAAAGAACATCTAAGTTGAAAATCATTTTTCTTCAAAACTTTGAAAATATTATTCTCTTGTTTTCTAGTTTACATTATAAATGTTTATTTTTGCTTCTTTGTTTATGTTTTGTCTGGAGACTTCTGACACAATTCTAACTCCTGGTATTTTATATATAACATTGTTTTCTCTTGAAGTGTTCAGGATCATCTCTTTGTACACCAGGTTCTGAAGTTTCATGTTTATGAGTCTCAATATGGCTCACCCTTCATTTTGCAAAGATTATGGTGGATCTTTTTAAAAATTATTTCTTCAACAATTGTACACTTTAAATTTTGTCTGTGGGGTTTCCCCCATCTCTTCCTAGAACTTCTTTTATTTGCAAATTAGACTTCATGGATAAACCTTTGAATTCCTATCTGCTGAAGTTTCTGCTTCTTTGTAGTGTGGGTCTTTGGAGATTTGCTTAGTTTTACTTTCCAAAACTTCTGAATTTTTCCTTTGTCATGTTTATTTGTTCTCTAAATGTTCTTCCCTTTTTTTTGTAATTGCCTGTTCTTTCACAGCAACAGTAACTTCATTTACCTCTCAGCACATAATCTAGCCTCCCCCACCAATTCTATTTAGCCTTCCATACTGTCTCTATTTTCCAAGATTCACTTTTTCTCTATTTTTTAAAAATTTTGATCTTCGTCTGTTATCTCAAATGTCTGGATATCTATGACACCTATAGCACATGTGTGCATATGCATAAAAGAGGAAGGAGGGGGAAGGGAGAGAGAGAGAGAGATGGGGAGGAGAGGGGAGGGGAGGGGAGGGAAGAGTGAAAGAAAGAGGAGGAGATGTGCAGAGGGAGAATAATTGGTGGGGTTCATTGTGGGGAAATGTGGCTGTGCTGTTCAAGATGTTGAACAGCTGTTTGAAGAAATAATGATGGAAAACTTTATTTGAGCAAAACAAACCAAAGACAAAAGAGTTAATTTCTATAATTCCATGTATATAAACCGCAAGCATAGTCAAACTAGTCTAAGGTGATAGAAAGCAGAAGGGGTTTATCTGGATTGTAAGCCAATGGCATGATTAGAATAGGTCATAAGGAGTTTTCTGGGATGAAGGTAATGTTTTATAATATGCATTGACCATATGGTAGCAACTAGACCCATGTGACTATTGAGCACTTGAAATGTGTCTGGTCCTAAATGAGATGCACTGTAAGTGAAAAATACATATTAGATTTCAAAGAATATATAAAGTATCTCAAGAATAAAATATAAATATAAAAAAGGATATAAAAGATCACAGTGTATTTTAATTGATTACATGTTGAAATGACATTTGGATATATTGTGTTATATAAAATACGTTAGTAAAATTAATTTTATGTTTTCTGTTATTTTACTGTGACTACTAGAAAATTTTTAAATTACATATGTAGCTTTCATTATGTTTCTATTTTACACACTGTTCTATGTCTTCACCTGTGGTTTTATGTATCTTTACATTTGTCAAAATGCATTAAGGTGTACACTTCATATTTGTATGCTTCACTGCAGGTAAATGATATGTCAATGATATGTCAGTGAAATACTGTTAGTATAAAAAAAAGGAATAAAAATTAATTAGCAGGATACTGCTGGAATTCAGGCGAAAGATGATGGTGGCCTGCACCATTGTGGTGGTAAGGGGAATGGAAAAATTCATGGAGAAATCAGAAGTATTTAGAATGTAGTGTTAATAAAGCTTCATGATTAATTTGATGTTAATACTTACGATGACACATTCAGGAGTTAGTCCCATAAGCAAACAAAGTAGATGCAAATTCAACATTTCGTTAGAGCTAATGGGTGGGTATAAGGAGTCCACAGAGCTGGGTCTCAAGTGAGAGACTGCTGGTCACTCCAACCAGAGTAAGACATTTGTCAGCCATTTCTCTGCTCTGTACAGACTTTAGAAAGTTCTCAAATGAGAGGGCTGGAGATGAGGTTGGGGGAAGCCACACGCAGAAGGAGGGGGTGAGAGTAAAGCAGGAAGTCACTGTGGCACTGAAATCCTCTTGTACCCCTACACATAGGCTTCTCTGTTGAGTGAGCTCAGGTCCATGCCATCTTTGCCTATTTGTAGTAGCCCTCTGGCGAGGAACAGGATCCTATCATTTTAACCAGGATTCTGCCATTTATTAAGGCTCGATTGCTTCCTCCAACAAATGGAAAACAAATGAACCAACAAACTGCTGATACAACCCCTTTCTTATCTCAGTTTCTTCCCTAACAAACTTGTCCTACTTGACTAAAGAAAGGATGAATTTATTTTGTTGTTCAGGGAGGACTCACATCACTAGCTGACAAGTGGGACCATTCTTTTGCTCTAGTGAGAAGGGGAGGCTCTTGAGACCCCTTGCAGAAAATGCAGCCATGTAAACAAGCTCTTCCTTGAAACTAGTCTCTTCATACCAGTTTACTCTTAGTCGTATGGAAGAAGGTGATGTCTTGCCTCATTTGTAAATGATTCTCGTGCTTTTAGTGGTTTAAAAAATCCTCCATTATAAATTACATAATGTTTAGGTTTTAATGAATTCATCTGATGATTCTTCACTTAAATCTTATTTATCTAATCTTATGACTACCACCTTTCATATTTCTTAAATAATGGTCTTTTAGAGTTTTTTACTGTTTTTTGTTAGTTTGTTTCTGGCATTATAAATAAGCTAAAGAAAAATATGTTACCTAATAACTGATTGTCTTACTACTACATTGCCATTTTTCCCCCTGGCTTTTGTTTTAGATATAAAATTAAGAATGTGCTGTGATATGTCTAGAAGGATTAAGTTAAAATTGATTTTTCATTAAAAAGCATATTCTTGTCGATTGGTTTTTACTTTTCAGTATTACCTAAGTAGGAAAACTCACAGTTTTAGAATCTAATGAATCTTTGTTCAAGCTAACCAAACTTATTTTTAGCATGGAAGGAGACCAGAACTAATGACAAGCATTATTGGATATTGAAGGTCCACAGACACTGAAAATTTTCATGCATATGAAATAAAAGTCCTCACAATAAACCAAATAATATATGACATCTTGCACAAAGAAAACCACTTGTGAATTATAATGACAATCCTTGAAATGTAAAATAAATACTCGTGTGCATAACCAGATCTTAGCTAACTATGAGTGATGAGGAGACATTATAATAAGAAAACTCCTATAGACTTGGTAAGCTTTCGTTAGCCATTGTATCAATCATTGTGACAATCCTTTTACTGGTCAAATTCTTATTTCTATCACTTTTATTATTCTTGGTCGAAAGTCTAATGAGCAATGAAATGTCCAAAATATAGGAAGCCAGAGGAAGTAAAAGGCCTTAATAAGTCAGCATGGGAAAGTCAGTTATTCCTAATGTTTTCTGAAACAAATCAAAAGAGCCAATTACAAAGAGGTTACAATTTTTGTCACACAGTCTTATAAGGATTCACTATAATTCACTATAAACAAATCAAAAGGGCCAATTACAAAGAGGTTACAATTTTTGTCACACAGTCTTATAAGGATTCACTATAATTTAATTTGCAACTCTTTTCCTAGAAATCCTTTTAGGTAAATAAAAACCATTTTACCTCTTAAACTAAATTTACCTTAACTTAAAGCCAGTTTCAAGTTAGCAATGTCACTGAAAGTACTGTTGGGAAGAGAAGTGTATAACCCCAATTGGCAAGAGCCAGTTCCAACACAGCACTGGGTAGAACCAACAAGTGCTGCAAGAAGGTGAGATGGACCTGTTTCATTTGTCCCCCTAGACCCACTCTTTGCCTTCCCTCACACTGTCCCGAAGGCTGAGCTGTGTGAATGGCACTAGCGGAATCCCTTGCCTAATCATACTCCCTGGCCCACGGTGTCCAGCCAGTGGTGAGCAATGGCAGGGATCAGAAGTGTAGAGGTGGAAACTGGCTTCCCTGTATTTCCAGTTTCTTTCCTGCGAGGTCATATCTGTCTGGCTGGGTCCCTGAACAGTGTCCTACCAAGTAGGTAGCATTAATTTCTATGTCTCTCTGTCTCTGTCTCTCCAAGTTTCAGTTACTACTCTCCCCCTGCCCCACTCTTTCAAGCTTAAGAGTGTTAAGTTTCCCTGCTCTTCCTAGCTGCACTGTTCCTTACAGTTTCCATGCTCTGTCAAAACTTTGAGAATTGTCATTTTAAACAATTCTCATATTACTGAAGTTAAATGTATTTTCATTTTCCTACTAGTGTCATTTTTTCTGACATAGAAGTGATAAAGAAAATGATCAATATAATAAGCCTTAAGATAAATATTCAGTAATTTAAAAATATTCACCAAAGTACTAGGTATATAAGCCCTTTGTCTCCAATAATATTGTGAGTTTATTGATATTTGGTAACTTGCTCCAAATTTTTTTTTATAATATATTATTCCTATAATGCTATAGATATTGTACTACCTAATAAATACAAATAAATTCAATATTCCTTGTTTAAGTCAAATAAACCAATGTACTTTTTTTAAAAGTGGCACTTTTTTCTACTTAGGAAGAAATTAGGCAAATGTTAGATGCTGTGTATATGTATTTATGTGTTTCTTAAGGAACTGGTCAGATAAGGAGCAAGAAATCTAGCTTAATGGATATAGTAGTGACTTAATAAGTCACTTATTATTGTTGATGTTCTATAAAATATTGGCTTTAAAACAATTATAGACTTGAACTCTTCTGTGAAGCAAAGTCGCTTCCTTGAAAGATAGACTATATTGCCAATATTCTACCAGCCTCATCATCTGATACTGTATGTCTTGGCCTACAGATATAAATATTTCTCTATGTTAAACTTTATGAATTGTAAGAATTTCCTTTCTCTGAATTTCATAACAAAATTTGGGATTTTCTCTAAGATTTTATAACAATAATTTGAAAGACTTATCAAGAGTTTATTTTACTCAGATCATCTTTTGACCTCACTTCAGAAATGAGTACCAGTCTGATTTCTTTTATGAATATGTCATTATTATAATATTTTAAATTAGTACAGTGCTTTGCCATTTTCAAAATGCTTTCACATACATTACTTATTCTTACAGTGGTTTATAGAGAGTTGAAATGATTATTTTTCTGCATTACAAATGATAAGTAAAAGCCTAGCTGAGTTAAGTGAATTTTCTAAGAACAAGCACTTCCCTAGGGAGAAATAGAATTTGGTTAAATCTGTGTCTTCTAATTTTAATTCTAGTGCTCTTTTCAGTCGATCTTGTTTAAGAAATAGCAGCAACGTTAAACAACAAATCAAAATAATATGCTTTTTAATATCTAAAATTGCCTAATTAAAACTAAACAAATACAAAACAAAATACAAATACTAAGCAAAAGTGACCAACTCCTATTATAAAAATCTGTTTTAAAATGTGTTATATTGGCTGTTACAAACACTGACAGGAGGCCACAGTATACTTACCCTGAGGATACTAGCATTATGACCTTAAGTGAGTTACTTAACCTCTCTGTATTTCAGATGCCTTCTGTATCAACTAAGAATAATAATTTCTTAGAGTAGTGTTTGCCAAATAGAAGGCACTCCATAAATGGTAGTAATGGCTGTAGTTACCATTGTAATTCCCACTAGATCTGAATTTCACCTAAATCTGTATTGTCTTTGCAAATCAAAACCACAGTGAGATACCTTATCACTGTTAGAATAGCTATAATCAACAAGACAAGTAATAACAAATGTTGGAGAGGATGTAGAGAAAAAGGAACCCTCATGCACTGCTGGTGGGACTGCAAATTGGTACAGCCACTATGGAAAACAGTATGGAGGTTCCTCAAAAAATTGAGAATTGACCTATCATATGATCCCTCTACTGGGTATTTACCCCAAAGACGCATATCCAAAAAGATATTTGCACTCTGATGTTCATAGCAGTATTATTCACAGTGGCCAGGACATGGAAGCAATCAAAGTGTCCTACTAGATGATTGGCTAAAGAAGCTTTGGTACATATATACAATGGAATATTATTCAGCCATAAGAAAAGATGAAATACTGCCATTTGCAACAAATGGATGGACTTTGAAGCAATCATACTAAGCAAAATAAGCCAGGCAGAAAAGATTGAAAATCACATGATATCACATATATGGAATATAAACCTAAAAGCAACAAATGAACAGGACAAACAAACAGACTCATGGACATGGACAATGGACTAGTTACCAGAAGAGAAGAGGGAGGGGGAAAATAAAAAAAAAAGGTTAAAAAAATTATATATATAGAGTATGAAAAAAATAAACTGTTTTTTTTAAATAAAATAAATAAAATAAAATAAATCTGTACTGTCTTTTAATGCAGGGAGCCAGCATTGTTCCATTTATTCTTTGCTGTGGAATTTCCATAGGGGAGAGTAGTGGGGAAACCTGATGGTCTGTCCCCCTGGGCACATTGGCTTTCTTATCGAGGTTGTTTTGGTTGAGTTAGCTAATTTTCTGAAATACTTTAACATTTACTTTATTTATTTATTTTAATATTCACTCTACTATAAAATGGGAATACTATTAATATGTATCAATGAGAATTCAATAATAGTATATATAAACACTGCTTTGTAAAGTAAAAAGTGTCAAACATATTAGTTCATATGGTTGGTTTGATGAAGAATTGTAATGTGAACTAAATAATCACTGTTCATTTAAAGGTTTATACCATTAGTTCGATTAACTCGTAATCAAAATATGCGTTATAACAAATACATTGGGAATCAAATGGAAAACAAAGATATAACAAATAATTTGCAGTTGGCAAATACTAGAAAGTGAATATGGGCAGATGATGTTGAAAGGGATCTGTTTCCATAATACATACAGGGGACAATTTTGCTAACCAGCCTCAAAATCTGTACTGTTATTTAACATTCCTGAAGGCTAAACTGATAACATTTTCCTTATTCTGTTCGAGATTTTCAAATTAATAATCACTTTCTGTCTGGAATTTTATCATTAGGTTAACAGATATCTGAAAGTAGATCAATGAATTTCAATTATTATAAAAACTTCTTGATTTTCTATGTCTGTATAATTGGACTTTTTGCTTTTTACAATTGCCATGAATTCTGACACCGACACTCATGATATTAATATCTTGTGTCCACTAGATGTCGCTATTGTCAAAGCAATAAAATAAAATTGGTGCAATGATATAATGGAGAGAAGCTGCCTATGGTTTGCTCTTTTCCTCTCCCTCCCAAATCTGTCATTCTTTTCCCCTTTCAGTGTGTGAATTTTGTTCTTTAAGTAAATAAAATTCAGTTTCTAAAAACCATTTGGAAAGCAAAGCAGGTCGGTATGCCCAAATCTATATATACGTGGTTCTTCGATACTGTAGATTATCCAACTGAAATTTTGCGTGTTGGAAGAAAAACAGTACAGAATTAGGGCAGAAGAAATGGGGTTTTGCCAATGGTTCCTTAGAATTTTTTAAATGACCACAAACCATTTGTAAAGAGAAGGACTGGGAAACAAAGGAAATTGTGTTAGCATGAAAGAAAATTTTCCATGTTACTTATTTTTTGTTTGATAATTTAGAGAAAATTCATTCTCTGTATTTGTATAAATAATAGAATTCACAGATATGATTCTGCTCTGAGAGAGATTCAGTAAACAGAGCCAGTCAATATTACACCAGAACTCATAAAATCCTGCCTTAGGAAAGCGGGGAAAAACTGTAGTCTGTTCATTGACTAGAAAAATAACGTTTTTCAATAATATTTTTTAAGGAAAGAAAGCTCAGAAAGATATTATATATTTAAAGTGGTTAATATATAAAGGAACACATACTTTATGCATTTTTTATGTTATTTCTCATTCCCTGTATTTAAGTATTTCTCGTTTGAAAAAATATATGAACTGCACAATATGCTATTGCAAAAAATTAATGTCTCTATCCTCTCTCTGGAATGTAAACAGCCAAAAACTCCAAGTATTGAAGAATTGAACTCTGGAACTGAGAAGCTTGACAATCATTAACTTGTTAAAATCATGAACTACCTTATAATGTCAGAAGAAACATCAAACATTTTACTTACCTCGCTTATCTCAACTTTGCCTGTTTCTACTTTCAAATGCAGGAGACATCTGGGAAACTGTATTCTATTATCTTGAAAGAAAAGTCAGCTATCAACAAACTTCAGTGATTTTCTAAGACCCTACCTTTTAATAAGAAAGAGAAATAGACATGAAGCAGTGCTAGCTAAAAGCAATGAGGAATTCAGAGACTTCAACTGGGTGCATTACCAGGGCCGCTGAATGGAGCATGGCACGTCAGGAGTGGCTGTACACTTTCACCAGGAGTTGCATGGTTAAGGACACATGATAAACTGCTTGAGGGTGATAAACTTCAGAGAGCTAGTGAAGAGAACTCCCTAACTGGTTTGCTGCTTTTTCCTAATTTTGCTATACCTCTTACTTTCCTCTCAAAGGAAAATCAAAAAAGTGCTGGTTGCAAATATGCAGTTTTATGATTATAAATTTATGACAAAATTCCATATTTGCTGAATAGGTTAGATCTAAATATGGTTTATATTTTTTATGGCTTATTGAAGAATTGAAGTTAGTAATTTTCTTTAAGTGTGTTAACCAAACAAATCTGGTTAAATAACCATTCATTCATTCATTCACCAAGTATTTATTGAGCAACTTGCTGTATGCCTGGTACTGTTTTATGTGCTTGGGATACAGCCATAAATTAAAGAAGCCAATAATCTGTGCCTTCATGGAGCTTATATTGTAGTGTGGGAAGCTGCAAGAAAAATGCATAATTGTCTTCATTTCTTATTTTTTAATTAAACCAAAATTTAGTTACTATATTTTAAAGAATCCTCCCAATAGCACTCATTTATTCTTTAACTATTTTAATATCTTATAACTAACATTTCTGTAAAATATCAATATATTAAAATGAAAATATGACATATATTATAGGTTTTTAATGTAACTAGTGTTTTCCCACCCAACATTAGTTATTTTTTAGAGCTATAATGTCATTAAAAGAGAATCTATATATCTATTTATCCATCTATTTACCTATCTACTTATTTACATGAAAACAGAAAAAAAGCAAAACTATTTGATTTCTTGGTGATTTTTCTCATTGGTAAATTACCTAGAAACTACTCTCTGTATTGAGCTAGTTTGGTGTCTATAAGGATGATTTCATATAGCTAGTGTGTTCTCAAAATAAGGCATAACTATTTTTTTCTCTTCTGAAGAATATAAACAACCTGCTAATATTAAAAAGATTTCAGTTGTATCTACTGAAATTGAGGATTTGTTCTAATGAACAAATCTAGTAGTCTTTCCTCACCTT
Organism: Pteropus medius; assembly: GCF_902729225.1. NCBI lineage: Eukaryota > Metazoa > Chordata > Mammalia > Chiroptera > Pteropodidae > Pteropus > Pteropus medius. The sequence goes on from NW_024349800.1 coordinate 28,089,085, forward strand.
TTTTTTTTTTTTTGACATTTTATTGTGGTGTGAGTGATGATTAATCTTTCTCTTTATTGGTATTATATATCTTTAAATGCCCTTACCAATTCAGGGCATAAATACGAGAAGTGAGGAAGAGTATTATTTCATAGAGGAAAACAATCTCTCAGATCAAGGGAAATTTTTGAACCCTTATTTACATTTTCTTCTGCTTCTTGTATTATTAAGGTCAGTTTTTATTTAGCTTCTTGGCATGGCCTTTCTGTTTTGCTTTTCCTGAGATATTGGTGATCCTTGTTTCGCCATTTGTATTTATTAATGAAGGACTAGTTGACCAGATAGCTGATGCGGGTTTCCCTGGCATTAGAAAGATGCATCTTAGCTACAACTTCTGACCTCTGCATATGAGGGCTAAATGAGAGTTTTGGGGTAAATGTATGATTCTGCGGTCAAGCAGACTTTCCTTTAAGATGAGATATCAGGACTTCCAAATTTGCCAAGTTGACTTTGTTTGCTAAGTAGGGTTGCTGGATTTAATAAATAAAATACAGAATGCCTAGCTAAATGTTGCTTTCAGGTTAATAATGAATAATGTAATATGGGTATGTTACCTGAAATATTTGAGAAGTACTTATTCTAAAAATATTTTTGTTGTGTATCTGAAGTTTACACATTCTGTATTTTTTATATTTTATCTATCAACACTGTTACTTGCTATTTGAGGAACTTCATCTATATCTCAGGTTCTGCTCTTCATCTCTCTTTATTCCAGGCATCCATTTCCTTATTCCATAAAACAATTTAAATAAATCAGTGAATGGAATTAAAAACACTGGCTGTACATGTAGACAATCATTCTCTTACTCACCCAGTTTCCTGCTCTGCTTGGAGCCACTCGTGGCCACTCTTTGCTCATAGCTACACTGGTAAAGATCAGTGCTTGTGTGGTGCATTTGTGATCTCTTCTGCTTTGGTTAAGCCACCAGTGCACCTGCCTTCTATCTTCCAGAAATCTGTCAAAACACCTGCCCTGAAAATTACATAGTTCTACGTTTTTCACACTGCTCTGCATCTGCTTGTTTTGTATATATTTCACAATCTTTTCCATGGGATCTTGGAGAGGAAGAGAGATTAAATAGAGAGCAAAAGCCATTGTCTTCCAATGTGTATCCTCACCTCTCATTTGGAATTTTTCATACAATCTCCAGAAAAAAAAAAAAACTGTTTGAAAAATTATTTCAGAGAATTCACAAGTTCTGACTGCACTTCTTCCAGTGGCTACCACATTTCTCTGCTGCAGTTTACAGCCAAGCTCTTCAAAAAATTGTCCACATTTTTTGTCTCCATTCACTGCCATTCTGTTGTGAATCAGTCTGAATCAAGCTTTCATCCACAATCATTCCATCTTACCACTGAGCAATAAGAGAACCACTTTCACAGTATACAGAGTATCTCTTCTGGTTGGTAATTTTAGTTATCATTCAGACCTGTTGGGTTTTCAAATGTAATCTTAATTCAGTAGCTAAGTGTATGACAAAAAGTGAATATCTCAAATAAATTTAAGATGAATTAACTACTTACATAAAAGTTATATTAGAAGAAAATGTAACTAAATATTTACCGAAATAACTAAATAAAACATTTTTGTAACATGACATGAAAGGAATTTTCTATAGGGGGAAAGATAGATAGATTAAATTACCAGAAATGAATACTTTAATGAATTAAAAGAGAGCATGCCTTATATTCTATATAACAAAAATACTGTAGGCTTAAATAACAAACATTTATTTCTCATAGTTCCAGAGGCTGGAAAATCTGTCATCAAGACACTGGCAGATTTAGTGTCTGATGAAGTTCCACTTCCTGATTCATAGCTGGCCATTTTCTTGCTGTACCCTCACATCATGGAAGGAGTGAGAGAGTCCTCTGGGGCCTCTTTTATAAGGGCTCTGCCCTTAGTTCCTAATAGCCTTCCAAAGGCCTTATCTCTAAATAGCTCCCCAGTGGGGGACTGGGCATTTAACATATGAACTGTGGGAGACAGAAACATTCAGACTATAGCAGAGCATAAGAAAATATTGGGGAATATGTTCAAGAATTATTGACAAAGAATCATAATACCTAATATGTAATACGTTACTTAAGAATCAATGGAAAAAAGGCCCAACAAGCAAAATGGGCACTGGGCATAATCAGGCTTACCAGAAGTAAAATTGTGCAAAGGTTGATAAACAGATCATGTAACTGTTCAGTCTAACAATAATTAATGAAATATAAATAAAACAACAATTTTATTGAATACATATATAGCCTCTTTCAAGCATGATCAGTAGATGTTAATTAATAAAAACAAGCAATACTCTCAAGGAGCAAATGGCAATATGTAAAAAAAATAAGAAGCTGTAAAATCTATATACATTTTACTCAGTCTGAATTTATTTTAAAGAAATAATGAAATAATAAGAGAGGTGTGCAAGCATAGTCAAGGATATTAATTGTAATATTTATAAGATAGAAATATATAAAATGATAAAAATAGAGGTTTGGTTATATGAATCATGGTTCATCTCTTTGATGCTACTATATAATTCAGCTATTAAAAGATGTCATGTCAGAATATTTAAGATTATTTCTTTATGTCACAATTATATTGCTAAGTGGGAATATTAACTTATAAAATAGTGCACATAATTATTATAAAATGGTACATATGATATGCTGGAGGCTAAAAACAATACATTTCCTCCCACCTTTTAAATTCTTCTAGCTGGGCTAATAATCAAATTAACGGAAACAGAGTAACAAGAGAAAATATCCAAGTTTATAATATGAATAAATATTTTGGGATGTCATAATGAATGAGACCCAGAGGCATTGGGTAGTTGAGGCTTATTTGCCATTATGGACAAAGGAGAAAAGGGGCAAGGGTCTGAGATTTTGAAAGGGAAATAGGCAATTTCCAGGTAGCCAAGAGAGAGCTGAATACATGGTAAACAAATTTCTGTTAGGCAATCCAGAAACACTGGGGCGCAGGGCAGGGAATCTAGGTAACTACTTCTGCTTGGAGCCTTTCTATTTAATGCTAAAGTGAATATGCTAAGATTCTCTCGGGTGTGGGGTGTGGGGCAGTCCTGGCCATCTTAATTCGTTAGGCAGGAAAGTGATGAGGTTAAAGGTTCTTTCTGAGTCTTTTGTTTTTTAATAACCAGCTTAAAATCAGTATCCCAAGAGACACATTTTGGGGAGGAGAAACTAAGAATATAAATATAATTTTTTTTCCTGCCTCATGAAATTTCATATTTAACAAGCATAAGTTCTGTCTATTCTATTTATCTTATATTCTTTCTCTTCTCTCAATCCCTGCTAGCAGTGAATTTACTCAGACTTTGCCTCGTTGAACTATTAAGATAGCTTCTTTATCAGTCTGTCTTTCATTTCCATTCTACCATCAAAAATATCTAATGCTCAGATCGAATCATTGAATTCCTTCTTCAGAATTCATCAGTGGTTTTCTATAGCAGGTCTGTTGTGTGCTGGTCTCAGTCTGTCCATAACCAGTGTTGTGCCTGGACCAGCCCTTATAGTTCTTATGATTGTAAAATGCCCTTCAGCAATAGCCATCAGGAATCTTTGAAAAACAGATTTATTACTTACAGGTCCTGGAAATTCCTTGCCACACTTGGGGGCACACAGCAAGGTCGCAGCAGAGAGAGAAGAGAGCTCAGGCTTGGGGTTCTGCTTTTCTGGGGTTAATAGTGGGGGCCTAGGTTTTCAAGGGCTCAATATGTATTAGTGAATTAAAACCTACTGAGCAGGAATTTAAAACAAGGGAAGAGAGAAAAAATGAGCTGTCCAGCTGTCAGTATAGAAATTAACCAAGATCTCTAAAAAAAAGGAACCTGGAGTGAAGGGGGGGTGACATTGGGGAGAAAGAAGTGGCCTGGCTCTTTATCTACCCATGTGGCTGGCGTTGTGTTTGTTTAAGGTAGCTATCTTTGAAGTGGATGTCTGGGCAAACAAGCTTAAGTCAGGCACTTGCATTACAAAAAAAGAGAAAACCCGATTGTCAGGGCTTACACTATGATGTTGAAAAATGTCTAAGCTGCTGAGCATCTAACATCCACAAGTATTTATGATCTGACCTCATTATCTGTCTAGGCTCATGACCTATTATTTAATTCCTGTCCCATCCTTAATTCCTGTCCCTACTAGTTTCCTAGGGCTGCCATAACAAATTACCATAAACCTGGCGACTGAAAATGACAGAAATTTATTCTCTCACAGTTCTGGAGGCCAGAAGTCCAAAATTAAGATGTCAGCTGAGTTGATTTCTTCTGGAGGCTCTAAGGGAGAATCCTCTCATGTCTCTCTCCTAGCTTCTGATGGCTGCCAGCAACTCTTGGCATTCCTTGGCTTGAGGCTGCATAACTCCAATCTCTGCGTTGATCTTTACATGGCCTTTTTCTTTCATTATGTTAAATCTCCCTTTCCTTTCTCTTATAAGATTGCCAGTCATTAGGTATTGGGCCCACCTAAATCTAGGATGATCTCAAGAACCCTAATTACATCTGCAAATACCATATTTCCAAGCAAGATCACATTCATAGGTACTGGGGGTTAGGACTTAGATGTATCTTTTTTGGAGACACAATTCAACCCACTAAACCTTCCCTTCCCATGCTTTAGTAGTACTCAACTACATGTAGTTCCCACACCCATCTTTCTTTCTACGTGTTGCATGCAGATGAGAGTCCTTCTGCCTAGAATTTTTATTTTGCATGTGTCTTGACAACTTTCCCCTCATTTTCTAGTTGTATCTCAAGGCCTAGTTTGTAAAAACTTTTCTAACTCTTACATGAAGAATTAGAAGCTTCTCTCATGCCTCGGATGGCCTAATGGCCAGTACATCAGAGCACCATGCACTGAGGTGCTCTCCTTCCTGAGTCTCTACTGAACTCGGACTCCTTATAGGCAGGGACCATGCATTTTTATCTTTGCATCCCTAAGATTTCTTCAATTGGTCAATAAACTTATTTAGGTATAACTTCTGTAGCAGACACTGTGTCATAAGATGCTGATACTCATGCAACAGACATTCTTGAGCATGAATTCCTCTAGATAATATGGTACCCCATACTGAGAGAGCTGCTAGAGAAATAGAAGATAGCTGTTGACCTCATGCATTTTATTAAAGAGTAAAAACAAACTTGAAAAAGCTAAATAACTGTTTGGGTCTAGCACATATTTAAATTACAAAGAAAGAAAACACACTGTATTCTGTCCGCTTTAAGAATAATCTTCACTGTGAGTTGAGGCTTCGTAGAAATGCAAATTAGACTGGACCTCAATGAAAGAGTAGGATTTGGAGAACATAATTAAAACATTCTTTAAATACTCATCAGCTGATGGAGGAAACTACAAGCCACTGAATCTTCAGTTAGTTCTGTTCACTTGATTGCACCATCCATGAAGGAAGGAAAATGTCAAATTGAACAGAACAATGGGATTTGGACCTGACAGACCTGGCTTTCAATGGCCCTGTGCTACTTCCTCACGATGTGACCTCAACTAAGTTATATAGACATCTGAATTTGAATTCTTATAAATTGGAGATAGGAGATCTTGCTTCTCCTGATGGTCATGTGAATTAAAATAGCAATACATATGTAAGGGGCCCAATTTATATTTTAGTCAATAAAAGTGAAACCCCTTTGGAATTGTGTCTTCATTTTTGTTGTTGTTATTTTTTTTCCAGTAAGCTAGTACCAAGGTCAAGTTAAGGTAGTGACAGTATGTCTATTTGACTAGATGTATTGATTTAGATAAGAGAACACTTTATAAACTGTTGTCGACTCAGCTAAAGGGAACACTGAATCTGGAAATAGGGACAATTAATGCATCACTTATGCTTGGGGGTCATAATAACTAGGCTTTACCTCTGAACATGCAGTTGAGAGACCATCAGTCACCCACCTCCCCAGCAGGGACAGGATAAGCGGGAGGACATAGTGTTTGTTCAGGATTTAAAACTTCTCTGTGAGAAGATGTTAGATTTGTACTGAGTTGTTATCTAGCTTAAATTAAGAGCCAGCTGTAAATTTGTTGATTTTTCTCATTCTAAACGTACAAAAACCTGGGTAGGCAGAAAAACGTAAGGAGTCTTCAACTTGTGGGATTTCTCTAGCAGGGTTACTGTTGTTCTTTGCTGTGCTGACTGGATAGCAGCTCTCAAACTTGAGCTTGTGTCAGAATTGTTGGGGGCTTTTATACCTAGATTCCAGAGTTTCCCGTCTATGAGGTCTGGGGTAGAAATTGATCTTTGCATTTCTAAGAAGTTAACAGGTGATGCTGATGCTGCTAGTCCAGGGATTGTGCTTTGAGAACCACGTTAGAGAAACAACACTTAATCTCATACACGGGCTTGTCTTTAGTAATAATGTTTAAGTGATCAGTATGTGTAGGGAAGCAAAATTTTCTGGCTTAAATGTGTCTCTCTGGCATGAGGATTATTTTATTTTTAAGAAACAAAAGACTCAGAATCTTTAACTTCCCCCAAACTGCCTAAAAGAATTTCAGATAGGAGGCCTCCTCCTGGAGGAACTATCACCACAGACAATCATAATATAATCTAAATGAGGCTGGCAGACATCGAGAAACCCATCAAGGCCAGTTTGACCTTTTCCATGACCCATTTTTCTCTAGATGTCTCAGCAAACATGAACTCTTTTCATCTCCCTGTGAATTGCCCTAGTTCCCTTTGAAATTCTAGACCCCTGTCTCTTTCTCCTTAGTCTAGAATAGCATAATAACATATATGTCATTTTGCCTTACTATCTTCGGAATTTTCATGAATATGTGGATTCCCTGTGCACAAATGTACTACAACTTTATTTTCTTCTGTTAATCTGCTTTATGTCATTTTAATTATTTGACCAGACATGAGAACCAAGAGGGAAGGGGGATATTTTCTCTTCTCCCACATATATAACTGGAATATATTCAGTATTTTCTCTATGTTAGGTAGGAAGCATAAATATTGCTTTACTTTATTCTTATAGGAAAGACACTACCAGCACCTCATTTATTTAGACATACATTCATTACATCACTCTCTCTTCTAATACTCCACTTGTCCTCTTTCTTCTGTACTTCTGAAACCCTATATGGTTTATTTAACAGGAGTTACCTGAAATGCAGTGTTAAGAAGGATTCTGATGTACAATTGCCAGACAAAATATTAGATACCTAATTAAATTTAAATTTCAGATAAAAACAGACACATTTTTGGTATAAATTTGTCTTATGCTGTATTTGGGATATACTTATACTAAAATTATTTGTTGTTCGTTTGAAATTCAACTTTAACTGGATGTTCTATACCGTTACTTGTTAAATCTGAGCACCCTACTGATAGTGTACCCAGGGTAATAGGGAATGTAAGGTGATTGATTTTCTGCATCTGCTGTTGGAATGGGAGAAGGGATTAGTGTCTGAATAAACAGAGAGTTGAATAATCCTTGTATAGAAACTAGAATTTTCCATCAGCCCATTATTCATATTTAATTTGGGGAGCCTTTTTGTCAGTGGAGAAACAAGAGGGATATGTTTTCATAATACATTAACCTCTTCTCACTGCAAATAATCTGATATTCACTACCTGGAATTCACATAGCATGGATATAAAAGAAGGAGAATGTAGACAACAGCTGCTGTGATAAGTGTTACATCATTTTGTGATAATGGCACTTAACAGTGGAAGCCATCAACTGCTTTAAAAGTAGGACAGCTATAACTCTGTCATCAAATGAATATCACTAAACCAGTCTTGGTCTCACAAACACAGCTAATTCCAAGAAGATTGCATGATGCATTTGTACTTTAGCTACTTTACAGCCAGAATATTCTTCTACCATCAGCTCTAAATTAGTGTTTAAATAGATACCCTATAATTTTCTCCATAATAAGCAGTTTCATATGTGAAATTCTTTTTATTTCTTAGTTTAAAAAAAAAAAGGTGTAAGTTCAGGTGACAGACTTGCAGTAAAATGCTTCCTGTCATTGAAAAACTTCTGGTAAGAACCTTCAATATAAATTTAGTTGACCTGGAATCAGATCTCCAATGAAGAAAATATTGTTTCCATTTTAATGCAGAAGAATACAGTCTACTCTCAAAATTGTTTATTCTAAAGAATAATTTGTTCATTATGGTTTTGAAAATTGATACAAGTATGGACTTCTGCTTTCAAGATGAAGGAGACATATTTTCCCCTATTTCTCCTGCTACATACAAGTAAAAATCCTGGGCATTATATACAAAACAAATGCAAGAGGATTCTGAAAGATACAAATGGGGATGAACTATGGATATTGGGACTCAAGGAACAACCTAAGAACCTATCGTGAGTTCGCTGAGTTTTCTTTTTGCCTCATGTATCCCAGACTTGAAGCAAGAGATAGCCACTTGAGAAGACCATCAGGCGTCAGAAAAAGAAAGCTCACCAAAAGTTTGCTGTCTCCAGTCAAAGGGTCAGGGAGAGGAGGCAGCAGTAATGAAGCATGTCTCCCTGTCCCCACTGGGGTGGTATCCGAGGACTCTCAGCAATGCCCAGGTAAATAAAATCATCCTTCCTCAACTGCCTTGCAGGAGGCCATGTGGGGAGCAGTAACCATCAGTGAGGCACTCCCATCTGTACCAGATACATCGAGGCTGGCCACAGAGCTCTAAGGAATTAGGGATTACAGGGTTTAGGAGTCAAGCTTCTCGCTAGCCGAGTTCCAATCCAGTCAGTGCCCCCTTGCTACCTGTGTGGATATGGGCAAAGCATTTAATTTTCTGAGCATCAGTGGAGGCCTAACAGGGAGGAAATGAAACAATACATTGAATCAAACAAAAATAAAGATGCCACATATTACAATTTGTGGTACAAAGCTAAAGCAGTCCTCAGAGGGATATTATAGCATTAAAGGCCTCATTAGAAAAGAGGAAAAGGCTCAACTTAATACTATAAGCTCCTACCTCAAAAACCTGGAGAAAGAAGAGCAAGATAAATCCAAAGCAAGCAGAGGAAAGAAATAATAAAGATAAAACTAGTACCCAATAAAATTGAAAACAAGAAAACAATATAGAAAAGTCAATAAACTAAAAAGCTAATTGTTCGAAAAGATCAATAAAATTGGCAAATCCCTAATGAGAATGACAAAGAATAAAGAAGACATAAATTATCAACATCAAAAATGAAATGGGAAATCACAACAGCCATTTAGATGTTAAAAAAATAATAAGGGAATACTATATACAACAATGCACACATAAATGTGACAATTTAGGTGAAATGAAAAACACTAATTACTTGAAAACCACAAAATGCCATACTCACAAGATATGAAAGAGATAATTTGAGTAACTTTATACCTATTAAGGGAATTGAATTTGTAATTTAAAAGCTCCCCCAATGAATTCTTCGGACCCAGAAGGTTTCACTGGAGAATTTTGGCAAACATTTAAGGAAGAATTAACACCAATTATACACAATTTCTTCCAAAAAAAAAAATGAAGAGGAAGTACCACTTCTCAATTCAGTATATGATGGTGGTGTTACCCTGATAGCAAAACCAGACAAATCCAGTACAAAACAGATAGGAGACCAATATATCTCATGAATATAGATCCAAAAATCCTTAACAAAATATTAGTAAATAGAATTCAGCAATCTATAAAAAGAATTATGTGCCATGACTAAGTGAGTTTTCTTCTAGGGATGCAAGGCTGGTTCAATTTAATCACTATACTAATAGGCTAAAGAAAAATCGATTATATCTGTTGATGCAGAAAAAAAATTGGGAAAATTCAACATCCATTTGATTATCAGAAAAATAGGAAGACGGGGGAACTTCTGCAACTTGATAAAGAGCATCTATAGGAAACCTGCTACTAACAAAATACTCAAAGGTTCAAGATTCTGGGTATTTTGGATCCCACACTATGCTCTTTGATTGTAGTATTAGTACAGAAGGTGGAAAGTGGCTACCCACTCCTAAGGTTCACTAGTTAACATTTCTACTAAGGTAATTTTTACATTTGGTTCTAAATTTACTTCTTCCTCTTTTTGTATGATTTAAATAGTACGTATCACCAACTCCATACAACCTGAGTTAATGTCATTCATGGTTCACTTGTTTTCAGTTTTGAAACAAAATCCTGTCTGTTTTACTGCCAGAGTCTATCCTGCATCTATCCAGCTTACTCCTTCCCTCTGCTACCGCCTCAGTTAGAGTCACCATTTTCTATAACCTTCAGTTCTATAACAACTCTTCCCTACTTCTGATTTTTGTGTCTAGCTTCTTCTTCATCTCAAAGTTACTAATCTTTAAAAAATATGAGCTGAATCTTTTCATTCCTCTGCTCTGTGGTACATTTTATTATAGTTCAGAAATAATTTCTCCCCGTCTCTTCTAGGGTCTCCTTTGTGGGAGGACGTTTTGTTTTTGACTCCATATGGTCAGGCTTACCCTTGTGAATTACATGGACTATAAAATGTTGAATAGAAGTAATAGGTGCCACTTCTGAAGAAACTTTTAGGAATTTTTGAGAGGCTTTGTCGTCACTCTTCTTTTCCTTGATGGTGTATGGCTAGCGCCGTTTCTCCTTCCGCTGCAGTTCTGGAATGGAAGTGATAGAGCAGAGATGTGGAGAGCCATAATAGATGTTTAATGTGAGGGAAAACTATACCATTGTTTTGATAGCCACTAACATTTCGAGATTTGTTTATGACAGCAGAACTTTGCTCAGACTGTTTGACACATGTGCCACATTCTCTGATAGTTTCCCTGTGCACTTAGGATAGAGTTCATGAAAGCCTTCAAAATGCTACACTAGTCTGGCTTCAGCCAACTCCATGGACCTTATCTCCAACCACATTTCTTACTCCAAAAGATTCTCAGAATGCATGCAACATACTTTTGTTTATTTAATAAATTTGTCATGATGTTCCTGGTATGAGAAATATGCCTTCCTTCACTATGAGTCAAAATTATATTTAAACACAGTTTATTTCAGCATTGATAACATTAACTTTTGAAAATCGAACATTGGATTTCTAAGAAATTACATATAAATAATTTAATCTTAGTATAGCAGGAATATGACCAGTTCCATGCTCCAGAACCCACATTGCTATCAAAAAGAGCTAGGACCAGGGTTAACCAGAAGCCTGGAATTTTGGATCTCAGGATATCCACAGGTTCTAGGGAGTCAGGATCATCAAAGCACAGAATGTATAATTATTGCATTTATGTTTGTTTATTTGTTATAATCTGTCTGACCCACTTGAATGGAAACTCAACAAGGACAGAAGCTGTGATTGTATCAATATATCCACAGTGCCAAGGACTACATTTGACTTAAAAAATATGACAGTAAAGATCTCTTTTCGTAGAAATACACTGTCCACCTGAATTATCATGTGCAATTGAGGAGTGGTGATATTTTCACAAATAAAGTGAACCCATAATAATAGTTCTTCCTATAGATACCTGAAACAAATGGTATTTGTTTAGGGAGATATATTTTCCATTGTTTTTATGAGGGTTATTCTCTAATAATAGCTAATATTTATTGCACATGTTATATGTCAGGCACTGTTGAAAAGTATAATATATTTTATATTACTTAATATTTACAACAATTCTGCTAAATATTTCTTTTTCATTTGATGGACAAAAAAATTCTGATTTTCCCAAAGTTGCATAGGTAGCAAGTGGCACAGCTTGAATAGAAACTCGGTTCTGTCCAAGTCCAGTACCTTTGCCTCTATGCTGCCTGCTTCCCCACAGCTCTATGACCAAACTCTTTGTGTCTGATATAGATTTTTGACTGCTTGCTTTAGAGGGTGGCAGGTTGTTTATAGATACTCTCCTCCTTCAATACTAATTCAAACAAGAGATTACATCTGCTTTTTATTTTAATTTCACTATACAATGATAAAGCCAGAAATTTACTGATCTCAAAATGCTAATATTTCATGATAAGGATTTTATGTGGACAGTTTAGATGATACCTTAATTGATGCTTTTATCTAGTATGAATATAAAACAGTCAAATTCATTATGTAAATTATTTTCTTCCGTGTAACTTGGCAGGATCAATATTCTCTGGGATTCTAGGTTTCAAAGAGAAATAAACAATGGGAAGTTGATAAGTGAGGTACACTGTTATCATTTAGAAGCTCACATCTTATTAGGTCTTTTTCGTTAAAAATTGCTAATGGTACTTTTTGAAGGGGTAACACAGCTGCCTGAGGATCAGTCGATAAATGCAGAACAGACTCTGGAGTGCATAGGAACCCTAAACTCTTATTAGTACTCTCAACTCCTCTTCTCCCAGGAATTTTATATAATTTTAGAGGAAATTTTAAGTAATTATATTAGCATTCTTAGTTTGATTTACGATTTATTTTACAGCATTCCCTCCAAAAATATCATTGCCAGATTATATGAGTTTGAGTCTCATTTCTGCACAAGGATAGACAAAGAGCCTTCCAGAAGTACCACTGTAGCAATACTCTACAGTACATTTTGTCATTGGTGTTAGCACAAATAGGGGTGGGAAAAAGGCAGAACTCTTTAATGATATCCCCTCTGTTTACAGAATTTCTGGGAATGAGGAGAATAATATTTAAGGACTCTTTCAAATTCCATTTAATGAAGAAATTAAAACATCCATTTCAACTGTATTTATTGAAAATAATATTACATTTATAAAGGGCTAACATTTATAAATCACATACTTTGTGTAAGGCACTATGCTTTGTATTTTAATTTTGATTTTATTTAATCTTCTATAAGGTAGGTATGATTATCTCCGTTTCACAGTTGAAGAAACTGATGATTTAAAAAATATTAGTGTCCAAAATTACCCTCCTGGCAAGTAGTAGAGCCAGAAGTTGAAGTAAGATTTCCTAACTTCAAATTCTGAATTGCTTCATACGTAGTTCCTATTATTTTGTAGAAGCTTTTACCATACGTGCAGGTGACTATTCCCAAATCCTGGGGTGCTTGTTAGACATGCAGACTCCTAAGAGACATCTTGAGAATTTCTAATACAATAGGTCTAGAGTGATGCCTGGGAACAAAGTATTGTTAGCAAGCATCTTAGGAGTTTCTGATCAGCCAATTCAGAGTAACTTTCAAGATGTAAAGAGAAATATAATAGGATTGTACCCTCTAGGTTATTTGATTGTTGCAAAGAATATTAGCCACTGACATTGGGATTTTATATATGTTTTGACTATATTTTGCCTCTGCAATTCCACCCTTAGTAGACTTTAATGAATTCTAGATAGATCAGGAGAACAAATGTTTCTTTTTCTTTCTTTCTTTTTTTTTTTCTAATAATTATTGCTTGTGTTTTTCAAGATAAGAAGAAAGCAAAATTGTTTCAAATGAGCATTTAAATATCCTTGTACACATTTTAAATTCCAAAATATCTAAGTTCTCCGTGTAAATTTTAACCTATTTAAACACGTGTTAAAAGGCATATCTAATGCCCTAATAACCGTCGTATAATTCCAATAGCAAATGCTCAAGTTGAGTGGAAAGGATTCTGATTTTCTGGTTTTCTTTTATGTATTTATTCATTTTTTAAAAATTTTATTTTACTCAATGCCTATAGGTTCATCTGCTCTGGATTTCCTGAGGCAGTCTTATCTCCATAAGAATAATTATTATGAAAATAATAGCTAATAGTTATTTAAACTTTCTGTAGACCAGTCACTTGTTTTAAGCATTTCAATCCTCAAAATATCTTTATGATTTCCATTTTATGTGTCAGGAAACTGAGGCACAGATTCACTAAGCGCATTCTAGTGATGTCTTGCTGTATTGAAAAAATGACAGTATTGCATATTGTAGAAGAATAATGAAATGTACTATTTCAACCTGGGAATATTAATTTTCTCAGTTCTTCAGCACTGGATTCCAGCCAAGAAAATTATTTGTTTACTGAGCTACTATGTATTCCTCCCTAGAACTTAGCTCCCATAAAGCAGTAGCTCAATGTTATACATTATTTACTTATTAACATGGGCACTGTGTAAGGGTTTGTTTTCACAGGGAAGAAGCAACATTTAGTATCTACAGTAAATTAAGCCAAATTAACAACACTCATAAAATCAAGAAATTCTCAGTAGAATTCTCTTCTCATCAAGGGATTTATACACTATGACTCACATTGTTTTTTCCTTGTGGAATTTTATGTTAATAACTACATAGATGGACGTGGGGTGTATAGATGACAATTATTACTATGGGTAACATGTATAGAGCAGTTACAACGTGCTAAGCACTATGTAAATGTTTTTCATGGATTATTCCAATTAATCCTTGAAATTATTTTGATAGTTAATTTCTTTTTTATTCCAATTTTACAGATTAAAAAAACAATTTTAGAGGTTTCACCATACTCAGACTGAAATCCAGGTACACAGATGTACCCAAACATTAAGTATTGGCAGTTTTGGGGTGACCACCTTCCCCCTCCCCACCAAGAAATCACTCACATAACAACAGGAAAGAGATTTGACTTTATGCTAGTTAGGTAAAAACACAATAAGTGGAATTTTTAGTTGACCATGAGTATAATTCCAACATTCTTAAAAGCTCAAGTAATTTTAAGCTGTGCTGATATTTGGATTTATTTTACAAAACATTTTTAAGCACCCACCAAATGTCCAGCACTATGCTTGGTGTTGTGTTTACAATATTTTGTAAGATGAAGTTGCAACTTAGAGACCCACAAGGCTGAGAGGATTTGTTTGAAACTTGGGCACAAGATGATATATCTTATAAGTGCAGAGCCAACAAATGCTATATGAGTCCAGAGGTGAGAATCATTAGTTCTGCGGCGTTGGAGAAAAACCGGGAGCATTTTCAGAGTGGAGATATTACTCAGAGTGGAGTTTTAGAGCTGGGCAGATAGAATTTCACCAAAGTGAAGGACAAATATGTAAAGGAATAAATACATGTGTTATAATTGGTGGATGGATAATATAATGTTGTAGTGAGTTAGGCAGATTGGATCATCTAGATAGTAAAGGGCCCAGAGTGTCTTGCTAAAGAGTTTGAATTTTATTCCATAGACAGTGAAGAATTATTTTAAGCAGGGGCTTATCACCATGGGGTATGGATATCAGATGTTATTAGGGTGGTAGTGAGGGAGCCAGAAGGAACAGCTGTGGAGCTGAAGCAACAGCCCTTCATTTAAGGCGCTGAACACGGAAGGAGGAGGAGCACGTTTGGGGGAAATCAGTTTAATTTTATATTATAAAATTTGAGGTGCATTCAGGCCATCCAGGTGAGGGATGTTTGGTCTCCCGTACAAAGTGCAAGTGAGAAGCTGGAGCAACAGATTTGGAGATGAGCAGTGCCAGTGTGTGGGTTGCAGTCCTGGGGCCTGCATAGCAGCATCCCAATGCTGTTTTGCATTGCTTTGATTGCAGCAGGATGAAGTATGATTTTCTACCTGTCATCTTTTAGAAGGAGCATTGGAAAATCCCCCGAAGGCAACAAGGTGATGAGGAATCTGGGTTTTTTTTTTGTTTGTTTGTTTTTTTACCTTACCTGAGGTACCTTAGTCTAGAAAAGAATGCAAAGAGGAAATGATAAATGTCTCTAACTATTGGCAAGGCTTCAGGAGACGGAAATCTAGGCAGAAAAATGCATCTTAAAGTCAATGGTTCCCTCTAACAAGAAGGGTGCACAGGGTGCTGCAGTCTAAGAAGCAATAAGTGAACTGGTCAGCCACCTTGGCTCTGTGGTAGGGCAGAAGTGAAATTAAAAAATATTACATTTGGGTGTGGGGAAGGCAGCTACCACCAGAGGGCAGTCACACCCTGAATACTCCAGCTGGCCAAACAAAGCAGCTGTACCTGAGGACTTTGAAAGGGAATAAATGAATGTCAGAAATGTGCAGTGTAGTCACCAATTATCAGCGCATGTTGGTGTAGGAGGGTGAGTCAGAATTCGAGCCTGAAGGTTTCCAGGTAGGCAAGTAATTTGATCAATTTACCGGGCATTTTGAAATTAACCAGTTAATTTTTCCACGTAGAAAATTGGCTTTTTAATTTCCTTTCTTTAATAATTAGAGAAGCCTCTCACTCTTTCTGGAACAGGGTTAACTTAATGGATCAGATTTAGGTAGTAGCTTCCTTTGTGTCTTAAGAGACTATGTGGTTTTAGTCACAGACAACTTGTAAGTTTAAGAAAATATTAAACAGTAAAAGTGGCACCTGAAGGAATAATGCAGACTCTAACAGTCCAGAGATGTCTGTGAGTTTAGTAATAACTACTCTTTCTGGAATATGAAGAAAGATAATAGGGGTTCTTTCTTTCAATCACTCTAGAACAATGCTGCAAGCTGTCCTATTACTGTTTTTAATAGATGAATGAACCAAACCTCAGCGAATATCCACTATATCCAAGGTGTTGCAGTCAGAAAGTGGAAGCTGAGTTTGAACCCAGATCTGTTTTGTTTGTTCTAAAGCTCCTATTCTTTATTCTCCACATATTCTCTATTCTACATTCAGAACTTTTTCCAAGAGCAGCAGGGAGAAGGCAGGAAAGGATGAAAATGCATCCAAGAAAGCATCGGGATGTACCAATGTCCTCCAGCTTTGACGCTGGAGTGCTGAAAACCTCCTCTTTCTGGAGACAGTGGCAGCTCTCTGACCTTTTAGAAGAAGGAATGCGTGCCATGACATTCAGGTGCTGCCGTTGTTCACCTTAATCTGTCTGGCAGTGAAACTGTGTATTTTCCCAGCTATTTTGCATATGATTTTTAATAAACCTAGTCATCTCCAGTGAGAGGAAGAAGATGTCTGGAAGGCAGCACTAAAGAGCACTCTGTGGAGGAGAAAATCAGTGAAATCCTCCTCCGATTGCCAGAAGAGATGGAGCACAGGCTATTCTCTGCCCTAAACAGGCTTGAAACCTGCTCCCCACACCACTCAGGGGAATTCACGAAGGAAACGGAGAAAGTATGTGTCTCCTTTGATGACGTGAGAGGGTGAATTGCTCTGGAGTCAGATGATGAAGCTAGAGCTCCTTATTTTTCAATTTAGAAGCTACTCTTTAGCTTTACCCTTTAATAATAGTGATGCTGGTGATTACAGGTACCAGCTCAAAGTTAAACATAAAGAACACATACTTTCCAGAAAGCTGAACCAACGTCAAAGGCATGATGCTCTCAGTTGAAAACAACAATTTTAAACAGTAATGATAACAAGAAAATAAGTGCGTTTCGAGATTCTCTTTCCCGCCCTGTCAGCCACCTCTGCTTGGTGCTGTTTCGGTACATCAAGCACAACAGCATATGCAGCTCTTTACTTGGTACGGATGTTTTGGATGCTGGCGTTGCTAAGCTAGAGCTACTTTAAAATGCAAAAATATACTTCTCTTGGAAAATATGCTTGCTCCAACCTTCATACCACCTTCAACTATTTGTGTAGTTCCTAAGTGGAATATGTTTGGCTTATGTAAAGCTAAAGAAAAAGGAAAATGGAACAAATATCCAAAAGCACGTTGCTGTTTCTTCTCTCTGTGCTTTCAAACGATCAAGCATTTACTCATAAGAAACGCTGAACAAGGTCATCAGATCTAGAGGACACTAGATTTTTGAGTTGATGGTATATTGATCATATTTCCTTCACGAGGTCTGCATTTTTTAAAAGTAGGAAGTTATACATTTTTTATTTAAAATAAAAATATGCATGGCTATAATTTATTTACATTTCTATTATTTTCCCATAATTTTATTAATTAGTTTACATGTTACAATTATGTATTGATTGTATTTTTTTTTAATTTTTATTTATCAGTTAGAGTGGACATTCAACATTATATGTTAGTTTCAGGTATGCAACATAGTGGTTAGACATTTATATAATTTACAAAGTTATCCCCTTGATTAGTCTAGTACCCACCTGGCACTATATCTATTTATTACAATATTATTGACTATATTCCTTACACTGTACTTTACATTTTTGTAACTATTTTGTAACTATCAGTTTGTATTTCTTAATCTCTTCACCTTTTTCACTTAGGCCCCCAACACTCCCTGCCATCTGGCAAGTACCAGTTTGTTCTCTGTATCTATGACTTTGTTTTAGTTTTGTTCATTCATTTATTTTGTTTCTTTGATTCCACACATAAGTGGGATAATATGGAATTTGTCTTTGACTTATTTCACTTAGCATAATACCTTCTAGGTCCATCCATGTTTTTATTTATTTATTTGTTTGTTTGTTTATTTAAAAAATTTTTATTACGTTTATTGGCATAACATTGGTTAATACAAATATATAGTTTTCAGGTGTACATTATAATTTGACATCTGTATATTCTATTGTGTGTTTACCACCCAAAGTCCAGTTTCCTTCAGCTACCATATTTTTGATCCCCTTTACCAACTTCGCCCTCCCCCTACCCCCTATACTTGACCCCCTTTACCCTGTTTACCTCCCTGCTCCTCCCACATCCCCTTATCCTCTGGTAACTACTAGTCTATNCTTGAAAATATATTTTATCATTTGGATGGTTGTCTCTTTACCTTGTTGGTTTCTTGTGCTGAGCAGAAGCTTTTTAGTTTGATACAGTCCCTTTCATTTATTTTTCCTTTTACTTTCCTTGCCTTCAAGGTCAAATTCATAAAATCCTCGTTAAGTCCAAGGTCCCTGAGTTTTCTTCTATGCATTTTATTGTTTCAGGTCTTATATTCAGATCCTAAATCCATTTTGAGTTAATTTTGGTGTGTGGTGATAGACAACGGTCTAGTTTCATTTTTCTGCAGGTGGCTTTCCAGTTTTCCCAGCACCATTTCCTTTCTCCACTATATGTTTCTGGCTTTTTTGTCGAAAATTATTTGCCCACATAAATATGGGTTTACTTCTGGACTTCCTATTCTGTTCCACTGATCCATGTTTCTGTTTTGCTGCTAATACCATGCCATTTTGATTACTGTTGCTTTGTAGTATAATTTGAAGTCAGGCAGAGTGATGCCTCCAGTCTTATTCTTTTTTTCTCAGGATGGCTTTGGCAATTTGGGGTCTTTTGTGCTTCCCTACAAATCTGATGATTTTTTATTCTATTTCTTTAAAAAATGCTGATAGGATTTTGATGGGGATTGCATTAAATCTGTATAATGCTTTAAGTAATATGGTCATTTTAACTATGTTGATTTTTCCAGTCCAAGAACATGGAATATCTTTCCATTTCTTTGTATCTTCTTTGGTTTCTTCTAATAGGGTCTTGTAGTTTTCATTATATAGGTCCTTCACATGTTTTGTTAGATTTATTCCTAAGTATATTATTCTTTTTGGTGCAATTGCAAAAGGAATTGTTTTTTATATTTCTTTTTCTGACACTTCATTATTAGAGTATAGAAGCATTATGGAATTTTGAACGTTGATTTTGTATCCAGAAACTTTACTGTATTTGCTTATTGTTTCTAGTAGTGTTCTTGTGTAGTCTTTAGGGTTTTCTACATAGAGAATCATGTCATCTGAAAATAATGACAGTTCAACTTCATCATTTCCTATTTGGATGCCTTTTATATCTTTCTCTTGTCTAATTGTACTTGCTAGGACCTCTAATGTTATATTGAATAACAGTGGCGATAGTGGATAGCCTTGCCTTGTTCCTGATGTTGGAAGGCTTTTAGTTTTCCACCAGTAAGTATAATGTTGGCTGAGGGTTTGTCATATATGGCCTTTATGATTTAAGGTACTTTCCTTCTATACCAATTTTGTTAAGTGTTTTGATCATAAATGGGTGCTGTATCTTGTCGAGGGCTTTCTCTGCATCTATTGATATAATCATATGATTTTTATTTTTTAATTTGTTTACGTGGTGTATCAGATTAATCAATTTGTGTATGTTGAACCATCCTTGTGCCTCTGGGATGAAGCCCACTTGATTGTGGTGTATAATCTTTTTAATATGTTGCTGTATTCAGTTCGCTAGTATCTTATTTAGGACTTTTGCATCTGTGTTCATGAGAGATATCAGTCTGTAGTTTTCTTTTTTTGTGTTATCTTTACCAGGTTTTGGTATCAGAGTAATATTGGCCTCATAAAATGAGTTGGGAAATATTGCCTCCTCTTTGATTTTTTGGAAGAGTTTGAGGAGAATAGGTATTAAATCTTCTTTGGATGTTTGGTAGAATTCACTGGTGAAGCCATCTGGTCCTGGACTTTTACTGTTTGGTAGGTTTTTGATGATTGTTTCAATTTCCACACTGCTGATCAGTCTATTTAGATTTTCCAGATCATCTTGATTCAGTCTAGGAAGATCGTATTTTTCTACATACTGGTCCATTTCTTCTAGGTTATTAAATTTGGTGTTATATACTTTTTCATAGTATTCTTGCATGATCCTTTGTATTTCTGCGATGTCAGTCGTAATTTCCCCTCTTTCATCGCTGATTTTATTTGTGTCCTTTCTCTTTTTTCTTTAGTGAGGCTAGCCAGGGGTTTGTCAATTTTATTAACCTCAAAGTACCAGCTCTTTGTTGTATTTATGTTTTTCTATCTTTTTTTTTTTGTCGTTTGTTTGTTTGTTTTCAATTTCATTTATTTCTGTTCTAATTTTGATAATTTCTTTCCTTTTTCTGACTTTAGGCCTCATTTGTTCTTCCTTTTCTAGTTTTTTTAAGATGAAGCATTAGGTTGTTTTATTCTTGTTTTTGGAGGTAGGCCTGTAATGATATGAACTTTCCTCTTATGACCACTTTTGCTGTGTCCCAAAAGTTTTGATATGTTGTACTATCAATATCATTCATTTCTATGTATCTCTTGATCTCGCCTTTTATTTCTTCCCTGACCCAGTTATTCTTCAGTAGCATGTTGTTTAATCTCCATGTATTTGTGGTTCTTCCTGATTTCTTTTTGCAGTTGATCTCTAATTTCAAAGCATTATGGTCAGAGAATATGGTTGGTATGATTTCAACCCTCTTATATTTATTGAGGCTATCTCTGTGTCCCAGGATGTGATCGATTCTTGAGAATGTTCCATGTGCACTAGAGAAGAATGTATAAGCAGCTGTTTTGGGATGGAAGTCTCTGTATATGTCAGTTATGTCCAGTTGGCCTAATATGTCATTTTAAGGATGTTATTTCCTTATCAATTTTCTATTTGGATGATCTGTCCATATCTGACAGTGGGGTATTTAGGTCCCCTACTACGATAGTGTTTTGGTCTGTTTCTCCCTTTAGTTCTGTTAGTATATAATTAGTATGAAATATGTAATTGCTTTACATATTTCGGGGCTCCCTGATTGGGAGAATAGATATTAATAAAGACCAAGATATGTCTTCTTGGTCATTGATTCCTTTTATCATTAAGAAGTGTCCCTCAGTATCTTTCTTTACCTTTTTTATTTTGAAGTCTGTTTCGTCCGATATTAGTACTGCTACTCACGCTTTTCTCTGAATGCCATTTGCTTGAAATATCATTTTCCATCTTTTCACTTTGAGTCTATATTTGTCTTTGGAGCTGAGATGTGTCTCCTGGAGGCAGCATATAGTTGGGTTTTGTTTTTAATCTGTTCTGCAACTCTATGCCTTTTTATTAGTTCAGTCCATTTACATTTAGGGTGATTTTTGAAATATGAGGTCTTCTTATAGCCATTTTATCTTTTGCTTTCTGGTAGCTCGGTGTTTCCATTGCTTCTTTGTCCTCGTGTTTCTGTTTTCTTCATTTGGTTGGCTTTTGTGGGTTTTCCCTCTGGTTCTTCTTGTTTTATGTTATATACTTCAGTTCTGAATCTTTGGTGTGTGGTTCCCATTACAAATATGAAATGTATAGAGTGTATATATATATGTATATATATATACAGTCGTTCATTTTTTTCGGCCTATGCCTTATCTTCATTCTCCTTTCCAAATTTGTATGTTTGAATCCTCCCCTTTTCAGTCATTGTTATCTCAATTTATCCCTATGTACGCTGACTGTTCATTGCTATCTTGCTATAGCAATTCTCTTATTATTACTTAAGCTTATAATGCCCTGTTGTTAGTAATGATTGCAGTCTTCTGCTTCTATTTGCCTGATAATCGCTTTACTCCTAATTATGCATTTATTTTTATTTTTATATTTTGTCATTTTGTTTTAGGTGAACTAACCTCTTTCAGTATTTCCTGTAGTACAGGCCTCATAGTGGAGAATTCCCTCAATTTTTGTATGTCTGGAAAGGTCTTAGTTTCTCTTTCATATGTAAAGGAGAGCTTAGCTGGATACATTATTCTAAGCTGGTAGTTCCTTTCACTTAATAGTTTAAATATTTGATTCCATTCCTTTCTAGCTTGTAAGGTCTGTGCTGAGAAGTCCGATGATAATCTAATGGGTTTTCCTTTATAAGTTATTGTTTTCTTCTCCTTGGCTGCCCTGAGAATTCTCTTTGTTGTTGATTTTTGATAACTTTAATACAATGTATCTTGATGAAGGCCTTTTTGGATTGAGATAATTGAGTGTTCTGTTGACTTCTTGAATGCCAAGCTCCAGCTCATTCCTTAGATTTGGAAAATTCTCGTCCACTATTTGTCTGAAAATGCTTTCTAGTCCCTGCTCCTTTTCCTCACCTTCGATAATGCCCATTATTCTTATGTTTTCTCTCCTCATAGTATCAGCTAGTTCTTGAATTTCTCTTTCATTATTTTTCATTCTTTGGTTTCTCTCTTCTTTCTTCTGATTTATTTCTAGATTTCTGTCTTCGATATCACAGATCCTTTCCTCCATTTGGTCGACTCTATTTCCAAAGCTTTCTATTTCATTTTTCAGCTCTTGCAGTGTGTTTTTTTTTTATCTCCAGAAGATCCAGTCTGTTCTTTTCTGAGGGTTTCAGTCTCCTTGCTCTGCTCATCTAGTTATTTTTTTCAATTCTTGAAATTGTTGATGTAATTTTGAAATTCACTGAGTTTTTTCAGAAGTACCATCCTGAATTTTCTGTCATTTAAGTCACATATTTCTATGTCTGTAAGCTTATTTTCTGGACATTTTTCTTTTTCTTTCTGAGGTGCCTTGTAACCTTGGTTGTTCATAGTGTTTAATGGATTATTTCTCTGCCTGGGCATTAATGGAAGTGTATTCTGCTGTTTTTCCAGAAAGAAGATTTAATATATAAAGGTCTCTCTTTAGCCTGTTGCAAAGAAGGCGCTTTTTTTTTTTTTTTTTTTTTTTTGGTTTCCAGTAGGTGGCGTCTAAACCTCTTGGACTGCTGCTTTATATAAATCCTAAATAATGCCTTTTTTATTTTCTTGTAGATATTTAGTCACGCTTGCTACCGTCAGTTTCAGTCCCTGTCTGTGTCAGTGACAGTCTCAGCAGCATTTGCTCAGATTCCCCTGAGACTCCGTGGTGATCTGTCTTAGAGGGTATGGGGGGAGGGTCCCTCTGAGTTGGGAGTTGGGTGCTGTGGCTTAGTCTCAATTTTGCAACCAAGGCTGGTAAAAATCACCTGTTATTTCTCTGTGGTCCTGTCCCGCTTCTCTGCTCTCTACCCTGATCACTGGACACTGCCGCTGGCCGCAGGGAACTCACAGCACTCCCAGGCAGGGCTGTTCAGGGAAGTCGCTGCCCCTTGCCTCTCCCCCTCCTCCTGCAGGGATCTCTGGAGACTGTGAGAGGCAGCTTCTTTATTTCTCTCAATCTACCGCTTGACACCTGGGATTTTGACCTGTGGTAGCTTTTTCATGTAGATCCCATGCTCAGACTTGCTGCTGTGCAGTTTGGGTGTTTTTTATTTAATTTTAGATGTTCAGCTTATTGTTGTTTCAAGGGGAGAGATGTGAGGATGTCTCTCACTCTGCCATGTTTCCTGAAATCCTTTTAAGTCAAGGGTCTACAAACTACCTCCATCCACGTTTTTGCAAATAGTAAGATTTCATTTTTTTATGGCTGAGTAATATTCCACTGTATGTATGTTTCACTGATGGTTGTTCATAGTTTATTTGTAATTTTGATGTGGTCATGAGAGGAGGCAAACACAGCATTTACCTACTCCACAATCTTGTCCAGAAATCTGTGTATATTTTTTATATCAGGCTCAGTGGTGGCCAACAGATTTTGATTGACCAAGTTCTCATTTAGAGTCTCAATCCTGAACAGTATTTAAGTTTTGCTATTCACAATTAGCAGTTTATGGTACTTTACTTGGACCCTTTATTTTGATTCATTATATTAGTTTCCTATTACTGCTCTAACAAACTTCAACAACTTAAAGACTTAAAAGAACACAAATTTAGGATCTTACAGTCCTGCAGGGTAAAAGACCTAAAATCAAAGTATCAGCAAGGATGTATTTGCTTCTGGAAGTTCTAGAAGTTCTAGAGGAGAATTCATTTTCTTCCATTTTCCTGGCTCATGATCTCTTTCTGCATCTTCAAAACTAACAGTGTAGAATCTTCAGATCTCAGTAAATCTCTCTCTCAATCCCCCCATCCCCATTCTCTCCCTTTTACTTTCATCTTCACATCTTCTCTGACTGACTCTCTTGCTTTCCTCTTATAAGGACCTCATGATTACATTGGGCCCACTAAGATAATCTAGTATAATCTTGCCATCTCAAGATCTGTAACATAATCACATCAACAAAGTCTTTTTTGATCATGTAAGGTAATATATATGCAGGTTCTGGGGATTAGGGTATGGACTTTGTGTGTGTGGTGAGAGGAAGCATTATTCCACCTACCGCACTCACATATGTGAATTCCTCACCTCCTAGTTAAAATTTCTTTGCTTACACTGTTTTGTGTACTCCAGAAAAATCATTTTAAAATGAAATATTTTTGAAGCATTTAAAAAAAATGACATGAAGACATTTACACCTTTGGGTTGGTGTATAGAATTCACCACCAAACCTCTGGAAACTAGGACAAATCTGTTAGGAAGTAAATTTATTTCCGGCTGTTGAAGAAGAAGACTGTTCATTGTCAAAATTTTCTCAGTGCGGCACTCTTGAAAGTTCAGATTCTCCAGCTAACGGTAAAAACTCTCTGAATTCTACTGGATGGTACTCTGGGGAATAATTTTTTTGTGTGTTGAATACAATTAAAATTGTAATTCTGCTATTGCATATATGCATATTAAAATAGAAAATCAACTTAATATTTTGAATCTTAATAAGTTTTCACTAAAAGGAGATCATTACTCACAGTTCACACCATGCGAAACCCATGAATGTGTGCCTTTGGCACACTGAGGCTTACTGTGACTTTATTTGCATATTGAATACTAATTCATTTTTAAAATATATTCATTTTCCTATTCTTCATGCACCTTGCATGATGAATGAATAAATGGGGGCTTCACAATTTTAATGATATTGAGACAGGGTCATATAGGTTTGCACCCACCAGAAAGATCTGTTGAGGCAGCAAAGGTCTGTTAGCCCTTCCATGTTTCCTAAGATGAGGGAGAGGTCAGAGGGTCACATTCTGAATTTAGAGGATTTGAAACTTTGCTTTTCTCGGCTCCGCAAAATGTATGCTTTCTGGTATAGTTCTTGCTTGGGTCACCTGCAAGGTGAGAGAGAAGTGGTGCCCAGTCTTGAGTGGAAAGGAGGAGTGGGTGAGGATGGGTGTGGTGGGGATTTTTAGGCTTCTGGTTCCTAGATCCCCAAAACTGCACCCTAATTTCTTTTGAAGAAGGAGACGCTGTAGTATGGATAGCTGACGTAGGATTCCATTGAAGATATTTTCTTCCAAGTTTTGGATAAGTTATAAACTAGTGGGGAGATGTACATATGCCTTGATACACACACATGCACACATATATTTATATTAAGTTTATGTTCTAATTAGCCAGTGATACAATATATTATGAATAAAGTGGTCATGGAGGATGGAGAAACAGAGGGAGCAAGATGTTTCTCTGGGCCTCAGAGTCTCTAGTAGGGTCCATAGCTAATAATACTATTGTCTGTGCAAGAAAACTCAATTCTTGCTGTAGCATAGTCTTTAAGCAATTATGCGTACATTGTCATTCAGGAAGAATATACCTTATATTAGACCGGAGGACTTCCATGATCTCGATCCAGATTCAGTTTCAGCAAAGATTAAGAGGCACTGCATCTCACTGACAGTTGTTGTTTTACCTTTATATTAGTTATTCTTTTAAGGAAACATCATGAACTTAACATCTTCTACTGATTCAATGTTTTATAATTGATAGCAGTCTTTGTTTTTTGTTTGTTTGTTTGTTTGTTTTTTGATGCTCCAATTCTCATACTTTGACCATTAGGAGTTCCTTCAAGACAGTTCTTGTGCCATTCTCAGTATATCTTTAAAAATTAATTGTGCTTTGGAATAACAGGAAACTTGAGTTCTCCTGCACTAAAAGTAGACTTAGTGGCTCTCTAAAGTGGCTCAACAGATTATAGTGTTTCACAGGAAAGTTGGGAGTAGATCAAGTGATAACAGAAAAGGGGCAGTTTAAATCAGAGCTGTCGTAAGAAATGAGTCTCCTATTCCACAGAAAGGTCCTTTCAATCTTGCTCTTTACTAAGTTTATTTTTACCTTTCACTAGTATGAATTTCTTCATCTAAAATTTCTCCCCTTTTTATAACCAAATTTAGTAATACTTTATAACTATAATTTGTTAGTTATAGTATGATGTAACTATTATATATTATCAGACCAAACCATGCATGTTTAAAGATCAGATTTGCCCCTCAGTTTAAAATTTTCATTTTTTTTTTTAATCAGTCTTGGCTCAAGCATCTTGAAATTGACCTCAAAGTATGTGGGTCAAAGTCATTCAACATTAACTTTGCTTGAGCACCTAGTTTTCTGAAAAAAGAAAAATAAAAAAAGAATTTTGATTTTTCTCTGGAGCAACATCTTAAATCATTCAGAGTACACAGAGATATAGGGTCCACACACAAATATGTGTAATTTTTGAGAGATACTCAGAATAAAGGATGTAATGTAGGTAAATATCTTTTGTCATTCTATTTAGTTTCATTTTTAATGCTGTATTTTACATACACTATTTTTTTAATCTTTTATCATAAATTTGTATTAGGTTGATTTCCTCTTTAAAAAAGACATCTAGGTAAATGCAGATATTTATTATTTCAGTATTCTACTAGTTTAACTTTCCCAAATCTAATTATGATACCAGAATAAACAAACACAGTAAAAAAATTATCAAGCATTTTAAACATTTTAACCAAAGATTTTATGTGAAACAAACTTTGGAGGGCTATTTAATTGATTAAAACATGCACCTGTACATCTCACATATGCACATTTGAATTACGACACATTTCATATGCATTTTTACATTTACATTACACTCGACATATTTCTTGATTTACAGTCAGGAAGTAGTCTACTTGAGGCCTAATAATTCTCCTAATGGAGATTGTATTCTCACCAAAATATAAATGGGCCAACCAGACTTTCAGTTTTTTGCTATGATTTTGTTGCTGTCTATTCCTATGTTTATGCCTTTCCACTCTTGTATGTTATCCCATTGTTTTAATATATTTCAATTGATATGTTTTACTAACAAGGAGTTAGGCAATTTCCCATTTCACTATTATAGACAGTGCTGCAACAAACATTCTAATGTTTGACTACTCAAAAATATGAAAGTTTCTTTAGGTTATATTCTTAGGTCTTATGATATATTTATTTAAAAATTTATTAGAAAATTCCAAGTTGCTTTTTACGGTGGTTACAGTAGCAGTGTGGGAACTACACAGTGCTCTGCATCCTTATTGGTACCAGGCATCACCAGACATTGGTTTCTGGTTTGGTGGAAGTTAAACACTATTTCATTGTGGTTTTAACTTTCACTTCCCTGATTATTGGTGAGCTTGAATAGCTTTTCAAATGATTTTTTTTTTTTTTTTTGCCTTTCACGTTTGCTACTTTGAGACTTTGAGAAATACCAATTGGCATCTTTTGCCAATTTTTCTATTGGTCAACTGCCTTTTCCTTATTGACAGTAGTTCATCCTCTAAACTGCCGGTAGATGTCTCCAGCAGAGACATCCAATAATATCCAGATATCTAACTGCTTCAAATGTACTAGAATTCATTGTCATACTCTTAGGCTCTACTACTGTCTTTTCCTCAAAAAAGCTCCTGTCTCCTTCAGTTGAAAAGCCCAGGTAGCTCAGGTCCTTCCTTCCATCAGTCCTGGGGAAGAACTAAGCAGGTATCCTTTATAAGGATTGAATATTCTCATAGATCTCCAGTCTAAGCCTAGAATATACCCTTCCTGAATTGCTGGATCCTTATTTCTAGCAAAATAAGGGGGGAATCTTATTTTTGACTGAGCCTCATTTGATTCTCATCCATCTATTTCTCTTGTTGCCTCCTTTAGATTAGCAAGGTTTGTTCTGGGAACTGGAATGGCTTCCAGTGCAGGCTGTGGGGATATGCCTCTAGTTGTGGCCACTCATACCTCTAGCTTTGAGTGCAAAGTTGTTCTCACACTCTAATCCTCCCCCATATACCTGGTACTACTTATTTCCTGTGAAGTTCTTCAAAATGATGGGCAGTTGCCCAGGGGCAGACCTTTTATCTTCTCCTTCTCAACCCCCTCTCCTCCCCAACTAATATTAACATCTTACTAAATCTGCTGATTTCATGTATTCTTACTAATTTATCTGATAGTCATACTCCTTCAATACGAGAAATTTTCCCTCTATTAAGCTCTAAAATGACCCAAAGCTGAGAAGAGAAAGGGCTTCCTAGGATCTGTATCCTTGGGGAAATCAAGCAGTTACCAGCCATCCGCTTTATCTCACTTGATATCAATCTATTAAGGTTTTCTTCTTCCCTAAATAAAATTCTATTTAAAACATAGTAGATATTTAACACTTTAGGATCACTCTTAAAATGGTAAACCTTCTGCACATTTTTATATTTAGCCAAATACTCCTGGTCAAATTCCTAGTTATGTATTTGTCTCAAGCAGAAGTATATAAGAGGTGTGCCTACACTTTTATCAATGAAAATACTTAAGCAAACTCTGAAATTCTGGCCACTATTCTAGGTAGCAGTACACTTATATAAACAACAACATAGCAAGGCCTGAGGTTTCTCCCAGAAGAAAGCTGAGGTCCACATTTATTAGTAGAGTATAATTTACAGTTAAAATTTTTATGTTGGAAAGTCTCCTGGGTCACTTTTTAATGGAAGATAAACAGAAATAGTTTTTCTTTATTTATAGCCACCCATGCAACATCAAAACCTTGGCATATATTTAACTTTGCTTGGTTCGTAGTCCCCTTCCTCACTTCTTTTTCCCTTTAACTTAGCCTCTTTATCAAATTCATTTGGTACTCGCTTCCTGCATTTTTACATCCATCCTTTTTTTTTTTTTGCCTGAAAAGTTGCCAGCTACAGTCTTGAGGGGGTTTTCAGAGCTCCCCCCACATTCCTTGCATTTTCAATGTCCTTTCAAGATCCTCAGGAGTCTCCCTCTGTCCTAGCTAACTAAGGTAGAGAAAGCCAAAGGACAGAAATTTGGAATTGCCTGCCTTCAACTATCCACTGGGCTGAACTTTCAGATGCCTGCCCCAACATCTTAAAATGCTTTAGAAGTCCTCACTTATTCTCACATCTGAGAAACATCAAGGACCTTTCAGTGGTTTAGTTAACAGGAGTAGATCCAGAGCACCTCAGAATGGCTTTTGCTTGCCCTTGATTTCAAAAAGTATTAAAAGGATGCAAAACATCCAGTGACAATGACCCAAGAGTCTCATTAGATTTAAAAAGGCATTTCTTCCTTGTCTCTATTATTTCTAAAGAGCACAAACATTCTGTGATATTTAGTTTAAAGACATATTTCCGAACATAGATTTTTCCAGTTTCTTGTGCCAAATAAACAGCTGTTTCTTTACCTGGAATGAGAAAGCAGTGACAGTATCTAGGAGTGCCTAAATCATATCTGTGTTCTGTTTTCTAGCTTTTGGACATTCATTTTCCTATAGTCAAATTATTTTTTTTTATCATTTCTTTTTTTGTCTTTATTGAAATATAATAGACAACTAGTTGCCTGCATTTATATTGTACAATTCAATAATTTTTTTTCAATTATAATTGATATACAAGACACCAGCCTCAGCTGAACAGCATATTGATAAGAAATCCACACAATCCGCAAAGCGCTCACCGCACCAAATCTAGCACCCCTCCCCCCACGTATTCATTCCAACATTATTAACCATCTTTCCCATGCTATACTCTACATCCTCATGTCTACGCTGCGACCATCTACCTGCACCTCTCAATCCCATTGCCCTCTTTTCCCCTCTACCCCCTCCAATCTAGTATTCTCTGTTTAAAATATTCTCTGTTTCTATGAGTTTATTTCTGCTTTTGTTGTTGTCATTGTTGTTGTTGATTTTGTTTTTTAGATTCCACATGTACATGAAATCATGCGATATTTGTCTTTCTCTATTCGAGTCATTTCATTCTACACAATACCCTCTAGGTCCATCAAGGCAATATCTTTTTCCTTCCCCCTCCTTTTAGTCTGTGTGTGTGTCTTTTAATCTGAAGTGAGTCTCGTGTAGGCAGCACATGTAGGGCTCTTATTTCCTTATCCATTCAGCCACTCTATCTTTTGGTTGGAGGACTTAATTCTTTTCCATTTGAGGTACTTGTTGATAGGACTGTAGTTGTTACCATTCTTTGATCCTGTTTTTGATACCTGTTTTTTCTTCTTAAAGAAGTCCTTCCAACATTTCCTGTAATACTGACTTGGTGATGATAAATTCCTTTAGCTTATTTTTGTCTGGGAAGCTCTTTATGTGTCCTTTGACTCTAAATGATAGCTTTACTGGATACAATATTCTTGGTTGTAGATCTTGCATTTTCATCTTGTTGAAAATTTTGTGCCAAGCCCTTCTGTCCTGCATAGTTTCTTTTGAGAAATCAGCTGCCAGTCTTATAGGTGCTCCCTGTAGAAAACTATCTGCTTATCTCTTGCTGCATTTAAGATTCTCTCTTTGTATTTAACCTTCAGCATTTTAATTATGATGAGTCTTGGTATGGGCCTCTTTGGGTTCCTGTTTTTTGGGACTTTCTGAACTTCCCGGGGTTTTATGTCTATTTCCCTCACCAGGTTAAGGAAGTTTTCCATCATTATTTCTTCAAATAGCTGTTCAACATCCTGTTTCTCTCAGGTACCCTGATGACATGGATATTTTTACCTTTAATAGTGTCTCATAGGCCCCTTAGATTATTATTATAGTCTCGGCTTCTTTTTTCTTGCCGTTCTGATTGAGTGTCCTTGGCTTTCTCATCCTCTATATAGGTCATTTGATTCTCTTCTTTATTCACTTTGTTTATTTCTTTGTTTATTCCACTTAATATAGTTCTCATCTCAGATAATGTGTTCTTCATTTCTGACTGGTTCCCTTTTATAATTTCCATTTCCATTTTTGTTTTTTTATCTCTTCGTTGAAGTTCTCACTGAATTCATTTACCCTTCCCATAAGTTTGTTGAGCATCTTTATAACCAGTGTTTTGAACTCTGCAATGCTTGATTTCATTATTTCTGGATCTCTGGTCTGTTCTGTCATATGGTTTCTGCTTCTTTGTCTTCCCACTTTCGCTGCCTTTCTGTGTCTGTTTCTATGTACTAAGCAAAGCTTCTAAGTCTTCTGGTCTTATTAATACGGCTTTGTGTAGTAGGTTTCCAGTGACACAATCCAGAGAGGGCTTCAGCCTTAGGCCAAATTTAGTCTCAGCCTGTGTCCCTCCAGGACCATCCGTTAAGATTTAGCAAGCAATCCACAGATGCTGTGCTTATAGTTGCCACAAAAGACCACAGCAGATACCAAGGACAGCTACCTCCAGTGTGAATCTTGGCACAGGTCAGCAAGGAGCACCTGACTCGCTGAGGCTATACCTGGATGTGGCTTGGGTGGGGCCCCGAGTTGGAGGAGGCAGAATTTCAGAGAATCTTCTGGGCAGAGCAACCTCTGTTATCCATTTGGATGACTTCTCTGCTATGGCTGCGCTGAGTTTGTACACTGGGAGGGGTAAAGGCTCAACAGAGGAGCAATGGATACCACTGGCACTTCTGCTGGGAGAGAGCCTCGCCATGGCCCTCACTCTGACAACTCAGTGTCACCTTGCAAGTCCGTGCGCAGCCCAACTGGCACTGGTGCTCAGAGTGAGCAGGTCCATCACCGTGGAAGTCTGCTTGTAGACACGGCCCCTTTAAGAGGAGTCTGTAGCTGCCACTGCCACAGCCTCTGTCTCACTCAGCCACTAGAGTACTGGTAGCCTCACATTCTCACCTCGCCCTATAATCTGCCATTGCAGAGTGGTTTCTTAGATTTCTCCCTAGTTGTATGGCTTGTTCATCTATCTCCCAGGTGACTTTCCTTGCTGTTTGCAACTTGTTTCTGTCACAACGTTGATTTGGTTGCCAGAGAGATGAACAGAGCCTCTATTGTGTACGCCATTTTTTCCCCATCCCTCTTAATTCTTAGTAGATATCTTTATCTGACTTTTTTTCTGAGGTTGAGTTTAGTCTTAACCATGGCCAACAGACACTTAAAATACATTTCCATATATTTCCTTGAAGACTTTAATGGACATATTATGTCATAACTGGATAATAATAACCCACATTTATTGAGTGCTATCTGTGTGCCAGGCTGGGGAGTGAGTGCTCCATAAGTGCTATCTCAGTAAGCAACTTAACCACCTTCATATGGGTAAGAAGTGGTAGAGCCAAAACTGAGCCCCGTGAGGTTGATGGTTGAGCCCTAGCTATTTACCATTATTCTTCAATTCGACCATAGACAGTCCATGTAACTTCTTTGAGAGGACAGGCTTTGTCTCATGTGGAGCTTACCAATAGCATGTAGTAAGTCAGGTGACACCTTCATTGTGGTTTCCTTCACTGCTTCAAATGGACAGTCTTCACATATCAGCAGGTTCACATAGTCACAGTGGTCAACTCGTGATTTATATTTATCACTGCTTTTAGATATAGTCTCATAAGAAGGCCCAATTTTTCACATAATAGGAGCTTCTAAAATATTTGCTAGATGGAAGATACTTAACTTAATCCAAAATTTATATAATTCATGCAACTAGAATCACATTATTTTTTTAGCCTCTCATTACTTTTTAGTTCACCTCTCTGCTTTGCTTCACTGATTACTAAAAGAAGAGCACTGAAAAAACTTTTTTTTTTTTAAGGAAAGAAATGCAGAAAAACAGAAACAAGATAAATGGAGGCTGAGTGAGTAGTTGCACAGACCCATATCTGCAGAGGGCAGATGATCTGATTGACAATAGAAAAATTAGTGAGCTGTAGAAACATGAAATTCACATGCATTCTAGAATTGAAAAAAATAGAGAGAAAGAGACTAGGAAATACAATAACAGCAGCACGGGGAAGAAAAATGATCATGTCAGAAACAGAGAGAGCCAAAATGAACAGTTAATGAAAGAATTTCTAAGGGAAGGACTGGGGCTTCATTCAAGGAAAGATAAATAGCCTCAGTGTTGGTCCTGCCCATGACCAATCAGACTCAGATGGCTAGATCCCTGGTTTGCATTTTATATTCTAGTGCTGATAAAGGGCTGGGTATTAGCCCATGTTTTAGACTCCACTAAAGTGTATTAAGGTTGGTTTATAGAATCAGGGATGCTTTAAAGAAATAATGTTAGATCTTCCTATTTTCCCCTAAAATTCCAGTTTATGGCTTAGAGAGCATTTTTAGAGAATAATTATATACATTTGACATCAAAGGTTGACCCAGAGTTAAATGTAAATATCTATAGTGTAAAATGCAATTTAATTATTTTTCTCCATGAAATTATGGAATTTTCTACACATATATTTTTTAAATTAGAGACTATAGCTGTGTATTCATTTTCATGTTATATGTATGCAAATAGTACTGTGCATGCAGATACGCGTGCGCACGCACACACACACACACACACACACACACACACACTTCACTTCACTTCACTTCTATTATTGACCCTAGAGAAGAAAAATCTGGGTTTAGAAGTAATGGGAAGAGAAATAGGCAAAAGTGAGGAACATGTGAGTGGAACAGATATGCATGGCCTGAAAGAAACAAACAGCCTTAGGCTCCATTGCTTTCTACTGAAGTATTTCAATATTCTGGCTTATATCCATGCCTCTAGTTTTACACCCTTCAAGCCACAATCTACACTGCTATTAAAATCATCTTTGCACAAATATGATTATATATATTTTTTGCTTCATTACTTTCAATGACTCCTTATATTTTCTTGAATAAATTCAAATTTCCTTAGCTCGACATTCTTGCTGAATACCTACTTTTCTCTTTTTCCCCTTAACTCTCGCTACACACATTCTACCTCTAGCTACAGTGAAAGTAGTAAATAGCCACTTGCCATTTCTTTCAATCATACTGTTGTTACCTCTGTGTGTACTATTTTTTTCTTCTTGTTTCTTTAATAGAGTTATACATGAACATAACGAGTAAAATGATTCTATATCATTTATTGGAGGTAAACAAACCTCTGCCTCTTCCCCTGTTCCCACTCTGGAGACAATTGCTTTCATCTTTATTGATTATTCTGGTATTGATCTTAATTTCTAAATAAAATGCTCAGATTGCAGCATCTTGACTTTCCAGCCTTAATCATTATTAGCTGACCTCTGCTTTTATTTAAGAAGTTAGATCTTTTTAGTTTTCCCATTGCTATCCCAATTACACATGAATGCTCTTCCTATCCTCTATCCAATATTGTCAAAAGGGAATTTTTATAACATACTATTCAGTATTTATATCATTGTGATAATGTAGATACTATTCACAGGTGAACTAGTTAACAATTATAATTGCTTTTCCCTCCCGGAACAACTTTTTTATTTTACTGGGAGCTAATAATTGTCATGATTTTTATGTACTCATTAGTAACTAACCCTTTGCCAATTTCCTGAATCTCCTCTGAGGACATTTAGTTATTTCACATATTCTATCCGTTTCATCTCTCTGTGCAGTTGCCTCCTCTAATCTTATCTAGCTGCCTCTATCTTGAAGCTTGGCTGTCATGCTGGCCTCTTTCTTTACATATACCAGAAATTCCCTCACCTCTAGTCTATGTTTGATTTTCTGCTTCCTTTTTTCTCATGTCTGTCTCTTTCTTAGTTTATATACTCATCTTGGTAGAGCACATCCTTCAGTAACTTCCTGCTAATGCATTTATGGGAGGTAAATTTTTTGAGAACTTTTATATTGAAAATTATGTTTTATCCCATCCTGAAAGTTTAGAAATGTACAGAACTCTGTGTTGGAAATAAGTTTTCTTCAGAATTTTGAAGACATTTATGCAGTTAAACATGACAGGAAATAGACACAATCAAACTGATTGGTCTCACTTCAAATTCATGAACATAAACCTCAAATGATTAGGGAACCACACTGTATTTCTAAAACATATTTATTCTCTCACTCTCCTAAATGCTTATTTCACACCCCTCCTTTCATCTCAGATCCCCAATATTGCCCCCTTCCTCACTCTCAGCTGATGACCTTTTTGAAAACTTCACTAAGAACATTAAAGCAATCAGCAGAGGTGCCCCACAGATTCCCATGACTATATTTACCCAACTACAGGACCTTTCTGCCTTGTCCCACAGATGGACTGATAAACCATCCATGCTCTGAGTTAAAGCTTTTCCCTCCATGTGTACATTAGATCCAATCTCTATCTTAAGACTTATCTTAAAGATTTACCCTTCTCCTATGTTTGTCAAAATTTTTCCTTAAACGTGATCTGTCCTCTTATCTAGAAAACATGGCTGCTTTCCTGCTTTAGAAAAACTTTCTCTTGACCCCATTCCTGATTTGCACTCCCATCTCTATGCTCGCCTTTATAGCAAAACTCCTAGGAAAGGTTTTCTGCTTATATTGTCGTCTTTACATTCTGTGATACCCCTTCCAATTAGGCTTATGCCTTTACCCACACCTTGAAGTTTCTATTTTCAATATAAATAATAACTTCCATGTTGCTAAATCAACTTGGTCAATTCTCAGGTCTCATCTTACCTGATCTATCACTCCTTTTTCCTTGATAGTATTTCTCTCTTGGCTTCAGGGCACCACAAGCTCTTCGTTTTCTTCATTTGATCAGAGTTGTCTCAATCTCCTTTGCTGATTTCTACTCTTTTGTTCAGTAGCCTAATGTTGAAGTCTGTCTTCCTCTCTAGCTATGATTTTCCAACTCAGATCATGGCAAGTTCATGGCAACTCCATCTTTTCTCTAGATTGGGCTAAAACTTTGGTTTCAACCTGGACTCTCCTTCTTATACACTCCATACATAATACACCAGAAATCTCATCAACCATATCTTGAAAATATACACAGAATGAATAATTCTCAGCATCTCCATTGTTACTACCTGCTCTTAGGCACAATTGTCTGTTGCCTGGTTTATGGCAACAGACTTCTAATTACTCTCCTCAACTCTACTCTTGCTGTCCTTTTAGTCGTAGTATATTCTAAACACAATATAGGGTGAATCTTGATAACTAAAGTCAAGTCATGTTATTCTTTTACTTAAAATGGTTACCATTTAATTCATATAAAATCCTGAGTCCTTGTAAGGCTCAAGATGACCTTTACACCACCTTTCACGTTGTTACCTACTCTCACTCTTCCACCCCCAGTTTAGTCTTTGCACTGGGTATTCTCTTTATTTAACGTGCTGTTACTTCATCTCTTAAAGACTTTTAAAAAATGTTTCCTTTACAATGAGGCCTTCCATTATAATCTAACACTGTTGCTACCCAATTTACCTCCTCATCATGCTAGCTATGAATACTATGTCCTTTTTTGTTGCTCTTTTTACAATACTTATCCTTTCTAACATATGATATAAATGAGCACAGAAGTCTTCATATGTGTGTGACAAATGTTTTCCAAACCCATACCACAATGCATGGTACATAGTTGAGGGTTAGTACATAAACAAATAATAAACAATTTTTTTCTTAAATAAATCTATTGCTCCATTGCCTTACATTTTCCAGTTTTCCTACGAAGTCAAAAGCCATTCTGATTCTCAGCAGTATAAAAAAATTGAGAATATTGAATATTGGGAATGGGGGAATAGTTGACCCCAGGTTCAAGCAATAAAGGATTACAGTGTCTGTAGAGTATTTAAAAATAGTAATATAAGTCAGCCTTTTAAAAATTATCACTACAGAAAGAAAATTATAAACAATATTGGTAAAAAGAATTTTTTCTCTTCCAGGGTGGACAACTTTTACTGATACTCCTTCCTGTCCCTGGTGCACCCTTGATAGTTCTTGATTATTTTTATATCCTTCTTTTTGTTTTTTTTATGTGCTTGTTTGTTTTTAGCTAAGTGTACTTTTAGAGACTTCCAAAATTTCATGATGTCTTTGATGTGGAACTATTTTCAAAATTAGGCTAGGTCTGTCACTTTAGATTTTCAATTGTATGGTCTTTAGTTCTAGAGATTTTCTCAAATTATTTCCTTGATGGTTTCTTTTCTTCCACATTGTCCTGTTCTCTCTTTCTTGAACTGTTATTTTCAAATAGTGGACCTCTTGGATTTCCTCTAATATCTTATCATTTCTATATCTTTCACTATGCCTTTTGCTCTACTTTGTGTGATTTCTTAATTTGCCTACCAATCCTGCTATTATCTTATTATACCATCATATTTAAAGTGATATTTTCGAGATTTTTTTTCTCTTTGTATTATCCTGTTCTAAGTTTGTGGTTGCAATGAAGTCTCTCCTCTCTCAATTTACATTAATGATAGGGTTTAATTTTTAATATTTAAAAATTATTTTTCTCCAAGTGTTCTTTTTTAGTAGATTCTATTCTAATAGTTACTTTTTTTTATATTTAATTTTAGATCTTTATGTTTCTTCAGAAATCTGCTAATCCCTTCTTGACTGTAGGTATTTTAGATTTGTATGGCTAAACAGTGATTAGTAGTTCTAAGCATGTATGAATATCACTCAAGAATTATGTTGCTTTTCCATTTAGTTGTGGGACCTCAGATACCTCTATCCTGAGGTCTTTCTACTGACACAATTATTTTCTCTAAGACTCTGAATCTCTATTATGGTTAGTTGCCAGCATTCTTGTAGCAAAGTAGAAGAACAGGACTGAGAACCTCAGCATCTACTGTGAACATGTTTTTTAATTCCTCTGTTTTAGTTTGCTATACCAGCTCTCAACTTCATCCCGCAGCCTAGAAAACCTCTGGTTTATCTGACTTATCAAATAAAACATTCTTGCAACATTTGGGGGATAGAAGTTGGCCAGCTATACAGAGAGGTAAAGGAGATACAAAAATTTGTTTATTAAACAGACTTTCAACAAATCATTATTATTTCAGCCTCTCCTTCATATCCTTCTATCTTTCAGGCAGCCTAAAGAGGTTAAAACATTACAAATAAGGCCCACTTTGCTCTCTCCAGTTTGAGAGAGGGAAATGGACACTCAGCTGCCACCTCCTCCAGAACAAAGTATCGGCACACTAGGGAGAGGGTGGATAAGGGCAAGAAAAAACACCACAAAATTCCTACCTTTGTCAAAGTATGTTTTCTTTGATTTACCATTTGCTTAGTTGCTGTAAGCCTTTGATTTTTTTCGGGGCTTCTATAAAGGTTAGTTTTACCAGTTTCTGGTTGTTTTTGACGTTTCTGTAGTGGAAGAGCTGGGATATTCCTAGTTGATTATTCTGCTGATGTTCTGGAGAACCAACTTTTGATTCCTTTGTAATAGTTTACAAATCTCTAACCAAAATATTTATTTTAAGTATATGTATATATTTACCATGTTAATTTTAATGTTGGAGACTAATAAGTCATTACCTATAGCTTTTATGGTGTTTTTCTACTGCCTCATGTTTCTCTTGATTTCTATCAAGACTTGTCTCCCTAAAAATCTGTTATTTTTAAAAATCAAATGCTAGATTGCATATAAAAATCTATCAATGTAATTTGAATCTTGGAGTATTATCTTTATTCATTGAGTATTTTCTTTGCTTCCTTTGTTTATGAGAGGTAGCTAAACTAGACACAAATCCAATCAAGGTTCAAGACAATTCAAATTGGGGCTTTGTAAAGTCTAATCTATTTTTGATTCTTCCTTGGATGTAGGGAGAAGGTCTTTCGACTCCTACTCAAAGTCCAGATTACTTACCAGTATTCTATTCTTTTTAGCAGGCCTCAAAGTCCAATTTTTTGTCTCTCTAGACCCAAGTGTCCAAAAAATTGCTTAATTTCTCACCCACTCAATAGACATTGTAATAATTGCAAAAACAAAACAAAAAAACAAAACAAAACAAAAAAAGCAAGGCCTGTTTCTCTAGATTTTACTCTTCCAGAATCATATTCCTACAAATTATATTTGGTATCTTCAAAACCATGTTTTACTTAATTTCATTTGCCAAAAGTTATCTTTTTAAGCTTTTCTCAGTGGGAAGATTGGACCATCATAGCAGATAAGCAGCTAACCTACCATTGTCTGAAGAAAACCACTTGACTTTGAAAATTTTAGAAAAGTGCATTAGATTATTGATAGCCACAAAAATCACTAGAATATACAGAATTCCTGAAGTCCTAGATTATTTTGAAAATTTGTAAATGAATTATTTATATTTTTATAATGAAATTGTATTCATAGATATTCTGAAATCTAATAGAAAAATCTCCATAATTCCAATTGAGTCACAGAATAATTATTATTGACCTATTTTACTCTAAAAAGCATCTGCCTAGACAATATATGATCATCCTATAAACAATTTAATAACTTTATGCTTCCAGAAACTAAATAGAATATTTAATTATGAGTATACAGATGTAATTTATTTTGAAATAAGTGTTTTTAACTTATGGATAGTGATTACCTCACTTTTTCTAGTTTATTATGTAGTATGGATCCATTTATCTTCTAATATTTTTGCTAGCTACCCTCAGTCACTAGGAAAAGCCATTAAAGTTTTCATAGCCCTTTTAGACAAAATATAAATAACATTACATATTTATATGTATATAAGATAATAAGTAAAATATATATATTTGTGTATGTGTGCGCACATACAACAAAGAAGTTGAGGAAAAGTTTCAAGTGAATTATGTTATAATATGATTTTACTGAATTAACTTTTATTTTTGAATCATATGGTTTATTCTGCATTACATTTTGTTAGACTTCAGCCATTTCTTAAAATAAAACAAAAAGTATGTAAAGATAAATTCTATAAAGGGCCGTATATGTAAAGATGCATCCAATTCTCAAAGACCATAAATACTTTATAAAGCTGAATGTGTCAAGTGGTTGATATTTCTTTCAGGGCAAAATGGTTCAGTTTAAATTTTTTAGTGCACTTGAAAAAAAACAATCAGTTTCTAAGTCAGTGACTTTCAATCCTGGTTTTACATAAAAAAAATGTGCAGACTTATGAGTGTATATGTGTGTGTGTGTGTATATATATATGTGTATGTATGTGTATGTATATATGTATATGTATTTGTGTATATATGTTATACGTATATATATTAGACTCTCTTAGGTGTGTTATTGAGTCATGTTTACTTTTCCAAAGTTTATAGTTTTTGACTGATGTATAGTCAGAGATGGAAGCCTCTGTTGCATGAGCCTGTCACGTTCAACTCAATTATT
The DNA here is from genome assembly GCF_902729225.1 of Pteropus medius. Taxonomy (NCBI): domain Eukaryota; kingdom Metazoa; phylum Chordata; class Mammalia; order Chiroptera; family Pteropodidae; genus Pteropus; species Pteropus medius. Next base: position 28,129,782 of record NW_024349800.1, read on the forward strand.
GAGGAAGATGGCCAAAGATGAGAAGTCATGGATAGGTCCTACGTACCTAATTCTCTGAACACAGAGGTGTTCCAATAGCTAAAGTGAATCATCTAAATATATTACTCAAATCAGGTGCCTGGGACAGGTACCCTGATTTGAGAACTCCCAAAAGAGAAATTTCTTTTTTGAGAAATCTGAAGGTAAATGTAGAAGAACACACACACACATATACATACAGACACACAGAGGGAGAAAGTTGAATCTACAGCAATGAACAGAAAAATAAACTACAATGGGAGAAGGAGAGAAAGAGTGAGAGAGAAAAAAGAGAGAAAGAGAGAAGAGAAGGGAGGAGGAAGGGAGTAGAGGAGATTTTAGGCATAATTTAGAGAGCACAAAATATCCATGTGTTATTGGATGGCATGATAACCATTTCTCCAGATCTATACTTTGGTCAGGAGAATTGCAGTTATAACAAGCAAAGAAGTAGTTTTAATTTCGGGCCTTAAAAGGACTGTATATAGCTACTTGACCTGCTTGGGACTTTTTTTTTTTTTTTTTAATATCCTTGTGTATTTTTATGTGACCTGAAGTAACCCGGGTATATCTTTACTTTTTGCAACTCGAATGGCATTAATTAGCAGAATTATGAATGAATATGTCTTTAAAATTAGAAAAGAGTGTTATGTGGGAAGAGTAAGAGGTAACAGATGTGAAAATATCAAAAGGAAGCAATATTTAAATGAGATATTTTACATATTAAAGAAAATCTGTCTTAATTTAGAAAAGAAAAAAATTATATGACTTTGTAATAAATCACTGGGTCATAATTTTAATAGATAATATATGACAATACTGCTTCAAAAATATGTTCTTAATGTGACTTCGGTTTTTCACTTATACTTTGTCATCGTGGTACCAATTACATGGTCTATTGCAGCAGAGTTCTAATTGGTCTTATGCTTCCTCTCTTGCCCCCAGAGTCTATTATACATATGGGAATGAGAGTGATGCTTTGAATTTACTTATCAGATTATATTACTTCCAGGTATAATACCCTCCAGGTGCTTAACATTCACCTTGGAACATCCTATAGACTTCTGGCCATAGCCTGACATGTGTTCCTAATTCAGCACTTGTCCTCTTTTGTGACCTAAACTCATATAATTTTCTTCTTCCTTACATTCCAGTCCCACTGGTAGTTCCTTCTGTTCTTAACACATTCCACCCTCATCACTGCTTTAAATCTTTTGCTTCAGCTTTCCAAACCTCTTCTATTACTTTTTCTTTAGATCACAGCATGGCCAATTTCTTCTCATCATTCAGTCTCCCAGAGCAGCCTTCTGACCACCACAACTAATGGGCTACCCACCCCTCTAAAAACTCTCTCTCATTTCTCTTTTAGTGTATTTGTAGCATTTATTACTATTTGAATTTATTGCATTTTTTATGTGCTCAATATATATTTTCCTTTTCTAGAGTATAGACTCCAATATGGTAGGAACCTTATCTATCTTTTTTCATCAATATAGTAACCTCTCTAGAATTATAACTACATAATCAAAGTTTAATAAAATGTTTCTTAAATGAAAAACATATTAGGTATTATTTTGCTTATATTTGTACCTGAATTGCTTTATTGCTTTCTTTTTCTCCCTGTATTTCTAATTATACTCTCTTTTTTGTTGTTGTTCATTATAGAAGAACCATTTACCTTTTTCATGACACCAAGATATTCTAATATATTAAAAATGTGATTTATTTTTTACAAGCCTTTTCTTAGTTCCCGCCAACACATAGAATACTGTTATTAATTGGATGCATTGCTTTTTAGGTTGATGTACAGGTGTTACTTGGGATATCTTTTCATTATTGTCATGGATTCAAGTTACTACTTCATACATTCTAAACTGTTTTCCTTAGTTACTATTCTACTCTTTAAAAACAGATACTCAGATAAATCTTGTAAAATTTTATTTACTTGTTCACATGATTGGGAAGTCTAATTGAAATTGGAAACCAGGTAAATAAGATATTTATGACAATATAAAACCCACTATGACAAATTTGTATTGCCTTCAGAAAATTTCAATCCTATCCTTTGAAATGTGTTTGTATTAGGGAAAACTTTTTCATGACAGCTTTAACAATATGCTCAATACTTTTCCTTTTATTTTCATAAGATTCTTCATTCACTAAATGCTGTGGCAGTACTCTTCATAATGAATAAGCTCTTCTCTGGGAAAGCATTTATTCTTTGTCAAGGCCCCAAAGAGTCCCACAGACACTGATTTTTTTCTCATAGTCATCCTGAATTCTTCAAATTTGATAAATGCAAAACAGACTCTGCAACTCTAAAAATGTAATTCCAGCTAGTTTTTAATCTATAGAAAAATCTCCATGCTCTATGCTTCTATTCCTCTTTGTACTTTGCCACCACCCACTGTTGGAATAGGGTGCTTTTATGTAATTACTTATTTAGTAATACTATCTAAAAATTTCCTTCAAAAACTTCTATTCTGTGAGGGCATGTACCAGGCCAGTTGTACTTATTATCTTCAGCACTAAACACAGGCTTCTGGAACATAATAAATGTACACACAATAGATCTACTAAGTAATTGAATGAAGAACGAATGATAGATAGACAAACTCCTCTTACTGTTTTTCTATTTGACGTTTTATGACTCTAGCCAGTATCTCAGAGATATCCTCTCGGTGAGATATTTAACAATTTAAAGAAAATGTTAGCTATGGACAAAGTATAAATCCAAACATTCAATAATTATTGAAAGCAGCATCAAGCCCATTACTGCTAAAGCTGAAAATAATAATCTTTTGATGCCTGCAATATTTCTAATGTGAAAATGCCAAAGTGTATAGAAAAATTCAGAGAAATATAATTTACTAGTAATTCTGTTATTATTTTATATGAGGACTTGTATTATAAACTCTTTAGCTCAAGAGGATATATTCAGGGCATGTTCTTCTGAATCAGAGTTCACTTAGGAGCAAGCAGGGGAGCCAAACACTTCCTGTATAACACATTCCTGCAGACAGCATTAATGGAGGTGCTCTTCACCTCAAATTCTCATTCTTCCATATGGAAGGCAGTTTACATATAGGGTTTTATAAGCTAGTCTCGGGTCTCCAATGAGTACTGATTATAGCAGACATTTTCAAGAGGATCATTGCATCTTTAGCTGCTCATTGGAGGCCCTTAACGAGTTAGCTGACTCGAAGAATTGGGAAAACAAACTTACCTTACCAGCAAATGGGATCAGATCTGTCAACAATACCAAATTGCCTAACATGCTGCAACACCTGCTACAGTAAAAGAAGATATAATATAATTGCTTTTGGGAAGATATGCTCAACTGGGGACCACAGCAAGAGCTTCAGCAGCTGTTGGTAATGGAAATCTCTCATCCTCTATCTGTGCTCAGTGCTTTGAGAGAATCATAGATATGACATTCTCTTAGGCTGTCTCACAGAATTAGCAATGCTTTTCTTTGGCAACTTTACCAATATGTACTTATAAGGAGACATATTGAGAAAGTTCAGTAAAACTGTAGTAATGCTGCTGAGCCCCTAAAAAGGAGTTGATAGTTTGGTTTATTCAGTAACCAATCAAGAATTGGTCTGTAATATTGAGTCTACTAAGTTGTTATTTAACTTATCATGTGTTTATGTCAAATTTCCATTATTAGATCATAAGCAACTTCAAGGTTGGTTGTGTCTGATCCACATATGGGTCACCTATAGCATCTGGCCTCTCAACTAGTGTATGCTCAATGCTATACATTCATTAGATTTTGGGTAGAAATAGAATGTGCTGTATGACATTCTTTTATGTGTTTATAACACCCAAATTTATTTAAGACATGCAATCTGATCATCTGTAGTATATCTGATACCAAGTCTTATGTAAAATTGATCCCCTTTTGTGCTTGAAATGCAATAGCATATTCGCAAAGAGAAACCACATAATTTGATAAGCTTGAGATGTAAGCTAATATACAAAACCAGGAGATTTATTTTAAGGCATATTTTAAATAACAGCTATGGCTGCAAGTCAGCAGACTGAGAACAGTTATAATACATCATCGATAGCGAGATTCAGTTATGCCAAATCTGTAATATGTTTCATATTTTATTTCCCACATAATCAGGTGAGTTTTAAGATAAAATATAGAGTCATTAAAGTCAGATGGTGTAAATAGGTCTCAGTTATCCCCTTTGATAGATTTTTTTGCTGTACTTTCCTCACCTGTTTATGGCAGGTCTGTCACTATATACATCTAGTTTTCTAACCTAATGCTGTTAGCAAATGATCTTTTCTCTACTCAGAAAATAAATCATGCATTTAACTGCAATAAGATGGAAGACATTTGTGTCTGAACTCTCCACCTAGAGCAGAAAGATCACATACAATGAAACTCTCCTGTTAACAGGAATAATAATATGATAAATATCACACCTTTCTTTCAAGAGAGAAACTCGCTCACTCTGAATCAATTAAAAGACCTTCGAAGTATAGAAAATGTTAGTTGGGGGAAATGCCTGGATTAGATTTCTCTTTTATTTCCTTGACATGAAATGGATTATCATCAACTGGGCTTTCAATTTTCTGAGACCAAGCATTAACTTTATGCCAACCTGCTCAAAAGATTACCACTCCCTCAATTGCTTCATGTGTAGTAAGATTTAGGCCTTCAGAACAGCAACTGTAATAAAAGCTCAAGAAATATTTAAGTCTTCAAAATAAATGAGTCTTCTTTGTTCATTTCTTCTTATAAAATGATTTTGGTCCCTAGGCTACTATTTGTCTTCAGGGCTGTAGAACCATGTATGTCTGTTTTGTCCATGGTTACCACAATATGTCATTCCTCTGATGCACACAGAGTTTTATCTTAGTATTGATCATGGCTATTTATTTTTTTTAATTTAAATATTCAAATAGATTTTCTTCCTCTAGAAGAAAGAGGAAGGTTGGGGCTTATTTTGTTCATCATTGTATCTCTAGCTTTTCAGATAGGTCCTGATATGTAATCAGTGCTCAGAAATAATTACTGAATAAATTAATGAATGAATGTATGAATAAATGAATGATTTCTTTTAATTTGGAATGAAGATAATCTTGGTGCTATGGGTGTTTGGAAAAAGGATATAGATTAGGAATACAAGTGTGTATTCAGGCAATTGGGCTTTTTATTTTCTGTTATCTGCAGCAAATCTTTAAGTACTGTTTTTACCTTTTCTCAAAGAGATATTAAGAACATAGGAGAAAAACTTTGTCCTTAGAATAGAAAACCTGATTTGTGTGTGTATGTGTGTATGTGTGTGTGCATGCACATTTGCATGTATATGTGTTTCTCCAAGCATTTCAAGCTTCTGAAGGACACAGCCATTGGGATGTGTGTGGGGGTGTAATGGGAAAATTAGGTAAAATATTCAGCCTAGAGTGGTAGAGGAAATTTTATGATTTAATTAATATTAAATTTTGTTGACTCTGGAAGTATATTCTAAATAAATTTATTTTAAATTATAGTTACAGAAATTATAGAATCCAGTTAAAAATTATAAAGGATTGGGGTAAAATCCTAGGAAATATTTGAATTGTTCAGGTTCTTATTCCATTTATACAGCAGATATAATTTGCCAATCAATAAAAGTTTCCAGTGATCGACATCAAACCACAAGACTGACTGTTTAGATCCAGAAAATGCACTGGCTCTTTTGTGACTTGGCTCACTCAATCTTAACTTGCTACAAAATTCTTTGTTCTAAACTCTGGCTTCTTTAATGAGGAGACATTGGGTACTACTCACTGAGAGATGTTGCTGAGGTTTTGGTTAATTTTCTGTAATACTAAATATAAAGCAGAAGTTAAAACTTCTCATTTTACAGCCATTTTAAGTAAATAGAACATGCTATTGATTTGATCTGTGATCTAAGAGCACTTACCATCCCTTGCTTTTCTATTTCTTTTTAATCCTTAACAGATGGTACAGAATTCATTATTGCTTAGTCAGAATTACAGCAAATTTTTTCCTGTTACCAGAACAACATTCTTAATTCCTTGGAGAGCGAGTTAATTTCTGAACTCTCTTAGAAAAGACTTAACTTTTAAGAAGGCAGTCATCAAAAGACACACCTAAGTTTTTTTTCAACATTTCCTTCTTATTCTACCTTCCTAGAGGCAAGGAGTAAATAAACTAAAAGCTTTATTATTCAACAACTATTTATTGAGCAAGTATGTTGTGCTTGGCACTGTACTAAGGCACTGATAGTAGAAAAAGAGAGAACTTTGCCCCTGAGAATACTTGTATTACCGTGAGATGCAATTAAACTAATACAATAAAAATATATTATACTATAAGCTATGATAGAAATAAGAAAAAGAGTTTGGGGAAGTGATACCCCTTGGGGTGGGAATGAAAGAAGCCCTGCTAATTAATTTTTTTCAGTATTTGCCAAAAATGAAAGTATGATGTTTCAAAGTTACTTAGCTGCTATCTCTTTATTGCAAAAGAAGATAGTGTTACTATTCATGAAAAGTTATTTAATGACTTAAAAACACCATTATTTATTTTCTCGCATAAAGGAAAATTTATTTGACTCATTAAGAAAATAAATTTTCAAAGATATACCTGCAATGTGAAGAAAAAGCACAGAATTAAAAATATGAATGTCAAAATGAGACTTGATAAAATTCAGCAGCATGTTTCTAATAATAATAATAATAATAATAAAAAAGAACAGAAAAGTGGGTCCTACTTAACTATAAGAAAGATTGTTTGTCAACAATAGCATCAAATACTATCCCAAATAAAAAAATTCTATGTCCACTTCAATTAAAATCAGAAATTGGGCCAAAATGACAGAATCACAATTCTTTGACACTAAGTGGAATAAATATAAAAAGTAAGATAATTTTTTAACAGGAAAATTTATTTTAAAATGTATAAGAAAGAATAAATGCCTTATATTTGATGAGAAAAGTGTGGGAAGAAATAGTGATAATGTATAAAAATACCAGACATTAAAATATAATATAAAGCTACATTAAAGTTAATGTGATGTTGATATAAGTTCACAATAGATATATTATGCAGTAGAATCCAACAGAGTTCAAAAATAGATTCTAGTACATATGTGATAATACATATGTGAGAATTTAATATGTAAGGAGTTTGATATTTTTCTTCCAGTTAGTAATATATGATTTGTTTAATAAAAAGTAATAACTTGGGGAGGGTGCATTTCCTGGCAAGAAAATATCATTACCGTACTAATGTAGGTTTTTATTGTAAAAGCAAAAATCCTCTTTGGATTGATTCCTTTTGGTTAGTGGAAGCAGGTGTTAATGCTGGTATTTCCTAAAAGCAAAGTGACATAACATAAACTTCCAGAAAGAGGGGGATACTCTTTGCTTTACACCATTTGGGGTTCCAAAAGTTTTCATAGGTATACTTTACTTTCTGATAGTGGATGAAAATTACAAAAAAAAGGAACAAATAACCCAGATGAGACAAAAAAAAAAAAAGGGGGGGGATGAGACAATATAGAAAAAAATGACAAAAATACAAATAAAAAGATCCTATTTCTAGCCAGTTGTCCAGAAAATGCAAATGAGTATAACTTTGTGTGCCACTTTCTATCCATCAATTAACATATTGATGAAAATAAAGAAAAAAAATACTGTTGGTTAGAAGTACTGTTGGGTAGCAATGAAGAAATGTATGTTCTCAGATTTGGCTGGTGGGATTTCAAATTATACAACCTCTTAGGGTGTTATCAGGAAAGATTTATACAACTTCAAAACATATATACCTTTTAATCTATTAATCCCACCTTGAGAGCCCATCCCATGAAAACAAAACCACTAATAATTAAAGTCAGGCACAATATGATTATTTCAACATCGTTTCCAATGACAAATTGTGGGAACAAAGTATTATCCTTTAAATACAGAAATTCTTGAATACATTATGGTATAGCCACATGATGGAATATTAAACAGATAACAAAATGAATGAATTACAGTTATGGTTATTTACTGGAGGAATTTTGTAAAAATACTTATGAGAGTGAAAAATAAGATACAGAAAAATATAAATAGAGTGATATGTGATACCATTTCTTATAAACAATGACAATAAAACAAAACCTATATATGCATATGCATGTATGTATAGTTGATTTTATTGATTATATATTGTATGTTTGTGTGTGTAAGAGGAATATTTTCAGAGAATATATACATAGTCATTCCTTGATACCCTTGGGGGATTAATTCCAGGACCAACCCTTTACCAAAATCCAAGGATGCTCAAGCCCCTTATATAAAATGGTATAGTATTTGCATATAACCTATGCACATCCTCCCATATACATTAAATAATTTCTAGAATACTTATAATACATAATACAATGCAAATGCTATGTAGATAATTATTACACTGTATTGCTTAGGGAATAATGACAAAAAATTGTATGTACTTGTTTAGTACAGACACAACTGTCATAGGCCTAACTGCATGTCAGCAATGTGATATTGCTGTACATGTCAACAACAATGTGATATTGTTTTTGATCCAAGATTGGTTTAATACTCAGATGTGGAACCTATAGATGTAGAGGGCTGATTGTGTGTGTGTGTATAGTATATATGTGTATACATAGCTACATAGATACATAGATATTACATATACATATATTTTCTGGAAAATATAAGTATATTTTTGGATATCTGAGCTTATTGGTGTTTGGAGCAATGGTGTGGTAGTGAGCCGATATAGGATAAAGAAGAGAAAAAAATGTAGCCACGTAGATATTATTTCTATGCATTTATAAAAAAACTTAAGTATGTGTAAATATATAAATATTTAAAAAATAAATTATTAAAATGATTGCAATTAGAAAACAACTAAATTACATTGATTGGCAATTAAATTCTCTCCATGAATAGTGTTTAATGAAAGATCTATTGATTGGTACTATATGAGGACAATAATTTGTATAATCACTAGGGATATTTCACTTCACAAATTGTTATAGAATATAGACTCTCTATTAAATGAAGTTCATATACAAATGAGATAGTCTATTAAACTGCCAATGCTTGACAGTTTATAGGTGTTCAGTAAATGATAACATTTTCTCAGAAACTTAATCTTTGAGCATAGACTTTGGCATCTGATAAAGGTCAATTCACATCCTAGTTTAGCTCCTTACAACCTCTATAGCTAGAGTAAGATATTAGAACTCTTTAAAACTGTCATGTCTTTATAAAATGAGCATCATGATGCTTAACTCTTCTGTCTATTGTATCACATACATACCATACGTAAGTTCCTTGCAGAGAGCTTGTTATAGAGTAAGTGCTTAATAAATACTCCTATAAATAGGGCCTTACAATGTAGAGTTGTGGTACAATGATATACTGGTTAAAAGCCCTTTCTAGTGTCTGATGAAATATATCAAGCTAAAGAAAACTGACAGGTGCTATATATGAATGAGTTAGGTATAGGTTTTGTTGCATAGAAACTAGTGAAAGAGAGCTGTGAACCTCTCTTTAAGTGTTCTTCAATAGAAATTCACTTATCACCTAGGAACACCTCATTTTAGGTCTGTAACAGAATCAAGTCTGAGAGGTATTTGCTCTAACAGAATATTACAGTCATTACTGGGATGTCAGAATGCTTTGAATTGAAAAACTAGATGTGTAAGTGAATTAGAGAAAAAGAGTTTTTGGATTTTTCTCTTAACTTTTATTTGTTTTATCTTTCAGTTCTGACATGTTGAAATATGACAGACTGTGATAATATATTTTATAATCTGGAGAGAGCAGGAGTGGGGGGCAGGGAGAGAGAGAGAGAGATCAAGTACGAGCACTCTTTCTAAATATGCTCACTTACAGTCTTTTTCAGACACCAGGAATGACTGTGAAATTGGCATTGGTATCTTAGCTCATTTTTATAGGCACTGCCAAATCTCTTCAATTTTTCATTTTGTGCAGTCTGTGTAAATGATAATTTAAGAGCTCTACATGTAACTCCTATGTTACCAATTATTTGTACATTTCTTGAACAGAGTAAACATATAAACAACATGGGGGAAGGTAACTAGATTGGAAGTGAAGAATTTCTGTTTTCTCATCTGAAATAAACTGGCTATATGACCTTAAAGAGTATCTATTATATTTGAGGCTCTTTGAATATATGTTCACTCATTTAATCCTCACAATTACATTTCAAGGGAGATGTTATTATCTCCATTTTAGAAATAAGGAAATCAAAGCTCAGATGAGCTAGGTTATTTCTTCCAAGTCACATGGTGTCTGAGTGGCAAAGATGGTATTTGTACTTTTGACTAAGGCCACAGCCCTAGGTCTTTACATGATAAACTTTGTCTCCTCTTCTCTCAACTCAATTTCCTTTTAAACAAAAGAGTAGGCTAAATGAACTCTTAAGTCCTTTTTTTGTTTTTTTAACTACTATGATTCATATCCCTGCAGTTTGGGTATATCATGTTCTCTGAGAGCCTTGGAATAAGAGACTTTGTAAAATGATGGATGAATAGAAGAGAACATCTTGAACATTTAAGATTTACTGTGGGAGCATTTGAAATCTTGCTCCCCAGCATATGTCATCGGTTTGGTTCAAATAATTTCTTACAAATATTTTCACAAAAAAGAAAAACAGATCTATACCTCTTAAAGTGAATAATTTCTCAGAGTAGATATTTCTCTCTTATTTTTGGACAATTGAGCATTGCAACAGAATTTAAATTTCGTTTAGAAGTGTCCCTTTTCTTTTCGATATGTTACATAAGACAACTGTTCTTAAATGAAGGATATTAGAATAACCCTTCTTTGGTAAACTTTTATACTAACACTCACATCTCAATGTACCTCTTAAACAGTGGTCTTGCAAAAGTTAAAGGAAATATAGATACTGGGAAAAATTAATAAGAAAAGGAAAAAAAAAAAGACTTCTTAATTGAAAAGAACAAGAAAATGGCTATTTTAGGCTTGAAGCCAGAGTACACAATTCAGTTTCTAAGCATGATTAGATTTCCTTAAACAGCCTAGGAAGAACGAACTTGAAATCTAGGCAATTACAGAATACAGAATACAGAATAAAACTATTAAAAAAAATTAGTCTTTTATGTAAGGAAAGATCCTGGAGGGCACCACCAAACTATGAAATACTTGGCTGCTCAAAGTATTCACTTAAGAAATAGAGTTTGAATTGGAATAAGAAAAAAAATGAAAAAAAAAAAAGGCATATCTTATAAAAATACCCCTCATAATAAGGGAACATTTTAAAAAAGGAATTACAACTATAATCATAAATTACATAAGATGCTTCATTTCTTTATTCTATCATATACCTACAAAATAGTTGCTATAAGTAGTGGTGTTTATCTTAAAGTTTCAAAGAAAAAATATTACTTTATCATTTTTTTCATTCATCTTATTTGTCTAGTTAAGTTAAAAGTTTACGTATGTTTACATGTAAACTCTTACATGACAGAGTAATATATGTTGTCCTATATTTCTTTGTCAAATCACCATTCAGCATCCCTGTCTCTAAACAGGAAAAATAAATAATAAACTGAGCAGATTTGGTAAATTGAATTATTCTTCACGCTTCTCTGTAGCCAAGCCCCAATTCTTCATCTCTTTGGGTCCAAGTCCTTTGCCGTATACTTTGCAGTTCTTTCAGTAAAAGAGGTGTTTATTTCCCTTCCCTGTTAACTTTGAGTTTAGCCCTAGGACTCTCTTTTCAATAAAATGCGGCAGCATTAATAATGTGCCACTTCAGAGCTTAGGTCTCGAGAGTTCATGTGGACTTCTGTTTTGTGTGATTTTACTTCTGTCCTTACCGTGAGAAAAACTTTCACTAGACTGTTGGTCCTAGAGGGAAAAAGAGAAACATGAGGTACAGAGTTACCCCAGCCAAGTCTACCTTAGATCAGTCAACCCCTAGTGGATACTAAATATACTACACTTAAAAGGAAAAGAAACTGATAAATTGGACTTAATCAAAATTAAAAGTATTTGTTCTTTAAAAGACACCATTAAGTAACTGAGTAAGCAAACCACAGATTAGGAGAAAACCTACACTGTTTATATACTTGACAAAGAATATAAAAAGAACCTCTACAACTCAATAATAAAAAAGGCAAAAAAAAAAAAATTTAAAATATTGGCAAAAGACTTGAAAGATACTTTTCAAAAAATATTTAAATGGTCAATAAGCATAAAATAAGTTGTTCAGCACTATTAGTTATTAGAGAAAAACAGATTAAAACTACAATAAGAAACCATTTTATTCTCATTAGAAAGGCAAATATTTGTGATTAACAATACCAAATTCTGAGGGAAATATGAAACAACCAGAACTTTCATACAGTGCTGCAGAGAGTATACAGTGATTTAATTACTTCAAAGCACTGTTAAGAAGTTTCTTGTAATGGTAAATATATGCTTATTCTATGACCCAGCAATTGTACTCCTAGGTATTTACTCAAGATAATGAAAACATATGTCCACACAAAACTTATTCAGATATTCATACCAAGTTTATTTATAGTAGCCAAAAAATAAAAGTTGAGATATCCACTAACAGGAAAATAGATAAATAGTGGTATACAATGAAATATTTAATGTGGTAGGTATAACTCTAAGGTGGTCTCCAAGATTCACACTTGTTAGTATATATGCCCCTTGAGTGTGGGCAGAACCTGTGAATGTTATGGAATCTCACTCCCCTAATTGGGTTGTTTTATATGGATAGATGAAGGAATTTTTGTAGGTGCAATTAAAGTTCCAAATCAGTTGATTCTGAGTAAAAAGGGAGATTATCCCAGCTGTCTTTGATTTAATCAGGTGAAAGTACTTAAAAGTGGGACTAGGCTCTTCCTGAAGATAGATAGACGATGCCTTGCTGGCTTTGAAGAAGTAAGCTTCCATATTGTGATAAGATTTGGGAGAGAGCTATGTGGCAAGGAGCTGCAAGGTCCTCTAAATGTTAATAGAAGCCCCTAGATGACAATCTGCAAGAATATGGGACCTCGGTCCTACAACTACAATTAACTGAATTCAATCACTCTGAGCTTAGAAGAGGACCCTAGAATCAGAAAAGAAAGTAGCCCAGCTGATACATCTAGATTTTAACCTTGTGAAACTCTGAGCAGATAACTCAGTTAAGCCATGCCCAACCCTTTACCCATGGAAACTGTGAACTAATAAATGTATGCTATTTTATGCCACTAATTTTATAACAATTTATTATGTCATAATAGAAAATGAATACATTCAGCAATAAAAATTATGACCTACAGACATAACATAGATAAATCTCAAAAACACTGGTGAAATAAATTAAGCACACTATTTTACCTATTATATTATCTCATATAAATTTCAAGGATAGGCAAAGCAGATTTATAATGATAGAAATTAGTATAATGATAGAAAATAGTGGTTATTTCTGGGAATGGGATGATTGACTAGAAGGGAAAACAAGATAACTTTCTGGGGAATATGGAAATAGTTCTATGTCTTTGTTTTTGAGTTACATGGTTGTTTATCAAAACTCACTGGACTATGTACTTAAGATTTGTGCATTTGATTGTATGTTAATTATATGTCAGTTTTACAAAAATGAAAGACAGAATGCCTGATAGTGTCAAGTGCAGCTAAGAGGCTAAAACAAATATGGAGAAGTGTTTATTCGATTTGGCAATTTCAGATACTTGGTGAACTTGGAAAGAGCATGGTCTGTCCAAGATACTGATAAAGTCAGATAAGAATATGTTATAGTGGGAATAGGGGGAGAAGGACTTAAGCCATTGTGTATAGAAAACTCATTTGAGATGTTTACTACCAAAGGCAGTAAAAAATGGGGAGTCATTTGAGGATAGTGTAAAATGAAGGGAGTACATGCATTTCAAGATGATAGATCCCAGAGAACATTGGAACTGATCAAATGCAGAAGAAAAATTCAACATACAAAGTTTAGAAGGAATATATAAATAAATAAATTCCTTGAGAAGGCTGAATTTTTCTAGAACTTCAAATAAATGGAATAATTTGGACAAGACTTCTTTTACTTAGCGTAGATTTTGAGTTTTATTGTATCAATAGTTATTCACTTTTATTGCTGTGTAGTATTCCATTGTATGACTATAACACATTTTTGTTCATTCACCAGTTGATGGACGTACGTGTTTTCTCCAGTTTTGTGCTGTTGTGAATAAAGCTGCTTTGAACATCCGTGTACAAATCTTTTTGTGGACATATGTTTTGTTTCTCTTGGTCAACATCTAGGATTAGAATTTCTGGGTTACAGGGTAGGTATATTTTTAATTTTATAAGGAAATGAAAGACATGTCAAAGTGACTTTAACACTTATTTTCCACAAACACCGTATAAGAATTCCAGTTTTTCCCATCTTTTTCAACATTTGTTGCACACCATCTCAAAGATTTTATACTGCAATACCCTTTGTCAGGTACACTCTTTCCTCAGATATCTATGTGGATTGTTCATTCATATACTTCATGTCTTTTTTCAAAAGTCATTTTCTCAGTGCAGTCTTTCTTTTCTATCATATTTGAAATTGCCCTCAGAGCATCTACCCTGCCATCCACCAACACCACTATCTCTCTTACTTCTTTAATCTTCCCAGAGAATTTATTTCTCAGTTTGTCTATTCCCCTTAGTGGATTGTGAACTCCATGATAGCAGGGAATTTTTGCTGTTTCATATGTGTTTCAAAAGAAGGTGCATTCTGACATTGTTGGATGGATTGTTCTAGAATGTAAAATGGTATTCTTGCATTCTTTTCCTAGGTAAACATTCCTGGTTCACAGTAAGCATTTAATATATATTTGTTGAACAAGTAAATGTCTGGAAATTCTTGCAGAGTGGCTAGAAGCACAGCAAGACTCTCCTTATTTGCAAAAGTATACTTCATTTGTAGTCAAAAGTCACCTTGGGACAAATTTGAAACACTTGTGTTAAACCTGGTCGCCTAATTGTCCAATTAGAATCTGTCATTTTTTTCCTTTGCTTGAACTTATAAAGGGACAACAGATGTGATAGCAATTCATTATGACTGATGTATGCTTCAGTGCCTAGCAATGAAGGAATCTCTTTCTCCAAGACAACAACTAAAACTTTTAAAAGAAGAAGTAGATAATTTTTTTCCAAACTAATTTTAACATGTCTTAGAATGTCTGGATAACTTTCATGGTAAAAAATAAAAAAGTCTGTGAAATGTTTGCAGCCCTTACCTTATTATGTATGGTATATTGTGCATATAGAGGAAACACATATGGTAGCTTAATTGTATATTGTTTCTTGAAATTGTTTTAAGATCCACTTTTCTTCCCAGAATTCTTTGCCTTGTTAATGAGATTCTCATTTGAATATATTGAGAAAAATTTCAGAATTGGTACAGCTGTTCAGTGAATATTAAACTTTTCCTCCTGTCTTTTTCCTCTCTCAGTGTTTTATTTTCTTTCAGGTGAATTATAACTGACTCTTTTTCATGCTTGCAGTCCATAGATATATACGACTAACAGGAAGTCTGTTGTCACTTTAAAGCTTTAAAAATAGCTTTTAAAATATTTTAAAAACTATCTTCCTTTGTAACAGTAGTGATATTTTTAAATCATCATTTATGTAACTATCTCATTTGCCTTTGCGAACTTATAATCTTGGCCCTTTTCTGCCTGAGGCATCCATTACTTTTGGAGAAACTGAAGATTTATAAAAGAAAGAAATAGGAGTTATTATGGAAAAATGGATAGAACAATATAATGATGTTAAAACATAAATAGTGTTATTATTATCCTTGAGTAAATTTTCCAAATTCTTTCCCTTCATCCCTCTCCTTTTTAAGATATCTAGGACCAAGTAATAAAGGTCACCTCATAGTTTGAGCTACAGTGTGGACAAAATACCCATTTGCCTATAACATCAATATCATCTCTTTTGTAGATGGAAACCATGACTTAGGAGAATTAAAAGGGAAAGCCAATTTCCATTCTCAAGAATTATGGACCAATGGAATCAAAGAGAAACAGGAGATGACATATATATTCTTTGCTTATCTTAAGAAGTATTTCTAATTTAAAAAAAAGCCTAAGTCCTGTGAGAACACTGGTATGTCATGTACTGTAGATAAGAATTGGATAAGATTTCAAGCATCACTTAATATAAGGTCTTCAAGGAGAAAGGTAGAGGGAAGATTTAAATGCTTTAAATCTTCTAAAGAACAAAAGGAGCCACTCTGTGGGGGGAGATGGGTGCTAGCGAGTTCATTTATAGAGCAGTCATTTGATTACTTCAAGGCTAGTGAGCTCATTTTAAGTTTATGTGAGCAAATTTAGTTCTCGAAAATAGATATGATTTATAGGCTTGTGGCTATCTTATGTCCTGCATTTAAGATACATTTTAGAAAATTAAATAATATCTTGATGTCAAACTGCTAAATGACTTGAAGGGACTTTTGCCCTTTTTGAATGGAGGAATATACAAAGAATTATAATCACAATAAAAAGAAATGGAGCATGCTTAGCTTTAATTTTAAATGAAGTCAGTACCCTTCAGCAGTACCCTTTACTCTGTGCTTCTGGAATCACCAGATTGTTTATACTGTAAAACTCTGCTATAATTCATAGCAGTAATATGAGTTAGGATATACTGTCATTGGTTTCAGTCTCCAGCCAGCTTCTGAGAATAATGGGTGGAAGCAGGCTAATGTTCTTATTTGGGGGGAAGGGGCGGTTAGGATGTGAGAAGGAGTAAGTCTGGCAACTGTCTTGTCAAAGAGGGATCTCCAGTTTTGTCCAGGCTTAATTTACTTGGCAGGAATGTTGAGTTGGGTGTAGGTTGCCAGATTTAGCATTTAAAAACACAGAATTATCTGTTAAATATGAATTTCAGATAAACAAGCAATTACTTTATAAGTATGTCCATGTGATATTTAGAACATGCTTATAATACAAAATTTAATCCTCATTTATCTGAAATTCAGATTTACCTGATCATTCCCTATTTTATCTGGCAACTCTAATTGAATGATAACTGACCAGAAGATTCTTAAGACTACTGTCCCTGTCCTGCAAATTATAGGTAACCTCAGACTTTTTGCTACAAAGGGCTGCAAGAATGTGGGCATGGGGCAGGCAGCCCACAGCAAAGGCGTGCTGGTGGTCATGAAGCAGATGATATGACCAGTAAAGCCGGCCAACTCCTGCATGTGAACCACCATCAACAAGAACACCCGGACTACCCTCAACGGCATCTGTTAAGTGATTCGTGCCTGGCTGCCATCCACAGAACCAGGGAACCAGAAGTCTGGGATGGTGAAGAGGAAGCAAACCTGCTCCACTGAGAGCTCTTGAACCCACTCCCACCCACAACCCCTGTCCTAAGCAATAAAGGTGTCAACCATCGTTTCTCAAATAGAAAAAAAAAGTCACCAGGTCATGCTAAACTGCAGCTACAACAAGGAAGGATTTGGTTTAATGAAAAGGAACTCTTAGAATACTAGATCAACTAACTGCACAGGTTTGCTGTGATCATTTTGTAACAGAGTGAAATGCTCCATCTCTCAGACTCCATCTTGTTCAATCCTGCTTTGTTTCCATGGCCTCAGGCTAATAGCTTTTGTTTAGTCTTTCATATAGACATGTTAATCATTGAATGAATTCCGCTTGGGGCTTGAGGTTTACAAAAACAGCTACTTTGCCAGAGGGTGCCTTTCCACTGGAGACAGGGAAATATGTATTGTTTATCAAAGATTGGCAGGAACCTCATGACTGGACTCACATCAGCTAACACCATCTTCTTCAAGACTCCTGCTGGTGCTCAGTTTTCTGACATGTCTATCAACTCACCCCACAATTATCCCTTCCCTTCATATAAAAGAAGCCTGAACTCTGTATTTTCTTAGGATGGATTTGAAGAATAGGTTCCCATCTTCTCGGTTGGTGCTTTCTCAATCAATAACCCTTTCCTTACTGCAAACTCTGATGTTATGAGTTTCAGTCTTTCTAAATGCAGACACACAGACTTTGGACCAGTAACAATTTCAGTAATTTTACAATAATGCAATTCTACATCTTCATATTTTGAACTATATTTCTTGTATTATGGCAATTTCCTCTTTCCTATCTCACAGAAAGAGACAATCATTAGTTCAGTACTTGAAGTAAGAGTTTATATAATGACCAGATTATTTCCTCTGTTAAAAAAGAATTAACAGGCCTCAGAATGGAGTTATTTACCCACAGGGCAGCAAACCAAAACTTCATTTCAGTATTCAATTGTCCATCTGAAATTTCCTGATTAGCATTTGTGAGGTAATCTGCATGATAAAACCTCTGCAGCTCTCTTCCCCCTTGAAAGATATCCTGGACTGAAACAATCCTTTATTTATTTATTTTTTTTCTTTTGCTAATACCTTCTTGCTCCACTCTCCTTCTGTCTATAAAAATCTTCCATTTTGCACAGCTCTTCAGGTTGCCCCTCTGCTTGCTAGATAGTATGCTGTCCTATCTAGAGGGGAGGTTACCTGAGAAACTGAGCACTGTTTTCCAGAGAGACTCCTTTCTTCTACTGCCTGTGTATTAGATTTATTGTACAGATCAAAATTCCTTACTATATCTCTATCTTCGGTTGACTATGATCATTGAGGATGAACATTGTGCCTCAGTAATACTTGGTAAAGTGTCTGGTAAGAAAAGATAAACATATAAAGAGATTGAATTGTACAGAAAAACATGATAACAAAAAGAGAAGTATATATGGCTAAAATCAATCAGTGTCTCTCTCTCTCTCTCTTTTTCCCAGTGTTTATCCATAGAAAATTCTAGAAATATGAGAAAATGAAAAAATCAATAAACAATGAAAAATCATCTGTAATTCCATTGTTCAAACACGTTTCAGTTAAGCTTTGTAACCCCTACCCCCGACCTCTTGCTATGGAATGTTATAGGGTACAGTGGTTATACCCTCAATTTTCAGTTATAAACATATCCTGAACAACTCTCCTTGGTAATAAACAAGTCTATATCCATTCATAATTGTGGGGCAAGATTCTTTGTAGTAGTTTTTTTTACAGATTGAATTAGCCATTTGGGTGAATTTTTATTCTTTATTACCCTAAGCAATGATGTAATGGGAAGACATGTATATACATAATTGGTTACATGGTGTTTATTTATTATTTTATTTTCTTTTATGAGATCATACTTCATTATTTTTTTATTCTGTTTTCATATTTTTTCCATATGAATGTTATATTGATCTGTAAAAATTTTCTTCAGACCCTCATTTGTATTACTTTGAAAATACTTAAATTCTTTAACATTTTAAATCTTATTATTTAATTACTTATTCATTGAGCAAACATTTATGGGAAACCCCTATTTACTTGGCACTGGACAAACGAAAGTAACAAATATGGCCTTATATTCTAATAAGAAGAGTCATGGAAAAACACAAATAATCAGAAGAACAAATAAATGATTTCTATTTGCAATGTGAGTTATGACGAAAGCACACAGTGCAGAGATAGCTAATCCTGTGCATAGTAAGGGAAGGTGTCTTCATGAATGGAGATTGAAGCTGAGACATGATATATGTAAAGTAGAGGAGGAAGAGCATTAGTGAAAGAAAAGAGCTTGTACAAAGATCCTAAGGCTACATATTTTTGAAGACCTGTAAGACTGGCATGGCTAGAGAATAATGAGCAAGGGTAAAAATCATACAAGATGAGCTAGGAGAGAGAAGGCAGCACTTTAGAGGCTTTGGTAAAGATTTCAAATTTGTGGAGTTGTATTGTGCAGCTGCTAAAATTGTAGTCATCTCCGGAACATAATTGTAATTTGCCTGAGGAGTAGTTAAAATCACCTCTTGTTTATTAAAAAAACATGTAGCCATGTCGTTTTCCACTGTGAAATAGTTCTAATTAATTATTTAAAATTTGAAACCAACAGGGATAATTAGCGGTACATCACTGAAAGAGGCAATGATTCAGTCAGGTTATGGTCTAAACACACATTTGGGACTTTTTTTAACCTGTATGGAGTAAAAGCATATATCTTATCTATACTGTTATTTTAACTTTTTATTTTTAACAAGTCTAATCCGTTCTGATGAATCTGTTGTATTTGTAGCAAGGTGTAGTTTATCAAGAGCTGAGGTTGAACCAGAATGTAACTGGATCCTTCCACTGGGTGATAGGGCTTGCCTGAAGGAAGTTATCACAGGATGTGATCTTACAAAGACAGTTCCTTTTGTGCAGGAAGCTAGATTTTGAGAATTACATAGAAAATTGGAAAATTAAGTTTTGAAAGTCCAAGCCGAGCAGTTCTTATACAGAAAGTTAGGAATATTTCATTCAGGAAAGTTTTTAAAATGAATTTTAATGTACTGCTTTTTTTTTTTTACTGTTCCTACTGTGGCTTAACCAGTTAGTTATATAATTACATACCTAAAATAGAATCAGAGCTCCATATCTATCAACAAACAAGCACAGTAGCAAGGATTAAAACTCTTAGAATTTATTATGGATGTTATTTAAGTAATTTCTACTTTATTAGACACTGTGTTTTATGTTTCTTGTGTATTAGCTCTATTCTTGTATAAAATCCGAAAGATAGGACTTTATATTTTTATTTTATATGTGAGGAGCCTGAAGTTCAGAGAGGTGGCATTACTTTCTGAAAGTAATAATACTGTAAGTGGCAGAACCAAGATTCAAACTGTATCTGTTTTTTTTGTGTCAAGACTGTAATAGCCTTTCTATTAAGCTATTTCCTTTTAAGGAAATTCCTATAACATCATGCCTCATAACCAAAGACTCTACTAATCCACATGGCATTATTTTTATGCAAATTCAAAAGAGCACCTCATGGATGTACTCTGGGCAGCCTGGTGCCAAAGGTATATGACTTGGCAAACAGCACGGGTTGAACTTAAGTCCCCACTCAAACAGGACTCTAAGATCGTGAACAAATACACAACTGTATATAAGGACCTTGAACATAATGGAAAGTACATGATATCAACAAGTGATCTAAATTAAAATCTCTACTTAATATTTAAAACCAATTAATTAGTTGAACTGTGGTAAAACAAAATAATTTCAAGAGAATTTGATTATTCTGAATATTAAATTTTATCCCCAGGTACAATTCAGAGTACAGCTTTCTGTTATGTTCTGACAAATTCTATATGACCTTGTTAATTGTGCGCCTGCTTGGACTTCATAATGGGATTCAACTCAGCTTTTTATAACTTCTCTTTTTTAATTATTAAAGCTAAGCAAAGTGAAATACCTAATTACATTTTATTTTATAATATATCTTTGTTAATTTAAAAGTTAACTATGGAAAATTATAGACATCGATAGAGTAAGATAAGCCTTAGGCAACTATAATTAACAGGAATCAAAACATTGACTTTGTTATCTATTAAAACATTTTTTGTCCAGTTCTTTTGAAAATGGGATGTGAAATGGGTATGAGGAGTCTAGGGCAGAGAAATGAGGTTAGAATGTCATTTTAAAATGAAAGCTAGGTTTGTGACCAGTTTGAACTAGTTCTGAGACTACTTTGTCTATGTTTCGGTCTTTCTAAATACAGACTTTCTAAACTCAGCCTCCATTTGCCTGTCTGCCTCATGAGACATTTACCCTTGGAATCTGCTGTTTGGTCACATGAAGAAATAGTTGTTCTGGCTGAGAATTCCCAGTGAGATCCTAGCTCATAGCCTCCAAACACTAAACTGGGGTGGCTTTTGAGATGACTTCAGCCCCAAGTGCTATCAAATTGCAACTGCATGAAATTTGAGCAAAATTACTAAGTTAAATAAATAGATAATAATTTGATATGGGTCATTTAGATATTCACTTGCTTCAAAATGGAAAATAGGTCATATAACATTATGCAAGCCATTTTTCAATCTTCTTAATAAGTTAAACATTATTGAGTAATAATAATAATTTTTATTTCTTTAATATTTCTGAAGCTACTATAGTACTTGATTTTTCTAATAACCCTATGAAAAACAATGACTGCATCCTAAAACATAATAATTTAATGTGATAAATGGAATGTTTCAGATCAGGAGGGAATTGCTGAATTAAGTGATAAATATCTGAACCCATTTGGAAAATAAAACAAGGAAAATCAGATTTCTACCTTACTGTTTTTTCAATTGGATGAAAGATTTATTATAAAATAAAATCATAATGGTACTAAAAGAAATCTAGATGGATATTTAAATAACATTGTGATGAAATGGCTTTATAAGCATCAAAAGTTGAAGTTATAAGAAAAATGATGTTTGATGCAATTATATTAAAAACATTTAACACAAATATCTTAAATATTAGCAAAAATATTGATAAAAACTTACCCAATTAGAGATATATTTAAAACATATAATACAGAATCAGCTGGGTTTCTGTAAGAAACAGAAAACGTGCATAGACAGGTAATTGAGAACATTTTAATAAAATAACTTCTTATGAATATGTGGGCAGAGTTAAGGAGAATCCTGAGTCAAGAAACAATTGGTTGGAAGCCATTACCTCCACTAGACTGAAGATGCAAGTGGAACTAGTGGTTATCTAAACTGATGAGACCAGTAGCTGTAGAAAAGATATTTGACAGCCCAGCAGGGATAGAGTTAAGAGTATAAATATTCAGACTTCTCTCTCCTTTGCTTCCGATTCTCTCTGATTTTCTACTGGTGCCTCTTATTGGCCAAAACCAACCAGAAGTTAGAGGGCAAGGTAACCTAGCCCATAAAGATGAGCATTCTGATGAGCAGGATGGAGAGTGGATGAATAAGGACAAATAGAGAATATTCCAACATAGTCTATCATACCTTTGACATCCAGTTTTTTCTCTAACCAGATGAAAAGATTTATATGAACTTGAGGGATATACGAATTTTATCAGTTATTATATAATCATAATGAAATGTCAGTGTCATCATATTGCTACCTAAAACTTAAACAATTAACCCATTATCATTGTTCTTAATATCATTTAATGGTTGGATAAAAAATAGCCTAAAACATAGCTAATGCAGGCCTACCTCCGTAGATAGCTATTATTAGACTTGGGTAGATAATTATACCTTCTTTCTTCTATAACCCATTCCAATTTCATATCAATCTCTTTCAAGATCTTGGCTGGATGGGGTTTATTGTTTGATAGGGTGACCCAAATGTTTATTCCCATATAATCTGAGTACTTGGTGGTCCTTTGGGTAAAGAACTATTAGGATGAATCTCAGTGAATAATTTTGAGTTCACATGTACACCTTATTGCTTCAGTTGGTTTGGAGTAATCTAATCACCCTGTCCTGTACAGGCATCAATTTCCTATCCTTTGCTTTAGCAGCATAGCATAAGGAAAATGTAATGGATGAGAAACAACCTTGCTTCGAACCTAATCAAAAAAAATTCCCTAATGCAATTTTTTTTTCCTCAGGCGTTAAAACCTCAGATCTACTGAGTTACAGTTGCTCAAGGATAGGAAGTAGAAATTCCTCAAGTGGATTATTAGATGAACTAGCGAGAGAGTCATTCTCACCTTGCCCCTTTGTTCTTAAACACACACATTCTAATGTTGAGGGAGATAGCACCAAATATTAGCTGCTGACCTAAGACATATGGTTAAAGGACAGCACTCCATTCTCACAATGTACTATCTCCCCAGTGCTACTCTTTAGCAGGCTATTCTGTTCTATCAAGTTGTCTGCCTCTGAATAATGGGATATACCCTAAAAGTCGTAAATTCTGTGAGAGGGAGTCTGTTGCCATACTTGCTTCATTACAGCATCAGTTTGTTTCATTTTGTTTGTTTTTTAGTCAGAAGCAATGCTGACTGTCATATTATGGTGATGAGTAAGTCATTCAGAAAGTTCATGGTGTGATAGGCAGGGAAGGCAAGTCCATATCTGGAATATGTATCTATTATTTCGCAGAAAAATTATTGCCATTTTCATGATGAAAAGTATTCAACTTTCTACTAACCTTACCACTACCCATTTACCTCTTCCTTTAAACTCCTAGTTCTAAATCTACTAATGTTTCTCTTGCTCTTTTTTTTCTCTCTTCTGAGCTGCCAGTTGTAGACACTGCTCAGGAATCAATGTGGATCTATGCTTAAGGATTTCTCTCCTATGTGAAGTGGATAAGCAAATGTGCTAACTGACATTCTTACCCCTGGGAAGATTACATTTCAAGATTTCCCCTGGGAGTAGCTATAATTCTATCAGTAAGCTTCTTACTGGCACCATTCATTGTACCAACAGACCCATGTAGGAACAGGCTCATACTACTTCTTCACTTATTAAATGATCATAGAGAACTTTACATGAGGGAATATTGATGGAGGAAGAGATGACAAGCAAAGCAGTAGAAACAGTTACCATAAGAGTCTAAGCCACTTTCTCATGAAGCAACTAATGCCTTTCAGATTATTCAGGCTCAGTCTCTTACATGCTATTTTCATTTCTCAATGTAATGTTGCTTTGCATAGTTAATTAGTTAATTCTGTATTTTGATGGGCCATATAATGCTTAGGTCACAGTTTGCAATGTGGTCACATAATCATTTGCTGTTCTAGGGTCAGTATTAAGTCTATTTCTTTCAAATAGAAGAAATGTTTTAAACATAAGAAGTCATAGCCTCACTTTAAAACTGTACTGTGATTCTCCTATTGTGGTTTCCCAAAGCTTCTATGTAACATCTCAGTCTGCCATAGCTACTTTGAATACCATTAGGTCATAAGGCCTGAGGAGCAAGCTACCTTGCATCTGAGCTTAGGAATTGCTGCAAAGTATTTTGCACCCTGGATCTCATTCAAAAAGGGCAGCCAGGTAAATGGGCCACAGTATCACACCCAAAGTGGCAAAAGCTGCCTTCAAAATCCTAAAAAAGCCCAATAAGTACTTTGTCTCTTTGTAGTTATGGATTGTGCAAGATGGAACAACTTTTCTTTGCTTAGAGAGGGTAGGGCCACTACTAGAGACCTAAGTTGTATTTTGTCAAAGAACATATTATACCAAAGAACAGGAGATAAAATAGTCAATGAATGAATGAAAACTGTTAGTTAAGATTATCTTTGTTGGTAAGAATGGAAATAAAAGCATTATTTTAGGATGGGAGTCAGAAACGTTTTCTGTAATTGACTAGACATAAATATTTTAGGCTTTGAGGGTTACATATAGTTTCTGTCATATGGTCTTCTTGTTTGCCTATAATAGCACTTTAAATATATTTTTTTTTTTTTTAAGTTCTTAGCTCTTAGACCATACAAAAAAGTTCACAGATTATAGTTCACTAAGTCCTTTTCTGGGTCAGTAATTGCAATTAGCACCACAGTGTAACTTTGTAATATCACACACTCATTTTCCAAGACCCACCTGACCAACGGGAGAGTTAAATGATGATATAATGATGTACTGCCCCTGCCACTATTGTGAAATCTTTTAGCTTTTTGAAGATACTGTTAATCTCTGGAAATTCCTAACAAATAAATTTCTTTACATGTTTAAATGTTAGTTGATATACATAATTTCATTTTAGTTTTTAAAAACTCTCACTTTTTTCCAAATAATTAAAGAAATCTGAACGTTTTATTCTATAAAGATAGTCACTAATTCAGGCATTTTTCATCATATTAGCTTTGGAATAGAGGTTAAAATTTCTGTTTGTTATAATACTATTAGGAAAATATCACTGAAAATAGGAATATTAATTTAACTTTCTAGAACTAAATTATTAGGTGTTTTTCTATGTTCTCACTAGGATCTGCAATATCAGCCTGATGATCAAGTTACAAGTTTATTTGGTCAGGAGGGGTAAAGTTAAAGCAGTCCTTTAACATATAAAACCAAGAACTCTTTAACTAGTGTGAATAAAGAGTCATGGTTTAGTATCCATAATGATTTTTCTACTCTCTTAAAAGACTTTTCAAGTTTCCAATAGCCTAGAGTATATATTAGAAATTATTTTCTCTGATTGCTCACAAAAAATTTCACTCATGTTCTGGGGCTTTTAACTCAACTACTTTACTGGAGGGTTTCTATTCCAAATAAAATTTTCACAATGGAAATGATTGATAAGTTAATAAACTGTACCATGTATTATTGGAAATTTTTACATTTCTTCTTTTCAAATAACCTAATGACTAAAGAACTCTTCTGATGGTGACAGAACTTCAAAAAAATATACCATATGTAGGAAGATCAGTCCTTTGGGGAACATAAGACAAAAGACCCTACTTGTAAGTCTGTTGTCTATTTCTTGAACTTAGGATGTTACCTTTTTATTCTAATGGGTACATTTTCTGAGTGGCCATTTTGACTTAAGTTGTGAATAATATAACCTCTTTTGTATACTTCATCTGTCATTATACTCCATTTTGATAAAATTCTTTGATTCACATGGAGTTTCTGTACTTCATGAGATGACAATCCTAGATACATGATTACCAAATGAACCACATACTATAACTGAAAATTTTAAATGGGGAAAATCCTTTGTTAATGACCTTATTGATACGGACATGCAGTACTAATGAAACTTACAGAAAAATTGTTTACTGAAGGCAAAGTTTTCCGCTGCAGAATAAACATCATCAGTGCTACTATATAAATTAGAGCCTAGATTTAAATAAAAAAATATTTTAATATTTTGCTCAGAAACCAGTGGAACTACAACTTCATTAAAGGCGTAGATTGCATAATAGTCATTCAATAAGAAACAGTTTGAGAGTGAAATGAGATATCAATATGCCATATTGCTAGATGTATAATAGAACTATGTAAATGACATTGTCCTAAATATATTATTTTTAAGTGTATTTTGTCAACTAATAGTATATTGGAAACATTGTATTTCAATGGAAATTCTTCCATTTTTAATGACTGCATAGTATTCTTTTATTGGCTATTTAATGTGGTTGCTCGATTTTTTGAAATAACCCTATGGTGTTCTTTTTATACTTTCTTGTAGTCAGATGCTTATATCCATCAAGTAATACTATATGTACACAAAATCCTAGATTAGAAATTATATGCATAACTTGTTTGCATATTTACATGTAAAGATTTTTTTGTTGTTGTTACACTTCCTGAACTGCTCTCCAGAGAAAAACCAATTTAAATTCCCTACCTCAAAGTATCAGAGAATCTTTGCTCATTTTCTTCACCAACTTTATTTTTTTAAATTTATTATATTTTTTGAGATTCATCAAATATATGTTTGTCAAACACTAAAGGCTCATAGTTAGAAACAACATTTAGCCGATTTAGTGTGAAATCAAGTATCATTTACATAGAAGGAACTCTGAATAAAACTTTATCAAAATTTATATAAAATGTAATTATAGTTTTTACCACTGTATTACTAAAATTTTTATAATCAATTTAAAAAAATGTTCCATTACTATGCAAGGACAACGAGAGCTCAGCATCTTGTGCTACTAAATCGTATTGCATTTCTGCTATAAGACAATGTTGGCTTCATTTTCCTAAAACCAGTGGAGTGAAGGATATTTTTGTTGGAATCTCATTCTTCCTATAATTACTTATTTTCCTCATAGTATTTATATTACTTATTTAGTCTTATTTAAATATTATTTATTAAGAATCAGTTTTGTAGATTTAAGATTTTTTATGTAGAATTCTAAGATTTTATTTTCAAAGGCTGACAACTTAAATGAAATTTAATACTTTAATATCAAATAAAATTTTTCAAATAATTTGTTTACTCTTTTGAATGATAGTAACAGAGATTCTGCAGAAAAAGGATTTGATACAATATAATCCCTATTCTTCTGCCTTGCATTTTTTGCATTTTTTTTACATTTTAAGATAAAATTTTCTACCTAATTTTTATACTTATTGTATTAAAATGTGTGTAACATTCTTTCATAAGTTATCTAGTTAACACATTCTCTCAACATTCATTTGGTCTGTTAATTCATTTTCTATAACTATTTAAAAGTTAATACATGTTTTAGTATACATAATTAGCAGCTTTCAAATCATAATGATTGAAGAATTTTACTCAAGCAATGGTAAATATGTTTGTACTTCAAATTACATGCAGAATATCAACAATTAAAACATATAAGAACTTTTCTATAAATGATATCTAGGAGCTTACCTATATTTGAAATTGAATATTCAGATATTAATAACCATTCAGAATAGTATGCCTTGATTGTGTTATGGATAGTATTAAGCTGAATCTTTTTTTTTTTTTACTATGCTGTATTACTTATTCAAGATTTCAATATACAAATTTGTCCTTTAGGAATGTGAATGAATGGATGGAGTATGGCCAATTAGTTACTGTTTGAGCAGGAATAAAGCATGAGGGGCCTGGCACTACACTTTTTATTGATTATGGACATTGTTTAAGGAGGAGAAGAAAGAGAATGATAAGGATGATTTTTAGGCATGAAATTCATCATAGTCTTTATGGAGTTAGTGGTATTAGAGCTGCCCATTTCTCACTGAAAAAGTATGCAGAGAGAAGGGCACAAATTGGGAGAAAAATGTTTGTAAAAATTAAAAATTAAGAAATAGACTTGGAATTATGTAAGCTATGAATGGGGAAAGTTAGTATAAAAGTTTTTTTGTAGATGTTTACTAGAAGATAAAGTTAAATGGAAAGGGTAAAGCCAGGTTATAAAGCTTGTAAATAGTTTGACTTTTATCCTGAAAAGAGGACAGGGGCTGTTAAAAGGTTTTTAAAGCAAGGAGTGACTATATATTTGCCTTAATATATAATATATTTATGATATGTGATATATGTATATATATAAATGAATTTTTATATATTTTT
Organism: Pteropus medius; assembly: GCF_902729225.1. NCBI lineage: Eukaryota > Metazoa > Chordata > Mammalia > Chiroptera > Pteropodidae > Pteropus > Pteropus medius. The sequence goes on from NW_024349800.1 coordinate 28,158,673, forward strand.
ATATATACACATATATTTGCTTTAATACAAATATAACTTATAGAATATCCTTAAATGAGAAAAAGAGTAGAGGCATCAGGAAACATCAATAGTTTTTTCTAAGGAAAATGCTGCAACAAAACTCTATTAGAGATATGCTTGTAGGAGCAAAGCCATGCACTACAGGTTCAAATACTTCGTGCTAGCTAGGGAGGGCTTTTTGAACTAGTTGGTTGTAAGGAAGAGATAAGAATGTAAAGAAGAGATAAGGGTATGCTATTACTAAACATATATTCTTTTGGAACTCCTTACAGGAAAGAACCAACAAATGTTATTTATTTACATACCAGATTCTATGAGATATTCATGACCCTAGCTTTTAAAGGTTTTAATATATATTTTACTTAGAAAAATACATGTGTGGAAAATATATCCAAAAGTGTTTGGGAAATAATAAGATAAAGCCCAATGCTAATATGACATGGAAACATAAATATGGTTTTGTTTGCATCTCTGGGGAACATATTACATCCAGAGATATTCCAGGGACTAAATGTAGATACTCACAAGGGGGGAGATAGACATGCTGTAAGGGCACTGCCAGATGGTATAAGAATGTCTCCTGAATATTTCCTGAATCATGGGAGACCCAATGGAAGTGCAGCCTGTTTCCAGGAGCTATAGAGGCAACTATCAGAGTAATGATTCAAAGGCTGGTTTCCAAAGATGGTGTTAAACAATCTTGGTACAACATTTCAGAAACAGGGCACAAGAATGTATCAATAAAATTTCAGATTTTGTTTCCCCCTTTAAAGAGGTCTCCTCATAATATTTAAATTTGGGAAGATTATCTCAACTGATCTATTTCCTTAAAGCATCTTTTAATGTCCTGTCCTAACTCTATAAGTGTGGGAGGGAAACCTTCATAAAGCAGATCTTTTTTTTTTTTTTTAACATTTTATTTTGAAATAATTTTAGACCTACAGAAAAGTTGCAAAGATTGTAAAGAGAATTCCCAAATATTCTTTACCTGGCTTTCCCTAATGTTAACATCTTAAAAAAAAATAATTGTAAAACTATCAAAAGGAGAAAATTAACTTTGATACAATATTATTAAATATCCTACTGACCTTATTTGAATTTTTCCAGTTTTCCCACCATTGCCAAATCAAGTGGGAGTTAGGAGAATAAGAGGAAAAATTAAGAGGAAACTAAGACGAAGCTGATTAAGTTAATTATTGAAGGCGAAGTCAAGACCCATATCTTTTGTGGTTCTCCGTATAACATGCCATTTGTTTGTTATGCTTTATCACTTTCCTTTAATCTGGGACTGTTCATCATTTCCTCAGTCTTTCTTTGTTTTTCATGACCTTGACAATTTTGAAGACTCCAGATCAGTTATTTATAGAATGCCCTCCCCCAGTTTGAGCTTGTGCAATGTTTTCTCATGATGGGGTTGGGGTTATGCATTTTTGGCAAGAATACCACAGGAATTATATGCCCTACTCGGTGCATTGTATTAGGAAGTGCCTAAGGTCAATATGTCTTAATACTATCAATGTTAACTTTGATTACATGGCTAATATGGTATCAGCCAATTTTCTTCACTGTAAAGTTATATTTTTTCTTTTTGTGATTAACAAATCTCTTGTGAGGAGATACTTTAATACTATCCAAATATTCTCTTTCTCATCATACTCTTACCCTCTAATTTTAGCATCCATAGATGGTTCTTGACTACCACAACTATTGTGGTTTTTGTCCAATGGTAAACTTTTATTTTTTTATTCCTCCTACATTTGTTAATTGGAGTTGTCCTGTAAACAGAGAGCTATTTCATGTTTTGCATTTATGTAATTATTTATTCATTTATTTATATATTGGTATGAATTCATGTGTATTTATTCTATTTCTTATAATCCAATATTACCAGTTTATTTTGTTGCTGCACTTGTGCCCACAGCTTTAGCAATTGGCAGCTCCTTTGAGTTGGCTCCTGTGTTCTTTCAATATGCCCTTCCTGCCCCCCCGCCTTTTTTTTGCATGTGTTCTTACTCTGCCAACTCAAGATGTTCCAGGTCATGTTGTTCATGTCCGTGCCCCAGCTCTGACATCAGCCATCTTCCAGGGAGTCCTAGTTCCTTTTATTGGAGAATGGTATTGAGAAGCCAGAGTCTGAGTTAAGCTGCCCTTTTGGAGATTTTATCACTGAGAGTTCAAGTCAGAGACATATGTTACCCAATGTGAGTCATCTTTAGAGTAATACTTTCCAGAACAAACATCTTAGAAACTTTACAGAAAAATGAATTAAGTATGTGAATGTGGCTCAGGGTGAAAAATTTTTAGAAGCAAAACAAACATCGCATCCAAAAAGATGGTAGAAATTATTATGGGAACTATTTAACTTCACTTGTAGAAGGAAAAATAATATTTACTTGAACTTCTCATGTATCAGAGGATAGGAGATGAGATAAGACCTAAAACAGGGTACATTTTCATATTAGGAGTTAATTATAAGTTGCTATGTTAAAGTAAGGGACTCCCTTAGTTACTACAAATTTACAGTTCTCATGCTTTCATGGAGAAAATAAGAGAACATGCTATTATTGTGAATATAATTCTAGTACCAAAGGTTTTTAATGTCTGAGTTTCTAACACTAACATCCTACTTGATGAGCTTAATGTGATGAATTACATATTTTTTTTTTATACCAGTAGAAGGAGAAAAAAATTCCATCCCAATGTCAAGACTATATTCATGGATCATGACTTTTGAATTAATGACCTCACTATTAGTAAGATCAAGGAAACTGCAAATAATAATATTTTAGACATTATTTAGAAATTATAACTCAGAGAAAGTAAAATCTTTTGAGCTTTACAAGTGTTTCCCACCTTTCTGGACCAAAAATGTAGTTTATAAGTTAACTTATAAGAGACATTTTACTCATTTAAAATCTAGTTTTGATTAAGTGCAGATTACCTGATCTCAAAGAAAACAAGAATTATTGTGAAGCTTTGAATTTCAGTGGAAATATTCCCTTATTTCCAATTATTTTAACGTTCTCCAATATAATATAACTCTCAGTCTTGAGGAATCTTATTTTTTCTAGGAATGTATTTATCATGTATGCCATTAGAAATATTTCAACATTTTAGTATTAGAAGACCTGCTATAATTACTGCTAGTTTTGTGTACCAACTGAGATCACTCTAAAATGCCAACATTGGATCCATTGGATGAGTACTTCCTAATGAGCATGTGACATTTAAAGTGCCAGGGCTCTAGTCAGCACGACTCCTAACTTAACTGGCACTCCACGTTCACCTGAATTTAACCAAATTACAAAGTTATAATCAAGTCATAAAGTTATGGAAAGATACTGTGGTTCAATTTTAACTAGCACACAATCTATGTGAAAGATTTCAAATTTTCAGTCAGGGTACATGTGCAATTCTACCAAATTGTCAATCTCCAGCTGTAAACCAAGGTAATGTGTTTCTCTTTATATTACTTTTTTTATTGATTATGTATATTAATATGTAAAATTGAAATAAAGATTGGAAAGGACAGTACACAAAATATTTTATAAAAGAAATAAGATTACTTGAGGCATATTCTGTTTAAAAATAACTATACTGCATACATCATGTTTCTTAGAGAATTTTTTTGTCAAACTCATCAACTTCATTCTAAAATCTTTTTGGATAGTTAAACCTGAGATATTCGAACTTTAAGAATTTAGTAGTTTGTATAACTGTAAAAGTTGCATAACTTGAATTATCGTGATTTTTATTTCATATACCAAAATATAAGAATTGGAACTGGTATCAGAAGGAAAAAAATATATAATTTCATGGTCTACTTTAAGCAACTCTGACTTTTGACAGATAGAAACATGAGGTACAGTCCTATAACCTGTTATTCCAGCTGGTCTTTTATATCTGTCCCCTTTTCCTCAATCTATCCCTGGGCAGTAGTTTTGTGGGTCAGGTGTGGTGCAGTCAAACGAGTATCTTCTGCTGATGTCCCCAAACTCTATGATCAGGATCAAATCATAAAAAGGGATCTATTTAGAAATCCTTTAGTCCAGTGTTTTATTCTATGTGCCTGTGAAAGTAGTAAACTATTTGCAGTTTTTTAAAATGTGATTAAAACTATGCATTTCTCAGTATAATGTTGAATGAGATATCTGATTAATTTTTTCTTTATTTCAATCAGAATTTAAAACAACTCAGAGATAATATTGTAATCTCTTTTTGAAATTTTCTATGACTTTAATTAGCATAGAAAATAGAAATAAAATATTATCACTTCATAAATATAATTTATTAGTCAAGAATTTTAAAACATGACTCCTTGGCAGAAATAATAATAAAACATGGCCACGATACTATTCATATGTGCCCCCCCCCAAAAAAAAAACCCAAACACTTAAAGCCAATCAGGATGTGGTGAGAACCAAAAATGGAGTGCAAATACTAATAAATGAACCTAACTGCATTACAAATGAATAACATATCCATGCTGAATGGAGTGGAGAAGTCAAGAACTAATATAAGTAACTGTGGAGAACAATATCTTGATTGGATACTGTAAGGTTTAAGATAAAAATGAAAGGTAGTCATTACAAATGTTTTTCATAGAGGTATGATTTAGTAATTCTGAAACTATTTTATGTGTATGCTAAACCTGAACAAATAAGAAAATATAGTGTAGATAATGAGAGCCAACTCTCTCACTTTGGGGGCAAGAAGTTATAAATAAGCAAACGAGGAAAACTAGAATGAACCATGTAGTGTCAGATTTGAATTAGAAGTATCAGTATAAACTCATGGTTTTTGATAGAGAGATAAATAGAAAAATAAATGTGGGGTATAGGACATAAACATGTATTTCCCAATTTTGTCTGCTGACATGACCTAGAAGACATGACATTCCAGTAGCAATAAGCACACTTAGCCTGCAGATCTTGGTTTGTGAATACTATTTTCAAAAAAATAAAACAAAACAAAACAAACTAGGGCTCCTTGAAGAAGTCATTAATTCCAGAACTAGGAAATACAAGAAGAGTCTGAAAGGAAAGAGTCTGGTAGGAAAATACAAGAAGAGTCTGAAAGTTCTGGTCCCAGAAAGTAAGAAAGTTAAAAAAGAAATATAAAAAAGCTGCAAAACAAGAACCAACCTGAAGGAATCCCTAATGGACAAAGCTGGAATAAGTTTTCCAATAGAATTAATAATGATAGCATTGGAACATAGCTCACAGAATAAAGTCAGTATTTATGGATCCTTAGTGATGTAAACAAATAATAAGGTTAACGATAAATAGGGAAAAAATAGTAGGTCTTTCTTATGGTAGAATTCCAATGCATATATACAGAAGAAATGATGGAGATAAAGGATCATCTTTAGTCAAGCAATACAGTAATAATTTTTGCAGAGAAGATCCATTAATAGATACTAAAATTAGGGGAAATTAAGTAAAAGTTTTGAGGAGAAAAATATTTGCATAGCCTCAAGTATATCCTCCAAGATACCGATGAACTACAAAGGGAAAGATAGTAACGTTACAGTGGAGAAATCCAGCAGATTCCATCTTAACCAAGAGATCAAAGTAAACATCACTGGGAATGACATATCAACATCATGACCCCCTTGATGTGATACAATGAGAAGAGTACAACATTATTTTTGTGGTTTTTTTTTAAGCAAAATGCATAACCTTAATCTAAATGTGAGAAAACATCAGATGTTCCCAAATTTAGGGTCATTTTACAAAATTAATATTTAATATTCTTCAAAAATGTCAGTCACAAAAGGCAATAAAGACTGAGGAATTGCTATAGATTGTATAACAAATGTAAAAAACAACTAAATGTAATATGGGACACTATAGAATCCTGGAAAAGAAAAATGATATTAATAGAAAATTGGTGAAATTTAATAAGGTCTGTTGTTTAGTTAGTAATATTGTACCAATGTTAATTTCTTATTCTTGATAATTTTACTATGGCTATATAAGATATTAACATTAGAGGAAGCAGCATGAGAAATAAAAAGAAACTTTTCATACTATCATTGTGCATTTATGTAAGTCTAAAATTAGATTTAAATGTGTTTGAATAAATTTTTAAAAGAGGATTTGTAGTAAAAATGTGGGGACCCATGACATCTTCAACTTCCTCATTTTGCACATTAGATGCCCCAAAATATTAAAGGACTTACCTACAGCACACAGTTTGAGGAAAAGCCAAGATAACAATTTGGAGTGTTGCCAAGTTTTCTGGGTACTTTTCCTGTGGTGCACCATAGGAAAAAAGAACTTCTTTCTTCTGAAATTGGTTACTTCTGGCCTCCTGTTTCAATTAGACCTTCCCCAGCTTTAACTTCGGCGTTTATACAATGTGAAGATAATGCCAATTCTCTCCTCCCCCTCCCCGTTTCTTGTCATACTGACAATCTACATTCTATTTTACTGGATAAATATGGCAGTGACAAAAATGCTCTATCTCAAGTAGTCTTATTTGTCTATATTGAAGAACTAGTAAAGATACCGAATGCTATCAATTTAAGAAAAAAAAATCAAAATTTGTAAACAAGATATATTTAATTATATTTTTTACATTAGAAAGTTATTCAGCTTTTGAAATGTGAATATCAATCCCTTTTAATTAATTTGGATAAAAAATCTTTAATTCACAAAATAGTAAGTTATACATGCTAGGAACATGTTTCGAAAATGAAGACAGGTTTTATATTTATACTTTTTCTCTGGTTCCAAGACATCAGTTATGACTTAAAGAACTTTTATTTGTTCCTAGAACAGAGGCAAGAACTATTTAACCTATAAAGCTGTCTTGAAATGAACTCAGTGAATGATCATTATCTTCAGGCATGACAATGATTTTCTGAAATTTATTTATCAAAAGATATTCTTCCTTACCTGTTCTGAAAAGTAGAAATTAACAAAATATTAAAATATACAAAATATTAAATGCAAAATCAAGAAAAAGTGATCAGCTCCAACTTGAGTTCCTATTATTCATAGATACAAGTTGTTGAACATCTATCTCTAAGCTGAAAGTCTTAGAAGGTTGGTTAACACCAGAACTACTTGAGAGAGTTACTTATATGGTAATAGTTGATTCAGGCTGGGAAGAGCCTCCTGTTCGCACGTACTACCACTGCTGAATTGCCCATTAACTTGAACATTAGTGTTTTGGAGATAATACACATCTATGATGAGAGGAGAGAAAGCTGAGAGCCTTGGTTTCTGGGTTGTAGAGAGTGTCACCAGTAATTATTTTTGTTGTCTGAGACATGGCACTTTATAGCTCTTGTTTTTCATTTCTCTTCTGATTTCTTCAAGTTTTATCATTCTACCTACCCCTAATACTAGAGAAGATATTGCTAAAGTTCACAGAAACCACTGTGCCTGAACCTTGCACGATTTTATTATGGTGTTAACTTTCAGTCTACCCTTCCATGGATATGATTTATATGCCAAATTTGAAAACAGCTTTAAATATTTGTATGCTTTCTTAAGTGCAATGAACAAGGAATGAGATTCTGTGTATTATAAAGCACATTTGTCAAAGATAGTAAATATAACCTTCATTTTGTGTGCTTTACAGTTTATAAAACATTTTAAATGTAACACTTAATCTTTTAAACAGCTCTAAGTAATAGGTATTATGATGATTTTATGGAAGTTGAATCTGTAAATCAGGGAATAGAAGTATAGGATCAACCATTAGTCATTGAGAGTTGAAACTCATTCAACTACTCTGTGTTATGGACACACCAGTTAGCATAAGTTATTGGAAAGACAGAAAGCTCTGGAACTACATATTAGCTTTTAGATCTTTTTCAATATCTGTGGCTGAAAGGAAAAGAGAGAGGCAACCATGACTTTACATTTTATTTTGTTTTATCTGGTGCAAATGGGGCTTCCTTTGGATGTTTCCCCTCCCCCTCCCCCATCTCCTCACTGTGTTCATGTAAATTAACAGTGGTAGGTTGGGAAATTCTTTTATAGAAAAACCTTGACTTTGAGGTATAGAAAGAGAATGGCTTTGAATGAACATAATTGAAAGTGAACTGCATTATATGAGAATTGAAATACATCAAACCTAAAGTGGCTTACTTTTGAACCTATTCATGAAAGGGCCTGAGAAGACTGAATGAATCATGTATATCATCTGAATTGAATCTGAAGAAAAACTGTCCAAAATTATCATTGACTGCCACATTTCTAAAGTTAAAAAAAGTGAAAAATTTGATTGTACAGAGAGTCTCATCTTGAAATACTAGATAATGACAATCCTTAAGCAATTTAGGGAGGGCACAAGGGAGGAAGCTGGGTATGGGGGACAAAGAAAATCAAAGTAAAAATTCTTAGAGCATAGAAAATATTAATTAATTTTAGGTAAATTAAGCTATTTCATTATAAACATACATAATACATATATATCTTAATCTATAAAATAATTACTGGAAATAAGTATTTCTGCTTCCTCTTAGAGAAATAATATAAAGAGATCATGGCCTCCTATCTGCAGTATTTGCTTTTTATTGATGTCCAAGCCGAAGCCTCTCATTTAATTTATTACAAATCAATATTTGAAAACATTTTGTAAAATCTTTATTTAAAAAAATGTTAACACATATAATGTATATGTATATATAAAAATTTTATACATAATAATTCTAAGAGGCAATTACCTTTATTATTCCATTTACAGATGGGTATACTGGACTACATAGATACCAATTGTTCAAAATGAAAGAGATGGGATTCAAACTTTTAAAAACTTTTTTCTTTTATTCTTATTTTTTAAACAGACTTTATCTTTTAGAACATTTTTCGGGTCACAGCAAGATTGAGCAGAAGGCATGGGGATTTCCCATATGCCCTGTCCCCAGACATGCACAGCTTCCTTCATTATCAACACCCCCCACCAGAGTGGTACATTTATTATAATTGATGAACCCACATTGACCTATCATAATCACCCAAAGTCCATAATTTACATTAGAATTCACTCTTGGTGTTGTACTTTCTCAGGGTTTTGACAAATGTATAATGATATGTGTTCATCATTATGGTATTATACAGAGTATTTTCACTGCCCTAAAAATTCTCTGTTTTGCCTATTTACCCCTCCCTTTCTCCTAAGGTTTGGCAACCACTGAGATTTTTATCGTCTCCATAGTTTTGTCTTTTGTGAATGTCATATAGCTGGACTCATATGGTATGTAACCTTTTCTGATTGGCTTCTTTCACTTAGTAATATTCATTTGTTTCTTTCATGTCTTTTAATGGCTCGATGGCTCATTTCTTTTTAGTACTGAATAATATCCTATTGTCTATATGTACCACAGTTTTATTCATTTACTTACTGACATCTGGGTTACTTCCAAGTTTTGGCAGTTATGAATAAAGCTGCTGTACGTATATGTGTAGGTATTTGTATGGATATACATTTTCAAGTCTTGGTTGAATACCAAGGAGTACAATTGCTGGATCTTATGGTAAGAGTATGTGCTTAGTTTTGTAAGAAACTGCCAAACTGTGTTTCAAAGTGACTGTACCATTTTTTACTCCCAACAGAATGAGAATTTCTGTTGCTTCAAACTTCATCAGAATTTGGTGTTGTCAAGTGTTCTGGATTTTAGCCATACTGATAGGTGTGTAGTGGTATCTTTTTTATTTTACATTTTCCCAATGACAAGTGATATGAAGCATCTTTTCATATGTTTATTTATCATCTATAACTTTTAAATATTTTTGACCACAATGTGCACATATTAAAACATGAGCCAGCAGGTGCAGGGGATCGATCTCTAGAATTAAGTGAGAAGTTGGCTGACATCAGGATGCTGAGCAGGCCGAACCAGAGGACTTGGTTCTCTGCTATAGGATATTATTCTCATTAGTAAATTTACAGCAAGTAGGCCCTTTGAAAGTCATGATCTTCTTCAAAAAGTTTTTTTTATGTGAAAAATTAGCTTTTGCCCAGTTATCCTATTGAATTATTTAAAAAAAAAAAAATCAGCTCGTTATCTACTGAACTGTATCCTCCAAATCCACATTTTGAAGCCCTAACTTCCAATGTGACTATATTTGGAGATAGAACTTTAAGGAGGTAATTAAGGTTAAATGAGGTCAAAAGAATGGGGCCCATCCACGTTGTTACAAATGGCAGTATTTCATTTAGCCGTAAGAAGAGATGAAATACTGCCATTTGTAACAACATGGATAGATCTCGAGATAATCACGCTAAATGAAATAAGCCAGACAGAAAAAGTTGAAAACCATATGATATCACTTATAAGTGGGATATAAACCTAAAATCAACAAATGAATAGGACAAACAAACAGAGACTCATGGACATGGACTATAGATTAGTGCTTACCAGAGGGTAGCGGGGAGGAGGGAGAGGGAAGGTCGATGAGGTAAAAGCGGTCAAATATGTGGTGACAAAAAGAAATCTGACTATGGGAGGTGAACACGTAGTTCAATATATGTATGCTTTACAGTTAAATTGTACACCTGAAACTTACTGGATTTTGTTAACCAGTGTCACCATAATAAAAAAGGGAGGCCCTAATCCAATGACTAATGTCCTTTTAAGAAGAGGAAGAGACACCAGTAATTTGGATACACAAAAGCCCAGTGAGGACACAGTGAAAAGGCAATTTGTGAGCTAAGGACAGATACCTTAGGAGAACCAACCCTGCTAGCACCTCGATTTTGAACTAGGGTTTAGAATGTTGGAAAATAACTTTCTATTGTTTAAGCCACCCCATTTGTGGTATTTTGTTTTAGCACCCCTATCTGACTAATATATAGCTCAACCAAAATAAATTGAATTTATCCATGTTAAGAAAAATCAAGGAACTATTTGCTCCACACAAATGGAATTTAAGGCTGTGCAGCATGTTCAGAATCTTTCACTTTTTTCCTAACTTAAATCCTTCATTGATAAGGATAGTTTGAGGGATATGAGACCATTGGTTTTTAGAAAGATGAAAGTATATACAGATATAGATGTATGTACATATATATGAAAAGACATAATTATATATATGTATAAATAAATCTATTCATACACAGGTATAAATATATATATAAATCTACATTTTATCTTTATCAGTTCCAATGTAATTGTTCACTCCCTTAGGTAACCAATTATAAGTAATCTTTTCTTATTTTTCATTTTTATATTCTCTCTCTCTCTCTGTCACTCCCTCACCTTCCTACTTCCTCTTTCAGAAGCAGGACAGTTAGAAAACTTATTTTGGCAATATAGTTGAGAAATAGTGGGCCAGGTTGGTAGCAGGTGTTGAAAACAATCGTATTTGGGATACATTTGGAAGGTAGAAGCAGCAACACTTGATGGATAAATTTATGTGTAGAGTGAGGGAATGAGAGAAAAAAAAGAATAATTCTATGAAGTTTGTGGCATAAGCAACAGGGTGAATGGAGATGCAGCTATGAGATAGGAAAGAGAGGTGGAGAAATATATTTGAAGGGAAGGGCACTGAGAATTATTTGGACTTGTCAAGTTCGATATGCCTATTAGACATCCAAGATTAGATATCAAGTATAGCTGGATATAGCCCCCAACAGAATGTAAAGTCCAAGAGAATAGTGACTTTTGTCTGTTTTGTTCACTGTTGTATTGTCAGAACTTGAAAGAGGCACATAATAAATGTTCAATAAATATTTATTGAGTGATTAAGCAAATAAATATGAAAAAAAATTTAGAATTTGGCAAATATCTCTCTTCTTATTCCAAAGTCACAGCTTTCTAGTTCATGTAATTTTAATCTTCTACTTAATCTGTATGTAGTTTCAGTTTAGAGGAATCATGATACGGTGGCCATTTAATTCCTAAAGGAAGAAATAAATAAGAGACAAGCCGATTAACCTTATCAATCAAATCAACTACTTAGATTTGAGTCCTTTATTATCTTTCTACCTGGTAGTTTATCACCAAATATTTTTGATTTTCCAAAGTCAAATTTGAAAGACAAAAACAAATGAAGGCATTGTAATGGGTTCTCAGTTTGGTCTTGACTGTAGTTACATCTCAATGCTGCTCCAATATTTCATAGTAAGTAACTAGTGCACAAAGTAACTTTCTACCTACTCAGATATCTTTGACTTTGCTCTGTTGATACAAGATGTGTTCTGTTTATTATCTTCTATTTTAAGGATTTCATGAAGCTTTTATACTTGCTTTCTAATACTTTCTGAGGTGACTACAAAGAAGACACATTTATTGTCAGTTCACTATGGTCTTCTTTTTGGCCTCAGAATTTCAGAGAGAGATTCTTTATTTTTTCTACTATCTTGCTAAAGCAAATGTTGGAAAAAGTGAGAATGGCATTTATTCTAGATCGTTTATAACATCATCGCTTAAAACTGGACTAACCCTTGCAGATCTTGCAGTGAAGACCACGTCATTATTTTTAAATTGCTGAGTGGATGGTCAGAGGTGGTAACACATAGACATGCATGAACAAGAGTTCTCATTTAGGAAGCGAATGTGAATTACATGTTTTTATTCAACATAGTTTTTAGGTGCTTTTCTATACTATGCTGTGAGTTTGAGATCTTAGGTTTCATTTGATATTACATTGAATTGTTATCAACATTAAATTGTGGTATTGACTTATTTGTAACTAGCTTCATCAAGGTTTATATAGGATCCTGCAGAATTTCATCTAGGTACTTCTGAACAGAAACTCTACAGTCATGAATGAAATGTTAAAATAATATTATATCACCATGACAGTATTCATTATTTAAGGGCATGCTATAATTAATGCATTTTGAACTGAATTACAAAAAAGGTTTTTTAATTGTCTGTTCTATGTATTCTATTCTCAAGCATGAAAGTTATTTCAGTAGTAATGAACTCCTATAAGGAAGTTTACATAGCTAGGAAGTAAAAAATTTAGAAATCTTCAGTATTTATGCTACTTTCTACTTTTCAGATTGTACTAAATTAATATTCAAGGTGATAATGCATCTTTCAACCCTGTTAAGATCTTGGTAACATAACTTTTTGTATCTTTTCCTTATCTGGCAAAGATATAATGTAGAATCATTTGTTAATTGTAAACCAAATAATCTATTTTTCTAGAGGTACTTTTTCAAAGTTTTTGTAGACCCGAGGGCAACTGCCTCTAATAAGTCTTGAATTTCTAATATCATTATACTGTATTCTAAAATTAATTTAATACTATGTTCATTAACTTTATAGCCTATTAAAGACTTTTCATGTGAACTCAGATCCTTTTACAACGAAGAAAAGTGCAATGTGGTATAACTTTACATAAATATATTAGCATATGGTGAGAATGACTATGGGGTGGAAAGAAAAATAAACATATGAATGTGGAGACCTGGAGAAATTTGCCAAATCAAATGGGAGTTAAAAGAAGAATTTAAAAAGAGGAAAAATCTAGAGGAGCGTATAAAGATGTCTGATTAGGCTGATCTTTGAAGGCGAAGGCAAGAATCATGTCTGTTGTTCTCAGTAGAAAATGGATTTTAATTTTTATAGTGCAGAAAATTCTTGTTTTTCTCTAGTAATGAAGATCAGCCTATGCATATTAATGAAAATTGAGATAATACAAACAAGCATTTGCTTGTTATTCCTCTTTTCTTCCACATCATATTGTTACAAAGAACTTCACAGGGTACATATAACATCCTGTTTTATTTCTGCCCTCAAAGTAACTTCTAACGAAGAGTGAAGTGGCTAAAAATATTTGATTTTTCTTGATAATATAAATAGTACTATAGAGAAACATTTGTATCTGTAGTTTGCAAATCCAAATTATTTTCTAAATTCTTACACTCTCGCAATGTGCTCTGTGCTTTTGTGTCCTTTGTTGTTATTATTATTGTTGTTGTTATTGTTTTGATGTTGTAGATTAAGTGATAACCTAGCTAATATCATAAGTTTGTGATGTAAAGAAGCATATATAATTTTTTAAAAGTTTAAGTTTATGAAAAAGAAACTATAAAACACACAGACCGAGGTGGGGAAGCTGGATATACTTAGTAGTTAACTCTTAAGTGAAGACTAACTTCATTGTTTACCAAAACTTAAATACAAATGCACATTTTACACATAAGCATTTATGAAACGTTTTCGATAATTATCATCACATCTTCTTTAGACGATAAAGTTGACAAGAAAGAGGATAGAAAAAGAGATCACAGGTAAATAAAGTTACTATTTTAAAATGGTTTTGAATATGGTTACTGACCTTGTTCCTATCATGAGCGATGATTAAGCTGGAGAGGATATTAAAAACATCATCTTTGAAAAATTATTCTATCGCTTATGCTTTAAGAAGTGAGAAAAATAATTAAAAACGGATATTTCAACAAGGTTTTGGAATCATATAATTATTTACAGAGACACTTAAGGTGACCTCTCAGTATTGATTAACTATTATCTGATATTAATAAAAATAAGTCATTTAACCTGCCAAATAAACTTGATGAAAGAACTTGAGAATCTGTAGCTTTCTAAATCCTTCAAGGTTTATTCATCTCCATATCGTGACAGAACAACAAGATAATGGCTATAATGGATTACCTTCCAGTAAAGAAAGTATTTAAAGGCCAGATAGCTACAAAAAAATAGCTTATGATATGTTAGAAGAATAAGAATTTTCATAGTACAGTATCTCAAAAATATAATACAAATGTTACTCAGTAGTTCTAATCCTGTAGCTAAATTTGGAACTGAATAAACCAGATTATCAAGTCAGTGCTGATTTAAATAGATTGCTAGATAACTCAATTTTGGGAAATAATTTTTATCCTGATGCAGTGCCAACAGGAAGGAAGAGCTTTAGGGGAAAAATTAGAATATGACATTTAAAATGTTTTGCTGATTTAAAATGTAATAATTTCATTAGATATCTATAAATCAAAACAATTTTCAATATAAGAATAAGTAACTGTTCAGTTGAGGTAGAGACCTAATTGCAAACACAGCAGTAGGAAAATGAACCCTCTATATTTATTAGAGTGTCTTCATGCTTCAGATGGTTTCAGAGTTACCTCAGGGAGGCAGCCCTCGGAGCAACTTGCACCATGCTCCAATTTTCAGTGTTGTTCTACAGAAGCAAGAGACCTGAAGAGGGAGGTACAATGCAATAGGTATTCATTTGGGAAAAGATTTAACTTGTCTCCTCACTGCGGGGGTAAAGTTTTTAAGGGATTGAAATATATTTGCATACGAGCCTCCTACCTCCTTTGACAGCCTTCTCCAAACATCACATATTGAGAGTTTTTTTTTTTTTCTGGCCCCAATTTTTCATATCATCAAAAATTAAACTTGTTGGCAGGGAAAGAGTGAAGTCAGAATGGTCCTCGGTCTACTACTCAAATTTCCCAGAAAAAGGTTTAATAATTATGCTGCTGATAATGAAAATTATGAGCTGGATAATATTCTTAACATACATTCTCACATAGACTAATTTATTTAATCCTCTAAATAACTTTCCATAGAAGAGGAAACTAAGACGTGGGATGATTAATAATATGCCTAAAGCCATGTCCTGGCTCCTCAGCCTTTAATCACTGTTCTACATTGTCATGCAAGAACTTCCCATCTTTCACCTTACTCTAGTTCAAAAATTTTAAAGTATAACATTT
The DNA here is from genome assembly GCF_902729225.1 of Pteropus medius. Classification (NCBI taxonomy): domain Eukaryota; kingdom Metazoa; phylum Chordata; class Mammalia; order Chiroptera; family Pteropodidae; genus Pteropus; species Pteropus medius. The sequence goes on from NW_024349800.1 coordinate 28,174,348, forward strand.
TGACCGTTTTCCATATTTGGAATTCTGTATATCTTCATTACACTGGAATATAGAAATGCATTTAATGTTTTTATGGCTATTAATGAACAACATATCAGCTCAATTATGTTTCTTTCAACAATAGTCTCATGAAATGAACTGTGAAAATGCTTAGAAAAATTTTCAGGTCATATCCTCCTGTATATTAAAAGCTCATAGCAGTAGTATAAGAAAGAAACTTGTGCAACGCTGTGTAACCCAGTTGCTCACATTTCCTTTGAAAAGAGACTGCCCCCTGCTTTTTGAAGAACACCTCATGAGCTTTGGAGAAACTGATTTTCCCAGAAACATCAGTTGAGAAATAAATACTGGCCTCTGGAAATAATCAAATGCTGCATGACCTAAGGTAGCCTACTCTGAAGTCAAAGTACTCAGAAAGAATGTAGATAGAATCTAGTTTGTCTGTCATACCTCATGCATTGATATCATTTAAACATTATCCTTTAACTTTTTTATTTGCCCATACACATTGCTTTAATTAGAAATATTTAGGTGCTTGTTTTTTAGTCCTTGCTGTGTTTCATTTTGTTTACGGAGAGAAAATCATTAGAGAGCCAGACAACACTTTGCTTTAATATACAATCTGCAGCTACATCTGGGCATCTGAGTTTCTTTGATCTGTAACACTACCAGCTGTAGAATGGAACCAAGGAATATATAAAAGGTCATTTGGCCCTGGATATTTTTCTTCAGCTCTCAATGCAGAACACGTCAATTTAATGGTTAAAACAATGATTTTTAGTTTTATTATACCAAAACTTACCATTTCAAGTTATCGCAGGTGGGGAGATTTTTCTAAATGTTTTCCTTTTTTTATTTTTGTCTAGAAAATTTTGCCTTTCAAAAGCAAGTTTTAAGAAAACTAGCAATTAGTTGTTGCATTGGAAGTCTAAACCTAACTCTGTAGTGGCTGAAATTATAGCATTTTGTATATGGAAATAACCAAAACCCACCCAAATGAGGACAAACAAAGGCTATTTATGTAGAGCTTGCTCTAACAAAGGATTCAGCTGTCATCACTTGTGTTTGGCAGGGACTCAAAGTCAGGCCAGAAAGTGGAAAAATTGTTGTAAAAAAAGGGAAGACGCAAGTACGCTCTGACTGAAGGCTATTGGCGTGGGGAATCTGGAGGTGGGCTAACTAGAAGTGAGATAGCCTCAGAGAGCATATTTGTCTTTTTTTGGTTTTTCTAAATTGGGCACAGATGTGAGTGGGAGAGAACAGGAAAGTTGGGAGTCACTGATCAAGTCCTAATCATTGTGGGACAATTGCCATAGAGGTTGTAGGTCCAAGTTCTATCAGCATATATGGTCTAGCCATTTTCTGTTTGTATACTCAGAGTCTCAGGAATGACATAAACCTAGATTTGCATCTTGAATCTTGTAAACTGTATAATGTTAGCAAAAGGTATTGCTCTCAGAGCCTTAGTTTTATCACTTATAAAATTATAATAAAACTTCATAGGTCATTATGTGGGCAAAATGAAATTTAAAAAGAAATCACTATGTGCTTCAAACATTGTAATCAATTGATAAAAGCTCTTGTTGCTGTTATCATGCTAAAACATCCTTTCAAATGTTAATTTTTAGTAGCTTCAGTAAGATTTTCCTTTTCAAGTTGTGGCACTTGAAAGCAGGTTATTGTCTCTAAAGTATTAACAAAATTTATGGATATTGATAATATTTTACCTTAAACATGTTATACTTCCCTACTCCCACTCCAATTTTTTCGTGTCTCTTCTCTGAACCACTCAGATGTTAGGAATGAAACAACCTCTTCTTTCTTTGAGGAACTGAGTGAAATTCCTGTCTTCCAAATTCTATTTTAATTCTTTGGTTTCTAGTAGTCTGGTCTACATTTAACTCATTTTATTAATCTCTCCACAGAGAGGTGTATAGAAGTAAAAAATTCTGTTTGCTTGGTTTATAGCTATAATTCATTCTTCTGCAATTCAGTAATGCCTGATTATGAAATTCTCAAAAGAAATAAACAATGTCAAATTATATTGACGCTATATATATTTTTTCTCACCATGAAAGCAGTGTACTAGGTTACTCTGATTTATCTACAGTTCAGATATTCTTACTTAATGTAAAATGAGTTGAGTTTCAAGTTCAAATAAATTCTTCTTTTGTCCTCTTCTAATAGATTCTAGCATATTCTCATTTTTTCCAATTTCTCAATTAAACTATTTTTTCAATAGACTATTATTTTTCCATGCAGACACCTTTCTTTCCGATTCCTTTATCCTCTGCCAAATCTGGACTCATAGAGCCTAAACCTGTGGCAAAGTTATCATCCTTGGATAATTCTCTACCCACTGTTTTCCTAAGGCATATTCTTTGCTGCTTGTCTTTTATGCTTTCTCCCTTGGTTTGTCTCCCTAAATAAATTACTAAATCTTTTAAAAAATTTTTAAAAAGGTATTCTTACATGTCTAAAAATATTTTAATTTTGTCACTGTACTTCATTGTGATTATTAATAAACTTGACGATGAGTAGAAATTTTAGGATGACGGTAATTTAATTTAGCAACTAGAAGGGATTCAAGCTTTTAGTTTTCAACATTGGATATTGCAAATGAAAAGTCTGATGGCATTGGATTCTTATTTTGCCCCCTCTCACTTTCCCTTACTCTAGGAAACATGTAGGCTTTCTCTTTATAGTATAGAGTCTTTTCACAATTTCATTTTTCTCTACTTTTGGGGGGTCATTTTAAAATGAAGATATGTTCTCTTTTTCAGTTTTGAAAGATTTTCTTCTGTTATTTCTTCGATTATTTTATCCTTTTCTGCTTTACCATTCTTTTTCATGAAACTATTTTCAGTTACATTTTTGTCTCAATTGATCACTAGACTAGAGGTTGGCAAACATTTTATATGAAGTTCCAGATAGTAAATATGTTAGGCTTTATTAGTGAAGTAGCAACATAGAGGATATTGCATGGTGTTTGCATAGTAAGAGAGAAAATTCTGCCCTGCTCTCTTCTATTTACTTGTGGAAGTGGCAGACCCTATGAAGAGGTAGATGTGCTTTGCACCCAGTTGCTAGATGCTGGAGACAATTTTGGGATGAAAAGTAAAGAGCCACTATGCAGAGAGAGAGGAATGTAGTAGATGAGGCAGCTGAGGGATGGGCAGGAAGCCACCCTGGTCAGTTTTATTCACTGCCTCAGTGATACCTTATCCAGATGTGCCCTTCTCTCCCCACATTCAGGGAGTGACCAGTCAAAAGCTTGATCATTCCTGTGGCTACCAGTCGGGGAGGCAGGAAGGAGCTAGGAGTAGAGCAGGAATAGGGACAGAAGGAGATGCCCTGGCTTGGCTTCTGGGGCTCACAGTGCTAACCTTTTTGAACAGTGTTCATAGGTAAACAGAAAAAGGCAGGAGTTCAGATTTAATCCATGGGTCATAGTTTGCCAACCAATGCACTATACTTTTATTTTCTTTCTCATATTTACAATTTCTTTATTATATTCTAGAACAATTTCTTTTATTATTATTGTTATTAGTAGTAGTAGTAGTAGTAGTAGTATTCGTTTGTTCCTTATTCCACTTTCTATTTCCCATTGCAATTACATTTTCAAGATTACTTTCTTATTCCATAACTTATTTTTTCGATGCCATCTTGTTTGGGATTTACAAATTTTCTGTCTTCCTAAATCTTTCTAAGAGTAGCAGCTTTCCTGTGGGTAGGATTATCAGTTTAACAAAAAATAAAAAGAAAAAAATTAGAAAATACAGAACACCCAATATTGCCTGGGACATAACTTATACTAAAAAAACTTGTCATTTATCTAAAATTAATTTAACAGGGCAGCCTGTATTTTATCTGGCAATCTTCCTCGTGACTCCTGAGATATATCCTTTTTTCACTTTATATTCTACCTTCAAGAAATTTTATTCAAATACCTTGTCTACTGAAAGTTTTCTTAAGATTACCTTTATTTTTGTAAGTTTACATTTTATTTTGATACTTTGTTATCTTTTAAATGAAATTTCAAGGGAAGAAAAAAGTAGATGTGTGTGATGACTTTAAAGTTGAAATAGAAATACTGTCAAACAACCCCCAGTGTGACCATTCTCACTATAGTTTTTAAATGTTTAAAACTTTTATAATTTTTAAGTCACTTTGTGATTTTGACACTATTATGTATGCAAAGCCTAAGCAGCCATTTCATGTATTTAAAATAATAGATTCTATTTAGTTTTAGTTTATTTTTCTAGTTTATCTAGAAGGAAGAAGGTTTATATGGTTTTTATTATAATAGTGATACCACAGGGACTGAGGCCACATGGCCCAAGATGCAAGTATCTTCCCAACACCAAACATAATAATTCTTACAGAGTCTTATCAAAATCATTGACATTCCCAGTGTCTTATCAAAATCAACTTAATCATTGTCTCTTCCTATATATCATGGATTGTCTATAAACACATATAATAATTTACTTATTTTATGATTAAAACATATACTTTTTTAAATTTAGACATCTCATTATTAATATCAAGTGGAAAACTTGCATCTTTCATGAAAAGAATATATTGCAATGTAGTTATCTTAACTTGTACATATGCACACTTATAAGTCATTAATGTTTGGAGTCATGCTGAAAAAAACAAAAAGAAAATCCAAAATCTCAGTAGCTTAATAAAGTTTACCACTTCTCATCCTATTTGTACTCTGTGAATCAACAAGGGCTTTTACTCTATGTAGTCATTTAGGGAGCCAGGATGATGGAGACTAATTTTTGACACATGATTCTGTTGTTACTGAGGTCAGGAAAATAGAACATTGTGAAACAAGCACTGACTTCTAAATCTTTTTCCTAGAGGTGACATCCCTAACCTATCAATATTATAGGTAACAGTTTCACACTTCTTCTTTTTTTCTAAACGATTTTGTCATACTCAAAAGACTAACTTGGAAACACCTACACACACCGAGAGGCTTTAACTAACGATGGGAGACTGGGTGTGACATTTTACATTTTTATCTACTTCTGCTGTGAGGCTGAATTTTATTGCACTTATTTGACTTTTATTTGCATTTTATTTGACCTCTTATTTAAAGGCCTTTTCTAACTGTAAATCACTCCATCTGGGGCTTTTCTTCTATTCCCTTTCAATACTGTTTGGAAACTGACCGTTTATTTTCTGAATTTACACGTATCTGTTATGATCTTGTCAAAAGAATTCTATAATCATAAACGTATAATGTTAACATGATGTTTTCCAATTTCTTCGTCTTAACGCTAGAAGCTCATTGTTACATTATCTGCCTCTCAAGTTATTTATTATAGGTGAGAGTTTTACCAAGTCTTTTGTAACTGCCCATACTAATTATGACCCTCTCATTCTCTAAAAATTATTGCCTCACCATCTACCATTTGTTGTAATGACAACGTTCCACCTTTTGAACCAATTTATGTACCAGTCAAGATAGAGTCAGTTATGCCTCTGGTAATGAATAGTCCCAAAATCTCAGTGTTTTTACCAACCAGGTTTATTTCCCTTTATCTTTACATCTCAGCAAGGGGACTCTGATACTCGTGGTCATTTGGGTACCCCAAAAGTGGGCAAAAATGAACTTAGGAATTCTGTATTTTTGCCCAGTAAAAAAAAAAAGTCTTATTTCTGTTTATATTTTCTTGGCTAACCCAAATTACGTTGCCACACCTTGTTTCAAGTCAGTGAAGAAGTGGAATCCTATCATATGCTGAGAGGGGAAAGAATCATAATTCTTGGAGAACAGTTGAAATGAATACTACAAATGTGAAACCAATTATTAATCAGATTCTAAACAACTGTCAATCAAAATCTCACTAACTTTTAAGAGGGGCAGTTTAAAATCCAGAAGTACGTAATTAAATTAAGAAAAAAATGAAAGGAACACATGAAAAGAAGCAACAAAATCAAGAAGGAAATTCAGAAACATTATTTTCTTTCATTTTTTTTTGAAATTATACTATTAATTCTGATGTTCTAGGGCAGGCATCTTCAAACTTTTTCTATAAAAGACCAGATAGTAAATATTTTAGGCTTTGTAGGCCACGTAGCTTTTGTTTTAACTCTCACCTCTGCATTAAATGCAAACCAGCAGCAGACAATATTTTAATCAATGTGCATGGCTGTGTCCAATAAAATTATTTACAAAAACAGATGGACTGTCACATTTGGCCCACAGGCAGTATTTTGCTGACCTCTGTACTAAGAATCCATATGCATGCACATACTTTGACAAATGGGTATCCAGTAATGGTCAAAGATAAAAGACTTTTTGGACTATGAATGAGAGCAAGACTTATACTGGAGCTTTAATTGCATTGTTGAAGAAAAAGGAATATATAATTTTATGGATAAAAATATGAAATTTGAGGGTAGTGAAAAATATGTATACATTATTTTTTATAGTCCCTTTTGAAGATGTTATTAATCTAATAGTGAGCTTTCAAATTAAATGACATCTGTAATGAAGGGAAATATATTTTGAGTGTGTACTATAATAAGAGAAAAAGCCAGATTTATAGATGTTCTAATGAATCTCTGAAGATAACTTTCTTTATCGCATAATCTCTCCCTGCAAATGATTGACATCTAGGTGAAAAATCTCTTTCCTGACAGAGATCTTCCTAATGTGAAATCCATAAACTAAATTATGGTCTTGTACAAATGTAAAAAATTTATTCTGTTCTGTTTTATAGAGACCAGATGTCTACATGTCCATGAAAGAAATGAGATTGAAGCATTTAGACATTTTGGGGAATCTAATTTAGCTGTCTGTGTTATCAGAATCAATTGCTTTAGATGGATAAATTGAGCAGTGAGGCATATTTGTTATAAAGAATGCCAAAATGATCAAATTAGCCATGCATTGATTTTTAGAATCATGTCTAATTATGCAGTACTTCTCTCTGATAGAACTTAGATTCAGGGATAGTATAAATAATAAAGAGTGATAAGGAGTGAGATCTCTTTTAATTATTTATTTGAGACATTCTAGACTAAAAATAAAATGAGATGGCTCAGGAGAACAGAAGGCAATACAGAAAATCATAAAATAATTGTTTCAGTGTTGGCACTTCTTAGTAAAGTAGAGCATACAGATAGCTTATGACCCAGAAGTTACCTAGAAAATTCTTGCTTGTATAGAAGACACATAGAGGAATATATGTAGCAATATTTCTCATATTAGCAAAAGGTCAGTAACTAAATCCATAAATAGCAGAATAGCTAAATAAATAATATATTCATCTAAGAAAACAATCTTCTACAGTGAAAACAAAACAAAACAAAAAAAAACAATCTGCAACTGTTGTATTAATGTGAACTAAAATAAAAAATATATATAATGTTAAGCTAAAAATATCTCATACAAGAATACTCACAATATGATTTCATTAATTTAAATTTTATAAGCATGTACAACTAAACAAAATTTAGCTTAGAGTTATATATATAGGTTGAAAACTATAAAGTAAAGCAAGAGATAATTGACACAGAAGTTGGAATACTACTTAACACAGAGGCGGTAGGTAAGGGAATGAGATTGGGTAGAATACTATAGGGGACATCTAAAGAATATAATTTTCGATGACTTTACCTGTCTAAAGAATATGTAGGTGTTTTTAAAATTATTATTTTTATAGTGATGTTTATGGTATATTTCACAATTAAGAAATAAAAATAGTTTCTGACACTGTAAGCTGTTATGTGTTAGAGACAACTGTCCTTCCATAAGTTAATTTCAAGGAACATCAGATATGTGAGTCTTGTCCTCACCAATTTCCCACTTCACATTTACACATGCAAAAACACACCAAACCTGTATTTTATTCTCTGGTTTTAAATGTAATTTTTGACAGTTAACAAAACATACAAATTTTACTCTGTCACAGGACTCAACATAAGTAATCAATTGACATAATTGATTAAAATCACATTTTCTCTAGCTATGAATAAGAATTAGAATATGTGGCTATTTCTTCCTCCAAAATCAACCCTAGAGAAATTATAGGAGGAAACATAGCACACAGAAAACAACATCACCACCAATAGAATCTCTTCTCAGGAGAGAAAACTCTTTTGAACTGGGGATAGAATGCTCCAATCTGGTACAGAAGGTTGCTCATAGATATTGAGAGCATAAATTGCAGAAAAGTTGTTCTCCAAAATCCTGTAAGACATTTTTCTTTTTCTGCTTACTGCAGAAATGTTCTCTATTGCCAACATTTTGGGAAAAATCTTGCTGGGGTACAGAATTTGGATACAGAATTTGTATACACAATTAGGACTGACTCCAAACAACTAGGGTTGGTAAAGTTCAATCTGAGAAGAGTTTCTATTCCCAGATACTGAATGTCTCTAATGGTTTGAAGGAAGGGAGTGTATTAGAAGTGGAAACATCAGAATATATAGATTAAGAGTTAAAAATAAACATACTAAACAAGCATAATAATTATATTAAAAGAGATAGAAAATTATTAACAATATGGAACAAAAAAGGGGCCAGGTAGAAATAAATTTTTAACAGTAGGAATGATAAGCAGAGTAGAATAAAGGGACAAATGCACCTGAATTAGTAGTAATAAATAGTTCGAAGAACTATTTCAGAAAGAAACAAGGAAGTGAAAGCATATTGAAAATCTAAAAGAAAACAATATTCTCAGAAAATGAAATATATATTTTTTAAATGCACAGAAATATTTTAAGCAATACAAAATAAATTTCCTGGAGTTAAAGAAAAATGAGAGACGCCAATGTCAAAAGGCCCAGAGAATGTCAAAAGGGCAAGTTAAGAACATTATGAAAGAGAACTGAATAAAAATGCAGAATTGAAAAGTAAGTACCTTAAATAAAATTAACAAGGCAGACAAAACAAAAGGGTCAATTAACTTAAAGGCAAATGAAATACAAATACTATATACAAAAAAAAAAAAAAGGGAAAAAATAAAGCCTCTAATGGGATGACATCCATTAGTAAACATATTTATAATTGGAATCCATAAAGAGAGAGAAAAAGAGAAAAAGAAACAAAACAATGTCTAAAACTTTCTAAAATTTGGTAAAAAAGGCATAAACATAAAAATCTAAGGTACTCAGCAAACCCTATGTAGTATAAATAGGAAGAATGTAAAACCTAAATATAGCATAGATAAATTGTGGAAAGAGGAGAGAGGAGAGAGGAGAGGAAAGAAGAGAAGAGAGAGAGAGATGTCCCTTAAAAACATCTAGAGTAAAAAGATACATTACATACAAAGAAATAGGGTAAAAATGATGGCTGTATTCTATCAGTTACAATGGAAGCTGGAAGAAAATGGAATCATATCTTTAAAAGGGATGAAAAGGATAAAAACCTGTCAAAAAGAATTTACATTTAGTGAAAATATCTTTCAAAACTGAAGCCCAAATAAAGACATTTTCAGATAAGTGAAAGGTAAAAAACTGCTACTAGCAGACCTTCACTATAAGATATGCTGTAGGAAGATTTTCAGGAAGAAGAAAAATGACATTTAATGGAAAATAGGATCTTGAGGATCGACAGGAAAGTACTAAGAGTAGTAAATATGTGGGTAAACATAAAAGAACATTTTCTAAAAATTTTTAAAAGACATCCAACTTTTCTGCTGCAAAGTATGTATTAAAACAGCACAAAACTCGAGAAGAGTAAATAGAATCATATTGGTTTGAGACATACATTTTATATAATGTTTTACAGTATTAAGTCTAAAAAGACTGTGATAAGTTAAGAATTAATATAGTAATATCTAATCTAACTACTAAGAAATAATGCAATGAATGAGTATAGCTAAAAATAAATTGATGAATTAACATGAAATACTAAATGAATACTAATATTTAATTATCCCTAAAAAGTCAGGGAAAGAAGAGTAGAACAGAAATCAGAGAGACAAACAAATAACAAAATGATAGACCAAAACATATATATCAGTATGTAATCAAAATGTAAATGTGTCAAACATTCCAATTAAAAGGCAGAGAATATTAGACCAGCTAAGAGATACCCAGCTCTATCCTGTCTAAAAAATGTACCTCACACCACATGTACATCACACAAAAGGCAACTGCTATGTCTATGTTAATAACAGCTAAGTAGGTCAAGATGTCTTTCGAGATAAAAAGGACAATTTTCAATTCATCAGGAAACAATAACCACATATGTGTATGTACTTAATAAGAGATTCAAAATGCATTAAAGAAAACTGGCATAGATAAACAGAAAAATACACAAATACATGAAGATAATGGGAAATTTTAACTGTATCTGTTGGGATCTCCAGGAAGCAGACACTGAGATGGAATTATAAATGCAGAAGTTTATTGGGGAATATCACCTGTAAAATGAAAATAGGAGAAGCAATATCTGGCAAGAGGAGATGTCAAACTGTGATGCAGATTGGTCTTTCCAGGCAAACAGGAACTCCAGAGCAAAGACTATTAGAGAAATCTCATATTCGATTTAATAACTGGGGTAGGCTCTTGTATTACATTCCTGCTCAGCCACTGGCTGGGACTGTCTTGATGAGTATAATCTTTAAAATGCTGAGGCAGGCCTGAAAGAGTTAATATCTGGATGCTGTCAGTTAACCACATTCTTCATAGATGGGTATTGTGTCCTTTCTTGAAGAGGGATCTAAGAAGCACATCTTTATGTCTCCCATAACAGCTCAATCACAATACATGTAGGAAAGTTAAACCAAACCAATCAGTAAGGATAATAGACTATTTCCACTACACTATCAACACATGTACAAAGATACATACATTGAAAAAAGAAATGAAGGTCAATATATTGCAAAAATTAAACTATTACAGAGTATGTTCTCCAATAACAATAGAAGTAAAGTAGAAATCAATAACAAATATATCTGGAAAATTCCAAAATACTTGAAATTAAATAATACACTTCTAATTAACCCATGATTCAAAGAAAAAGAAACATTTTGAACTAAATTATAACGAAAATGAAATATCAAAATTTAATCATATTAAGCGAAATAAGCCAGACAGAAAAAGTTGAAAACCACATGATATCATTTATATGTGGGATATAAACTTAAAAGCAACAAATGAACAGGACAAACAGAGACTCATGGACATGGACTATAGACTAGTGGTTACCAGAGGGTGAGGGGTAGGAGAGGAAGGAGGTGGACAGGGTAAAAGGGGTCAAATATGCGATGATAGAAAGAAGTCTAACTATGGGAGGGGAATATACAATGCGATATATATATAAATCTAACTATGGGAGGGGAATATACAATGCAATATATATATATATATATTCCTTACTGTTAAATCATATACCTGAAACTTACTGGATTTCATAAATCAATGTAACCAAAAAATAATTAATTTAAAAAAATTTAGTGTATGGACTAAAGTAGTTCATACTGGGAAATGTTTGGCCGTAATGCCAATATTAGAAAATAGGAATGTTCTAAATTCAGTGACCTATTTTCACCTTAAGAAATTATAAAAAATAGAAAGAAGGAAATAATAAAATAACAGCAAAAAGAATAAAAGTAGAAATAGAAAAAAACAAAACCTAAGTCAAAGTTGCTGTTATGAAAAGTTTAATAAAATTGATAAAACTCTAGCAATGTCAATTACCAATAAAGGAATAAAATAAAAGACATCCCTATAGTCTCTACAACATTAAAATTTTAATACATAAATATTATGAACTACATTTTGCTGATGAATTTAATCAGTTGAAATGGAATATTTATTATAAAATACATTTTTAAAACTAACAAAGAAGAAAAACTTGAATAAATATGTTAAAGACATTTAACTCATCATCAAAAACCTTCTCTCAGAGAAAACTCCAGGTAAATATAGTTTTATTAGTGAATATTTTTATATTTATTAAGGAGTAAATCATTCCAATCATACTAAACTCTTTCAGAAAATAGAAGAGGACACATTTCCCAACTTGTTTTGTAAGGTCAGCATAATCCTGGTAGCCAAAATTGGACAATAAGTAAAATTATAGACCAGTATTTCTCATGGACAGAGCACAAAAATCAACAATAAAATATTATTAAATTGAATCCAGCGAAGTATAAATGATAAAGCACAATAGAACAGGTAGGGTTTATCCTAGAGACGTAACGTGCTTTAGTAACCCAAAGTCAATGTACTTCATCTAAACAGCAAAGTAAAAAATATGATCATTATAAATGTGAAAGCAGTATAATAAAGCATTTTGCAAAATCTAACAGCCATTCATGATAAAAACAACCAGCAAAATAAGAATAAAGAATCTCAATATGATAAAAATCATCTTCCCCTAAAATTGAAGAAAGGAGAGGATGATCATGCTCACTACTTTTATATTCAACATTGTACTGGAAGACTTTTTGAGAACAAGTCAAGAAAAAGAAATAAAAGAAACATATTATAATGAAAGGTGTAGTACTTTTTATTCACAGATGACAGGTATGACTATGTAAAAGAAAACTCATAAAGCATCTTCTGTACCTAAGCAATGAATTTAGCAAGATCATCAGACTAGCTCATTAAACAAAATAAGTTATATTTCTATATACTCAATGAAGTGTGTTGAATTGTGTCCCTCCAAAGTTTATGCCACCCAGGACCTCACAATGGGACCTTTTCACAATCGAGCTTTTGTAGTGAATTAAGCAAAGGGATAGGTAGTACTGGATTAGTGTAGACACTAAATCTGATTAGTTTACTTTCCTTATAAGAACGTGACAGGACACAGAAAAAAACGCAGAGAAGACCATGTGAAGATGGAAGCAGAAACTGGAGTTATGCTACTACAAGTCAAGGAAACCCGGCATCCCCCAAAAGCTCCAACAGATAAAGAAGAGTTTTTCCTTGAGCCTTCAGAGGAAGGCTGGCCTTGCTGACAACTTGCTTTCAGACTTCTAACCTCCAAAATTGTGAGAAAATAAATTTCTGTTTTAAGTCACCAATTTATGGTACTTTGGCATGGCAGCCATACGAGACTAATACACCAGGAATAAAATTTTAAAAATAAAATTAGAACATTCTATTTATGCTAGCATAAGAAAACAAAATACTTAGAAAAAAATTTTATAAATATGTCATATTTCTACATGGAAAACATATAAATCATTACTAGGAGAAATTAAGAAGACTTAAGTAGAGATATGCATGTTTGTGGATTGGAGGACTTAAATATTGTTAAGATGCTAGTCTATAAATTGATCTGTAGATTCTATACAATCTCAATAAAAATCCAAATAGCCTTTTTAAAAATAGAAATTGTCATTTTTTCTAGATTTTATATAAAAGAGAAAACAAAACAATTTTAATTTGAAATTTGAAAATAATACTAAAGTTGGAGGGCCTACACTATACAAGTAAACTTATCCACTGTGCTGTTGGTGTAGAAACAAAGTGATGAATGAAACAGAAATAGACTAACCTGTATCCTGCTGATTGATTTTGTTTCTACCTACATGCCAAACCAATTTAAAGAGGAAGGATGATCTTTTCAACAGATGTGGAAGGAAAAATTAAACAAATATAAGGGGAAAAAAATGAATCTTGATTGACCACCATATCACAAAATTTAATTCCAGATGTACTATAAGCAAAAATTAAATCCAAAACTTCTAGAAGAAAGCATAAGAGAATCTTTGTGACCTTGGATAGGCAAAGATTTTTTTCTAATGTAAAAAGCACTATTTAGAAGAAGAAAAAAGTATATTGAACATAAACCTTTTCTATCTAAAAACATTGTTAAGAATATGAAAATACAAGGTAAAGACTAGAAACATTTGAAATATTTGTATCTGACAAAATACCGAATATGTATATGCTCATTTATATATAAACAAATAATGAAAACACACACAAAAATTATAATGAACAAAAGACTTGGAGCCCCAAGTATGTGAAATGGTACTTAACATGTTAAGTCTTTATAGGCATACAAATTTAAAAATGAGAAATTATTTCACATCAAGGAGAACATTTAAAATGTAAAAACTTGCATCACAAAATGTTGGCAAAGATGTAAATTAATTGGAACCCTCAGTCTTTTCTGAGTTGTACAACTATTTTGCCAACCGTTTTGGCTACTTTTTAAAGCGTTGAATTTATACTTACCCTATGACCCAAGTCTAAGATTAAATTAAAACATATGCACAAACAAACAAACAAAAGATTTATGCAAGAAAGTTCATAAAGCTTTTTAATAAACAATAGACCCAAACTGGAAACTAAGTGTCCATCAATCAGAGAATGAATGAACAAATTGTGATATGAAATACTAATAAACCAGACAGTATGCATGACTCTCAGAAGCTAATGATGCAGAGTGAAAGTGGCCAAACACAGAGTACATACTGTATGATTTCATATATATGATATTCTGGAATGTTTCATACTACAGAGATAGAAGTAAGAACTATGGTGTCCTATGGGGAAAGAAAGATTGCTTTTAAGGGGACTCAAGAACACTTGATAGGTTTATGGAAATGGTGTATACATCTTGACTGAGGTGCTAGTTACGTGGGTGTATATATGTATCAAAACATATCGAATTATACACTTAACTCCAAACATATACATATATGCACAAACACACACGCATTTTCATGCACATATTAGTATATTAGATGAGCCTCTGACATCAAATCCTGCTATCTCATTTCTATTTCCTCTCTCAGCAGTATTTTTATTTTAATGAGGGCTAAAATAAATTGAAATGCAAATCAATTTCAAGAGTACCATATTAGTGAGTCTTATCCTTTTTCTGGTCTAATTGAAGCTTCACACAGTTCATATACCCTTCTGGAGTGACTGATTCATAATTATGTCCCAAACTTCATGCATTTCAACTGAATGGCATTACTTATTTCTTAATCATTTAGGCCCATTGTGTAGAACTCTTCTCAAAATCCCCTATTATGTTCTGTTTACCACATACCCACTTAGCTACAGGGCATATTGAATCCTACCTGTGTTAGGTTGTAGCTTCCTCTACTTCTCTCCTCCCCTGCAATTTTGGCTGATTAAGAATTCCAGCTAGTTCACAGTCATTTCCTTTCTCTAGATCATTTATGAAAATTAAAATCAGCAGAAGTCCCAGGACTAATTTCAGCAGGATGCCCAATAAGTATGTTCTCAATATATGTTTGTCTTTTAACAAGAGAGTGAGGAAGTAAAGGAAAATATCTATTTGAGTAACTATTGGTGGAAAGGAGAGAATTAGGTTCAAGAGATGACAATTGGTATATGTCCAGAATATATAGCAACTAAGAAACTGCTGTTGGAAGCCTAAGTTAAAAAGGGAGCTATTTGGGGAATATAATTATTAAGCTGGAACATTCAGGCAGTTACAACTAGCAGAGGCAGTGTGATCACCCTGTGGGCAAGCATTTTATTAAAGATGTGGGGAGTCTGGCTACCAGAAAGCAAAAAATGTTAATGAGGTTATTAGGTAGATTTTAAGATGCTATTGAAGATCTAACAGAGCAGGTGCAATGGACAGCAGAGCTTATCTGATACTGGATTAGTTTTTCTTGCAGCTCAGCACAGAGATACTTAATGTCTTTAATACTTTAAAATAGTGGGAAAAGGCTGTGCATTTGAAATTACCTCTCATATAGCTCTTATCCCAAGTTATACAGACATTTATGTCTCACAGAATAGTATGATTTATTAAACCATATTGATATTTGTGAAATGTATTCAGTCATTGAAGATAGAAGATAAAAGTCTTCCTTATACATTTTACATACATTTCTAACTGGCCAAAAGTCTGATTCTTCCCTTAAATACTCTTCAGATCATTCTCTCCTTACTAACCTCACCACTACTACCTTTGTTTAGAACCTACTCATGTCTCATATGATCTGTTTAAAAAATTCAGAATTTATTCTCTTTTACCTAATGTAATTTATTTAATTCTCAGAACTTTCAATGATGATGAAGAAGATGATAATGCTACAGTCACTACTAATTCTACTGCCTACTACTACTTATTTAACACTAACTATATAAAGCAAAGTGCTTTATGTACATTATTTCAATTTTCCTGGAAGACAAATTGAATAATATTCTTATCTCATATTAGAATTGGAGAAATAGAAAGTTGAGTGACTTATCAAGGTCACATATTTCTAATACATGTGATCATATATTCTATTATTTTCCTATTGTTGACATAACAAATTAGCACAAACAGTGACTTAAAACAATACCACATGTATTATATTATAGTTTTGATGGTTAGAAGTCCAAAGACTTTTTCTCATCTATTATTTGCTCATTAAAACATAATGCAAAATGCAATAATTTAGGTTAGTACTTCTTTCTGCGTCTCAGTGGACTAAAATCAAGATTTTGGCTGGGCTTTTCTGGAGGCTCCGAGGTGGAATCCATTTATTTGTTCTAGATGTGGACTTTGACTAGAAAGCAAGATCTTCTCAGTAGGCTAAATGAGATTTTTACAGAACCCATGGTATGGATTTCCTTATCTTCAGTTCTAGCTGTGAGAGTTTATATATATATATATTTTTTTCTGATTGTCTTTAACATAATTTTGATTCCCTCTGCATGGCTGCTCTCCCTGAGATTGGAATGCCTGTTCATGTGTTGTTGCCCTTCTATCTCTGCCACCCTTCCATATAGCTGTGTCTAGCCAGTTTACCTCTGTTTGGAACTTGATGAAATCAGTAGAAGAGGTTTTCCATAGAAAGAGTGTACACTGTCATCTCTTTCTGGTCATCTATGATTTGCTCATTAAAGCATAATGTAAAATGCAATATTTTAGGTTGGTCTTTTTTCCTAGGGCATGAAAAATCCAACTCCTGTGGCTCTGGGGACTTATTTCATACATGCCATGTTTTTTACTGTCATTATTATTAAAATTGGCTAGCATATTTGGAGCTTCCTGAGGAAAAGAAAAACAACAATATTGAAGAGACTAAAACAATTATTGAATATTATTCAAGGACAGGATTTAAAACATATATCACTCAAAATCAGCAATTCAAATAATATTTATGGACTGAATCTATTCTTGGCTATTAGTGTTTTTCTTAATAAATTTAAAATAATAATGCAATACTAAAGCTATTTCAAAAGATTTATTGGTATAGGAGATTTATAGTTTTACTATTTACTTTATAGTCTCAATGCCAATTTACTGACTTCTGATAAACTGTCCATTTTATTACATCTGAGAGGGTTGAATGCAAATCTGGAAAGACAGTTCATAGATTTGTGGAAAATTGATACATACTTATATGATGTATAATGTGTACAATATATAAATTATATTTTGAAGAAACAGTGGAATGCAATACATATTCCTCTTCAGATTATTAAGGACAATTACATTTAATATAATCTGTTCATTTCAACCTAAAGAAAATGCTGTTATGAATTAGTAATAAATTAGAATAACAAAAGCAAATGTCTCATGTTTTTGTGATTTTTCAAAGCCTAGTAAGCACACAAAATTAAAATACTATTTTAAATCAACTATATATATAATATATATATATATATAATTTGTGACTTGTTCATGTGTATTTATACAGTTAACTGATAACATCCAGAATTGATAAAGATGTAGTGAAAGTGAAAACCTTTTTATAGTTCTGTTGGGAATATATTCAGAACAAACTTTTGAATAACAAATGTTAATATGTATTAAAAACAAATTAATTCATAAATTCATACTCAGCAATTGTACTTCTGTGATTTATAATATATCATGTACCCAAGGTTTAATTGATAAGATTGTTCATTAAGAACAGATATACAAGGTAAAAAAAAATACAAACAATATAGCAGGATTTAGATGGAATATAATTCTATTCCATTTCTCCAACATCTTCCTGTCCCAAACCTCTGAGATAACCATTACTTATAGTTTCTTATCATCTAGAATTGTTTTATGCACCTACACACATGCATGTATATATAACTTTTAATATATACTTTTAAATATAAACAGGATCATACTATACATAGTATTGTATTAGGACATACTTTTCTAACTTATTCTCTAGAAATGATTATACAGAATTATACATATGAATATGCCAATAATTTATGTAACCAATTCACTATTGATTGACATTTAGGTCATTATATCTTTTTGCAATAATAAACAAAACTGCAATAAATAGCTGTATGGATATATCATGGTAAGATTTACAGGTAGGAAAGTTCAGTGCCTTCCCAGAAATAGAATGGCTGAGGCAAAAGGTATATATGCCTTGAATATGAATAGGTATCACTAAATTTTCTTCAAAAACTTGTACTACTTTTCAGTCTTATCAGCAGTATATGGAAATGCCTAATTTTAAGGCACTTGCCCCAGTTTACTATTATAGATTTTGTTATTTTTGTCAATCTAACATTCTTTAAATTTTAGGAAAAAGAACCTAAATTTTAACATGTTTTTAAAATTTTGATTGATGTTGAAGAATATGAATATGACTTCATTTTAATTTATTTTTCTCTGGCATATATACTTGTGTCTTCCTTCTCTTTTTCTTTTAAAGAGATCTTTTTGGTATTTATGTATATAAGCACTTCGAACATTGAGAAATTTAGCTCTTGGTCTCCCATATATACAACAAATATATTTTTTAGTTTGTCGTGTGTATTCTGATTTTCATGCCGAATGTTTTAATTGTACAGTTTATAGTTTAATATATCAATCATTTCATTTAAGACATATAATTTTAAGGAAGTTAATTCTAATTTTAAAATTATCATCAAATTTATTTATATTTTTTTAAATTCCAAGTACAGTTGATCCTTGAACAACACAGGGAAACGGGGTTATAAGTGCCTGCCTCCATGCAGATGAAAATTTGCATGTACTTTTATTTTTAAGTATTTTTTTTATTTTTCAACTGAAGTTGATATACAATATTATATTAGTTTCAGGTGTACAACATAGTGATTAGACAGTTACGTAACTTATGAAGTGATCACCCTGGCAAATCTAGTACCAATCTGACATCATACTTAGTTGTTACAATATTATTGACTATATGCCCTGTGCTATACTTTACATCCCTATGACTATTTTGTAACTACCAATTTGTACTTCTTATTCCCTTCCCCCTTTTTACCCACCCCTGCAATATCTTCCCATCTAGCAGCCTTCAAAATGTTCTCTGTACCTATGTTTGTTTCCATTATATTTGTGTTCTTCAGATTCCGCATATCAGTGAAATCAAGGCATTGTCCTTCTCTGTCTGACTTAACTCCACTCAGCACAATAATAGCCTCTAGATTCATCCATGTTGTTGCAGATGGCATGATTTCATTCTTTTTTATGGCTGAGTAGTATTCCATTGTATATATGTATCACCTCTTCTCCATTTATGTTGATGAACACCCAGGTTGTTTCCACATCTCAGCCATTGTAAATAATGCTGCAGTGAACATATGCATACACTTGTCCCTTCAAAGTTGTGTTTTGGTTTCTTTGAATATATACCCAGAAGTGGGATTACTGAGTCCTTCTTTGTCTCTTGTTATAGCCTTTGTTTTAAAGTCTATTTTGTCGGGTATAAGTATTGCTACCTCGGCTTTTTTTTTTTTTTCATTTCTATGTTTATGATATATTTTTTCCATCCCTTACATTCATTCTCTATGTGTCTTTTGATCTGAAGTGAGTCTCTTATAGAAAGCATATATAAGGGTTTTGTTTTCTTATCCATTCAGCCACCCTGTCTTTGATTGGAGCATTTAATCTATTTATATTTATAGTAATTGTTGCTAGACATGTCATTATTGCCATTTTATTATTCACATTTTTAATCTTTTCTTCTTCTTAAAGAAGTCCCCCTAACATTTCTTTTAATATTGATTTGGTGTTGATGAGCCCCTTTCGCTTCTTCTTTATCTGGCCTTTAATTCTAAATGATAGCTTTTCTGGGTAGAGTAATCTTGGTTGTAGGTTCCTGCTTTTCATTACTTTGAATATTTTGTGCCAATCTCTCTGGGCCGCAAAATTTCTATTGAGAAATTAACTGACAGTCTTATAGGAGCTCTCTTGTAGGTAACTAATTGTATTTCTTTTGTTGCTTTTCAGATTCTCTCTTTGTCTTTAACCTTTGACATTTTAATTATGATGTGTCTTGGTATAGGCCTCTTTGGGTTCATTTTGTTTGAGACTCTCTGTGCTTCTTGAGCTTGGATGTCTAATTTCTTTGCCAGGTTAGGGGTGTTTGCTGTCATTATTTCTTCAAATAGGTTTTCAGGTCCTTGCTCTCTCTCTCTTCTCTTTTTGGTACCCTTATGATGTGAATATTGGTATGCTTGATCTTTTCCCAGAGGCCCCTTAGACTGACCTCATTTCTTTGGATTCTTTTTATTTTTTTTTAATTTTCTGTTCTTCTTGGGTATTGTTTGGCTATTTTACCTTCCACATTGCTGCTTTGATCTGCTTCATTTAATCTACTGTTGATTCCCTCTAATGTATTCTTCATTTCAGTTATTGTAGTCTTCATTTCTAACTGGTTTATGTTTTTTATCTCTTTGTTTATGTTTCCTATTAGGTCATTAAAGTTTTCACTAAGATTATTGAGCATCCTTATAAATAACCAGTGTTTTGAACTCTGAGTCTGATAGATTGTTTGTTTCCATTTTGTTTAGTTCTTTTCCTGGAGCTTTGTTCTGTTCTTTCATTTTGGACATGTTCCTTTGTCCTTTCATTTTGGCTGCCTTCTTGTATTTGTTTCTATGTATTATTTAGGGTTGTTATGTCTCCCAGTCTTAGTAGAGTGTACTTATGTAGTAGGTATTCTGTGAGACCTGGTGGCACAATATCCTTGGTCACCTGAGTCAGGTGCTGCAGCTGTGTCCCTTATGTTGTTGATGTTTGTCCTCCTGTTGTAGTTGAGCCTTGGTTGCTGTATGCACATCAGTGGGAGAGACTGGCCCTTGAGCTGATTGGTTGTGAAGACTAGTTGTGACTACGGTGGAGGTGCTATTGATCAGGGGCTGACCCTAAAGAGCAGGAGGAGACACTTTAGCAGGGCTCTGTGTCTTCCCAGTCTTCCCTTGGGGTACGTTGTCCTCAAAGGCAGCTAAGTCTGAAGCTGGCCATCAGGCATGTGGCCCTGGGACCCCCTGAGAGGGGCCCTGCTGCAAGCCAAGTTCAGCTTCAGCCTGTGTCCTGCCTGGGGCCACCTGGCAGGAACCACCAAGCAATCTGTGGACGGCTGCTACCTGCACTGGACTTAATGGTGCCTCAAGAGGTCAAGCCATGAACTGAGGCCAACTGCCACTAGTGAAGGGCTTGGGGCTGCTTAGCAAGAGGTACGGGGCATGCTGAGGCCAGATGCTACATGTTTGGGTTTTGTGAACCTTTGAGAAATTTTAGGAAAGTTGACGGCCTGAGCCTAAAGAGGCCATTTGTATGGAAAAGCCACTGGAAAGAGCTTGAGTAGGCCCACAAGCTGAGTGGAGCCCATAAGTTCAAGGAATCTTCAGGTTTGGGTGACTAGTGTTATCCAGGTTGATGCAGACTCAGATATAGTGGCTGCCTGCATCTGCATGCCAAGGGGGCAAGGACTCAACAACAGATCAATGTATTCTGCCTGCACTTCTGTCTAGGAGAAAGTTGCCCTTCCAGCCCTCACTGCAAAGCCAGGCAATTCAGTTCCTTTCAGTATGTTCCCTGGCACCTTTCACACTGCTGCCCCAGTGCTAGAGCTCAGAGCTAGTGAGTCCTGAGTCTATAAGTGGGTAAGCTCATATGGAGGGCCTTTAAGGGGAACACCTGAGATTTCAGCTGCCCTCTATCTCACTCAGCCACAATCTTCACTGGTTTTCACAGCCAGAAGTTGTGGACATTTCTTTTCCCAGCACTTGAACCCTGGACTAGAGAGCCTGGTGCGGGGCTGGGACTCCTCACTCCTCTGGGGGAACTTCCGCAGTCAAAATATTCTTCCTGAATTTATGTGCCATATGCAGGTGTTGGACTAACTTGTTCTACTGTCTTCACCTCTCCTACCATTCTCAAGGTGGCTTCTTCTGTATGTCCTTAGTTGTTCAGCTAGACTTCAGGCAGTTCTCAGTGATGGTTGTTCTGTATGTAGTTTAATTGTAGTTTTGATGTGACCATGAGAAGAGGCTAGCACAGTGGTTACTTACGTTGACATCTTGACCAGAAATTGCATATAACGTTTGACTCCCCCAAGACTTAACCATAGTCGGCCCTTTCCATCCTCTGATTCAACCAAGCACAGATGGAAAACAGTATTACTGTTGATGGAAAACCATGGTTGGAAATACTATTGTTGATCCAGGGTTGTTTGAGTTCACCCAATGGGAAATCTGGTGATAGGAAGGACCCACTGTATTTCTTGAGTCTCCATATAAATGTACCTGTGCAGTTCAAAAAGCAGTAAGTCAACTCTTTAAATTCTTATATTATTATTTGTGTATGGCTGTTTAATAATATGAGAAGGTATCCCTTAATAATTTGACTAATGGCAGTGTATATTTCTATTAAAATAAATGTTAGATGAAAGATAGGTTTTATCATTTAGCTTTTACAAGGCCTCCTCAAGTTGTAGAACCATTTATAATAGCAAAAAATGAAAATATAAAACAAATACATGAATTAAGTTTATGTAAATTATGTAATTTTCCCCATTGATGGTATATTGGTAACTCTTACAATGTGTGTGGCAGATGGATATTTAAATGCTTGAGGACATTATCCTAATATACTAAGTGAAAAAATGATATATACATTACAGAATTTAAATTTTTTTTTACAATGAGAATACATACGTTTTTTGTAACTAGACAAAAGTATCAATAAAATGCATTAAAAATAGTCATTATTCTGTATAAAGAGAATTCAAGTTGTCTGAAATGTTTTATACCTCAAGGAACTAGAAGAATGGCTCTGCCAATAAAAACAACTTTGGAGGAGCATGTTTGAGAAGGTAAAACCAAGGCCCAGTTTTAAAAAATGTAAGTTTGAATACCTCTTACGTATTTAAGTAGAGAGGTAAATAAACAGTAGACTATATTAGTTTGGAATTTAGGGGAGTGATCTGAGCTAGATCTGTAATTTTAAGAGTCATGGGCACATACATGCTTTCTAAAACCCATGAAATTTGTTGCATTTCCTAGAACCTAAAAAAAAAAGAATATCCGATGGGAGAAGAAAAGGACTAAGGACTAAGGCCCCAGGGAGTGAGGAGGAACCAATAAGGAGATACAGATGAAGTGGCTATTGAATGCCCAGCAATTTTTGGGATAATAGGAAAAATAATTTGCAATTCCATGGTCTCCTTAAATACTTTGATCTTAACACTTAACAAATTATGATAAAACAACCTGTTTATTTGTTTGCTTACCCCACTAGAGTGGATACTCTTCAGTAATAAGGGCTGAATCTTTTCTATCTCTGAAACTACAGCAGGTAATAAAATGCCTGGCACAGGGTAGTTAGAATAGATGGTTATTTGCAGTATCCTGGATGTAGTTTCTAAGATCTATCCAGCATTACCACACTAATATAACACTACCAATAGTCATAATAGATATTACATATAATCAGTGTGGTCAGTGTCCCCCATCATGACTTATTTTGATCCTCATAACTGTCATGCAAATATTTGTGTTTCATCATGCACCAGAAGTGGAAAGGGTGCAGGAGTACACAATGCTCAATTGAGTAAAAATTTATTTGCACACCTGACTCCAAAATTATGCTCCAAGTCTAAAACCATTTTCTGACACCTAATTGCCTTACAGCTTCTTAATTAACACTTGTGAATCGAATGTAGAGAAAATTTTCTCTTTAGTATATCCCAAGTTAAGGTAAATTGTTTCAGCAATGTTTCAACATACTTGAAAAATCATGTCTTGGAAACTGATATATTCTACTTAAAGCAGTTTTGATTTTGAAATTTTAATGGTCCCAACAGTGAGAGGGTAAAAATTTATTGTTGACTTTCTGCCACATCATACCTGAGGTCAATAACTGAGATAGTTGTCTTTTGAAGCATTGGAAGGCTCTGGATTTGTAAAAAAAATATCAGACTTGGCAGCTACAAATAAAGTGACCATAGCTCCTTGAGACAGAGCTATTCCCAATATACCTTGCTAAAAAAAGTGTCATTGTTTTTAAATCTTACAGCTTTTTCTCTTTTCTCCTTCACTTATAATGTCTCAAGTAGTTGCTCAGTTCAGTTGTATCATGTACATCTTCATTCTCTAGAGCTTGCTTCAGCTTCTTGGAGGCTGCTGCTGTGTTAGTGACAAAAACAGCCTATGATACCAAATATGTGTCACTTTATACACATAGGGCTTTAGGCTCCATTTGCCTTAACAAAGATGTATGCCCAATATAGGCAAAACATTCTAGGAAAAAGGCACATAGGAGAAAGAAGTTAAGGCTCCATAAACCAGTCTGGATAAGCATTATTTTAGTCCTGAGAATTGAGGTTTAAAAGACTATGCCAATTTCATTATTATGTAACTATTTCTTTGGATTTTGAAAGAATTGATGAAATTGGTTTTATAAATAAAACTAATTCATGGAAAGAAATAATTTTCATTTTTCTAGAGAATACACTGGTACAGTCTATCTGATAAGTCGCAGGGACTATGAATAGCTAATAATTACCATATTTAGAAAGTTATATCTCCCTTTTCCCTGGAAAAAAAGGTTAGAACATACAATGTTCATATTTTCTTGTCTGTAAAATTTTAATCATAAAATATCTATTACAAAAGGTTGTACTGAGATTAAGTAAGTTACAAAATGGACATGCTGGTGTTATTATCTCATCAAAATGTGTAATTCATGAAATAGCATCAGAAAATTCATAATTTAATTAATATTTAAAATACAATTATCAAAGTACAAGGGCTTTTAAAAAAAAATTCAGGAAAACAAATTGCATATTAAGCCCAAAAAAAATTTTTCCTAATTAAACATCAATCATTGCAAGCAGATGTTTTAAATTTTCTAAGCATAGCCTTAATATCTGCACTTGGGATAAAATTTAATATACGCTTTAATATATTTTGCATTTTGACCTCTTTAAACATTAAACTTATATAAATTGAATACTTGAATATTTATAAAAACAGCGGACTTATTTATTTATTTATTTTTGCACAATGCTGATAGCAATTTATTCCTAGACATGCGTAAGAATGTCTAGAAAATTAATAAATTGAGTGTTGGAGTCACTTACAGCTTTACTAAAGAATTTGTTTTGAACTTTTAGGGGGTAGCTTTCATGTAAAATTCCTCAGTAGCTGAAACTCAAGGCCTAGAAGTTTCCATGTACCCAAATGCTTAAATTTCTTTTTATAAGGAAATCTAAGTTTTCAATGTAGATTTTGATATGCTGTTTCAATTTCAAGGGCCCAGTGTTATTCTCACCATGCTGTTTTTTGGTACTCTATCACATATTTTCTATGCCCATAAAAATTTTCTGTCCTCTCATGTCCTAACCTAATCTTAACCATTTGGAAAATTTGCGTTTCTTCAAGTATCATGTTTTCCATGAAAACATGTACATACATTTATACACTTTGTAGTACCTTCTTCATGGCAAAAAATACTGTTTTTATATTTTGTTTTTACATATGACCTTCTAGTTGACCATTAGTTACTTGATGAAAGGAAAGGATTCTATTTAAATATGTTTTTATTTCTTTCAAACTAGGCACACCCTTCCATACATTAGGAGCTCGTGGCAAAGACAGCTAGTAACCTACCAAATATTCATTCTCTTTACCAGATTCCAAATTTTATCTTGATCTATTGCTTCAAGAAGTGAATGCTACATTTTCAATCTCTACTGAAGCTAGATGTCAAGTAAACAGCTTTTGGAAGGAATTCTGGGAAGATTCTTTCAAAGGATATGACTCAATTGAGAGAAACATTTTTTACCTTTGTTCTTTATTTTTCATTAGATTGTCAACTCAAATGTGATAACCAGAGCTTCAGCATCCATCTTGACCTTGACTCCACATGGTAAGATGGTGAAGTAAGCTGTTAGACGAAAGAGTCAAATCCAAAATACCATAAAGCTAATATAGCAGACCAGAGAAGGCTACATTCATTCTTTAACATGAGAAATTAGATCTTTGAGTGTTTAAAGCATGATATTTTTGTATTCTCACTCTCAGTCAAATGCAATCTGTAATTGACCCAGAGCTAAATTGAAAACAAAATGTTGTTAAATGCAACCTCTATTGTGTGTGTGTGTGTGTGTGTGTGTGTGCCAGATGAAAGAAAAAAGCCATCATGACTATTATAGCATTTTTATTTAGTATGTAATCATCACCTCCTTTGACAAAATAACCACCAAAAATTAACAAAACATCTATGAAAGTAGTAATATGGAAACATTGTGATACATGGGCTGTCATTTGACAGAGTCAACTGTGAACTTTTAGAAAGATATCTTTTAGCTTTTAGAACACTACTGTTACTAGCAGCAACTAATGTATGACTTTTCCTTAGTTTTTCTCTTTGAATCCTATTCCATAACATGCCTTCAAATGCTATGTCTCCTTAGAGTTTTATTTTTGACCTTTTCTCATTTGGTATACTGTTTAAAGGGTGAATTCCTCAGCCGACAGAGTATCAACTACTGAATTAATGGGTTTATGGGACAAGACCTAGACCTGAATGTGTAACTCTCTATTACACATTATATAAATGAGCATCTTTTAGTAATTTCAAAATCACCCTAGGTAAAAAGATGTCATTTATTTCTATTTTCATTTTCTCCGTCCCAGACTCCTCAAACTGCTTCTCCTATGATATCCCTATTTTGTTTATTTGTACCACTGTCCTTATCTAAACTAGAATCTTAATCTTCAACTTTTTCTCTCCCATTTATGACTAATCAGTAATTACCATCTCAGAAATGGAAGAGGGGTTTTTACTTCCTCTCTATCTAATAGGCTTTTAAATTTGATTATTCATTGTTGAAGCAGCTTCATTACCAACTATCTGACACCTATATCTCCTCATAGCTCATTCTCCATTCATGGCACCACTGTCAATTGTATTTTCAAAATACTAAATACATTCAAAATATGGTAATGTTGATTCATTGTTCATTGCTTACAAGCCAGTATTCGAATTCTTTGCCGTGTCAGGAAAGGTCCATCATAATATATCTTCACTGATAGGTTCTATACACCAGCCAAGCTGAACTTCCTCAAATACACTGTGTCCTTTCATGCTTTTTAGACCATCCTCTTGCCTCTGCCTAAAGGTTTCTTACTTTTTTTTTTTGCTTTTTCTTTGTCTATTGTGTTTTTTCATAATTCTAAATTCATAATAAAAATTGCTTTCCCTACGATGCCTTAATCAATTCTCCTAGAGTTGGTAATTTTCTTATCTATGTACCATAAACTCTAGAATAGCACTTATGACACTATAGCATATAGTTTATGAACTATGAATTTATGATTTTGTCTTCCATAGTGAACTTGATATTCTTGAGGACATGAGTATTTTTTAAAGTATTATTCCTCATATATTCCTGAGAGTTAAAAGAAGATGCTCAGCATGCTAATTTAAAAAATCTCTTTTTCTTTTTTTCTTTTTCCTACACAGAGAATAAAATAGATATGTGGTCCGTTGTTAGATTTACAAGACAGGCACTCATCAGTGGAGCATGAGGATATAAATTGTCCTTTAAAACAGATTTAAAAGATTTTTACTGGTCAACTATAACACATAAAGGCCATGTATTCATGGAAATGTGCTGCAAGTTTTAAATGTATCTGAAGAAATTATCCATAGCTTTAATTAAAGTAAAACTCATTCAAGTTGATTTAATAACTGCATGACTAAGCCCATTGCTCTTAAAGCAAATACATTAAAAAAATTGTACCTATAGGTCAAATTTCCATGATTATTATGACATTTCACTGTCCATGGAATTTAAAATGGGTCTTTTTATCTTAGTTTCGAAGTTTGAAGGGGCTGGTTTGAGTTTTCTTTTTTATCTGCACTGATTGTGTTGCTCCTGAATAAGACTATGTTTTTAGCTTTGAAGTGTAGAATACTGATTTAGCCAAAGAAGAGGATAAGAGAAACAGCTTTAGTTGGATTTTCATTTACAGAACAACCTGACTTGATTTTGGAGCTGAATAAGTGGAAAAGAGATAATTTTCAGTCCTGTTAATATCATTTGGATGATAAGAACATTGTCATGGAACCAACTACAATAAAAAAATGGAGACAACAAAAATTTCACAAAAGCCTGATAGCAATCATCCACAGTTATCTTTTCAATCAAATCAAGTAGCTGAGGTAGATTTTAAGAAGAAAAGGTAAACCATTAGTAAATCCTTAAGCCCCCTACTCAAATCTGTCAGCTCCTCTATAAAATATAATGATTTTCTCAATAACCACCCCTACCATTACTTCTCTAAGGAAAATTTGCAATACAAAATGAAATCAAGGAAAAAATCAAAATGGCTAGAATTGTATTATATATGAGGTGATACTTGTGTTTCAGCTTGATAATAATATGATTTTTTTAAAGGAAGCATCCATTTTACAAATAAATAATTTTGGACCCTAAAATTAGTATTTATTACACCAGAGTTTTTTATGTTTCTCTTTTTACAAGATAGTACTATATATCAACACCCATATTATATTAGCTAAGGGGAAAAATGATCATTTGTCTAACAGCTGTTCCTAATATCTAGTATCACAGGTTTCTGCTTCATAAATTAAAATATTGAAGGTAAAAGAAAAAATAAAGTTTAAGAAATATAACACATTACTTGCATTATCTAGCCCCAATTACAATGCTGTTGTAAAACTATATCATAATAAAATTTTATTTTTCATTATATAGTAGTGTGCATTATGAATGTTAAAATATCTTGAGCTGTATGTTTTAAGAATCAGCATTTTGGAAAACCTTGTGTAGTTTTAGCTTAAGAATTGTGCTTATATGTATAAGCATATAAGTGATAACTTTAAGAAATGCCAAAAATACCAAAATATACATGGATATAATACCTTAATCTTAGAGTTTATTTCTTATTAATATAAAATTATATTTTTATTTGTCCATTGAATTATATTTTGCCTTATATAAGTAATATGAGTCTTCCTTAATTAGTAAAACTTTACAAATTGATGGACTGAATAGACAAATGGACAATGGTCAGACCATATATAAAAATAGAACTCTGACGCACAATTTTCAGCAACCAGCCTACAAAGTCAAACCACTACTATCTACAATGACCATTCCAGGAAGCCAAACCATAACCCCTCTAACAAGTGGCCCTAAATGTCCAGGACTTGATGAATAATTGACAGCTTCTCTATTTTTTGCCTACATATCCAACCTAGGACTGCCTGGAAAAAGCTAAACATGCTCTCCTAACCTACATAGGATGCCCTGATTTTAGTTGGCACGCTTCCCCTTGCCAACAGCTTCCTCTCAGAGTATATCTGAAGCTTTCTCTTTGTCTTTTTTGCTATAAACTTTTCCATTCTGCTGTCATCCTTTGAGTCTCTGCCAGACTTACCTCCTTTCTACAGCAATCATTTAGGTAGACTTTATTTATTTTTATAAGATCACTGAAATCTCTTATTTCCCACTCTGCTTCACCAATGTTAAATAATTACTCTAATAAATTCATTGGTTATGATTTTTATAAAAGCTTTTGATAGTTTTATATCACGTGTATATCTGCAAATATTATTTAGTTTTGCTTGGAAGGTTTTTAAAATTTACATACATATTATCATACAAATGTCCTTCATAATTTTTTAATTAAGCAAATCCTCCATATTATTAAATGTACCTGAACTATACTATAATATTCAAACCTATGAATATATGAATCTATTATTATATTAATGGGCATTTAGATTTTTCCATTTTTTGTCTATTATCAAAAATGCTTCAATAAATCTCCTTGTACATTTCTTTGTGTCTACATTTCTCATGTAAGAAAATCTCTAGTGTCCATACTTACTAATGGAATTTCTGGGTCTTAGAATATAGGCTTCTTCACTTTAATGATATATTGTAAAGTTACTTTTAGAGTAATTGAATCTGTTTACCCTAAAATCAACTTTGTATGTTACTTACACATTCAGACTTTTTAAATTTTGCTAATCTCATGATTGTTAAATTGTATGCCACTGTCATTTTAATCTGCATGTCCCTAGTGAAACTGAGTATCATTTCATATGCTTATTAGAAATTCAAACTTTCTTTGGAAGAAGTCATTTGACTATTTTCTTTTGCACATTTTTTTATTGGTTTGTAAAATAACTTTCACTGGATGAAGTTAAACAGGTAAGGAAGATTTTATTCAAGACTATTGCAATAGATGAGAGAGATTGAACTCAATTTCACTGAAATGTAATAGGAAAGAGTTTTTAAGCTCTGGGATGAGCTAGTGGAAAAATGCTTGAGGATGTTATGTATGAGGTTCTAAGTTTGTCTTTTAATCTTTTTTATGGTGTCTTTTTTATTGTAAAAGTTTCAAGTTTTCATGAGTAAAATTTGTCAACGTTTTTCTTGATGGTTTGTGATTATTGTTAATTCAACAATAGAAATGTTTTAGATAGCTTCACCTTGGAAACAGTTTGAGGTTTACGAAGAGAGTGTAGTCATGGAGGTAAATTAAAAACCAAAAGAATATACAGCATTCTCATTCCTGGACTTTAAGATGATGAATGCTCTTGTGTTTTCAGGTGGCTTGTTGAATCATTGTAAATATATTAAATGTCACATGCATCAAGTTTACTTTACTTTTCCACCTGTTAGGTCTGGTTATCTGGGAGAGAATTCCAGTGAAAAAAATAGAATTGTCTTGAGTGATTATTTTATAATATAATAGGAATGGTGATATGATGTTTCTTAATTGCTTACCCTTCTTCTTTTTGCTATCAAAGGTGTAGGGCTTGTCTTGGGCATAAAAGTGGATTAAAAGTCAGGGGGCAATATCAATGATGCTGTGCCTATGAAAGCAGAAAGCAATTCTGCGGTGTGACACTGCCTTGGCCTCTTTTAAAGTACTAAGCATTGTGCCTGTGAAGAATGACACTGGCTGACCCAAGGGAAACAACTCCAAAGCTGTTGCCCCAACAGATTGCACTGGTTTACTGTTCTGTGGGACTACCCTTGTCAAAGTACACCAGCACCTACTCACTTGGAAATGGCATGCTTATCACCACCTGTGTAATTCACAGTTTTCTGTGAATTAAAGGGGTGTAGTTCCTATGTCTCACTACTACTTCTCTTTAATTCTGCCAAATTATGGTAAGTTTTCCATCATTATCTCAATCTGTCTTCATCCTTAGCATTTATACCTCCAATTCTCAATATTTGTCTGTCCAAAATATACTTCAGTATTTTTTTCAGAAGTCTAGGCCCCTCGTTGACAAATATTTCCTATATATTCTTTTTTGATCTAATCAGATCTGTACTGCATTTAGCAAAAATTTTCCTAAATTTGTGCATTGGGACGTTTATTTTCAGTAGCATCCCTGTCCTAAACAGGAATTTTCTGGGGGTCTTTAGAGATCTTTGTGTCTGGTGTTTCTTTAAGTCAATAGTACTGACACATGAAAAACACTGCATATCTCATTTTATCCAGTGAGTAGAAACTTCCTTATGACAGAACTTGTTTGTGATATTTCATCTGGTGAAAGATTTTAAAGGCTCATATCCAGTCACACTTCAGTGTGGGGTGGCTGCTCACTGGCGCCACTGCAGAAGAAGCTTCAGTTAAACATCATTCTTGGTTCCCTTTGACAGAGAGGCAGAGAGGAGGAAAAAGTAGAATAAAAGACATTGAGGTTGTTCAAAGTTGTCATTATCAAAATACTGAAAATTAAATTAACAGTCTTAGATGTAAAGTTTCAATGTCATTAAATATACAAAACTAATTATCATTTCTGTTAGAAATGTATATTATATACCTCAATAATATTGATTAAAATATCTTGGTTATTTGCATCTTTTGCATACTTATATAAATATTGCTATCTAAACATAAAAATAATGCAAAAACACAAAAATGCTTTCTTAATATTATTGAGGTATATAATATACATACAACATAATGTATTTAAGAGTACAGTTGTATGAGTTTTGACAAAAGTATACATTTCTATTACCACCAGTACAATCAAGATATAGAATATTTTCATCATTCCAGAGAGTTTTCCTGTGCCTTTTGAGTCATCATCCCCCAGGCCCCACTTACTACCCTGCACCCCACCACCAGTATTCTAGCAATCAGTAATCTGGTTTGTATCATTACAGATTAGTTTTTCCATTTCTAGTCTAACACATGCGTGAAATTTTATAGTACAGACTCTTGTGTCTGACTTCTACTAGCATAATATTTTAGCAGATCATTCGTGTTCATTTATAAGTAGCTTGTTACTTACAATTGCTGAGCTGTATGTCATTGTATGGATATATCATAATTTGTTTATTCATTCACTAGTCCATGGGCATTGGGTTGTTTCCAATTTGGGGTTATTATGAATAAGAGTACTATGGTTATTTAAGTACAAGATTTTCCATGAATGTTGGTTTTTATTTCTCTTGAGAAATACCTGTGAATCGAACTGTGTCACACGGTAATGTGATGCAAGTCGGTGTGAAACTGCTTGTTTATAAAGTGGTTGTACAATTTTGTATTTTGAACAGCATGAATGGAAATTCTAGTTGCTCCACAACACTGTTGACAGCACTAGGTATTTTTAGTCTTTTTACTTTTGGCCATTATAATAGGTATATAGTGGTTTTAACTTGCATTTTCCTAATTTTATTAACGTCGAACACCTTTTTGTGCGCTTATTGGCTTACATATCTCTTTCTTGAACTATCTATTTAAATATTTTGACCAACTGACATAGAGTAAAATTTACTTGCTTTGCTGTAGAGTTCAACGAGTTTTGGACAAAGCTATACAATTGTGTAATCAATACCAGAATCGATATGTAGAACACTTGTATCACTGTAAAAATATCCTCATAATATCTCTTGATTGTCTTTTCACCAATTTTAATTGGGTTGTTTGCTTTCTTATTTTGAAGTTGTAGAAGATAGAACTATTTCTATATATTCTTGGATACCAGTCTTTCAGCTACAATAAGTATGACGAATTATTGCTTTTTAATTTTTTAATAGTGACTTTTAAAGAGCAGAAATATAAATTTTAATATTTAATTTAGCATTTTTTAACCATTATAATTTATATCCTATTTAAGAATCTTTGCCTAACCTGATTTTACAAAAATGATATCCTATGTTTCCTAATAAAAGTTTTATAATGTTAACTTAG
Organism: Pteropus medius; assembly: GCF_902729225.1. Classification (NCBI taxonomy): domain Eukaryota; kingdom Metazoa; phylum Chordata; class Mammalia; order Chiroptera; family Pteropodidae; genus Pteropus; species Pteropus medius. Next base: position 28,207,732 of record NW_024349800.1, read on the forward strand.
TATATTTGTATATAATTTAGCGTTTTTGGGGAGGAGGGTTTGACACAAAAGATCAAAGTTTTGTTTTTTTTTTCCCCAAAAATATCCAGTTCAATTTCCTTATTTTCAATCATAAAGAGAAAGCTTTCAGTGTAGATATTTGCTGTTTTTTGTTGGTATATGACTTTTATTTTTCCTTTTTAGTTTTCTGAGACTTTTTAAAAAATCACAAATTTGTCAATTTTTTAAAAAATTGACAAATATTTCTCCTGCATCACTTGAAATAATCATGTGAATTTTCTCCTTTATTATGTTAATGTGATAAGTTAAATTGATTTGCTTTTCTTGTCCAACTGACATTTTATTGCTAGGTTAAATTCTACTTGGCTGGATTCAATTTACTATTATTTTGCTAAGGGTACTCGAATTTATTTTCATGAGGAAATTGGTTTGTAATTTTCTTTTCTTATAATGTCCTCATTTGTATTGGTATTAGGATAATGCTAGGCTAATAAAATGTTCTCTCTTTTTTCTTAAAGATATTTTTGGTAGGATTAGTGTTATCCCTTTCTTAAATGTTTGATAGGTTTTTCTAGTAAGCGCGCTAAGTTGGGGTTAACTTTATGCCAAGGCTTCTAATGTAATTCAATATCTTTAATATGTTTATAGTCCATTGAGATTTGCATTTATTTTTTAATAAGTTTTAGTAATGGAGCCTTTCGAAAAATCTTTTTATTTCATATAGGTTGTCAATTCACAATGAATTAGACCATGTCTACTTAACGAAATCCTTGACATGTTTGAGTTTAAGTCATCTTGCTATTGTTTTTCCTTGTTTCCCAATGTTCTCAGTTACCTGTTTTGTTTTCCTCATCTCTTTTGATTATTATTATTATCCAATTTTATTGTGAAATTATTTATAATCTATCATTTTTTTATCTTTATAATTTATAGTGATTTTCCCCTTTTAATCTAGATATAGTTATTTGGATCTTCTCTATTTTATTTTTCTTAGTCTAGATATGTTTATCAATATTACTGATCTTTACAAATATCAGTTTTAGTATCATGTGTTATGTTTTCTATTTTCATAATTTCCATTTTTAATTTTATTATTTTAATTCTTTTACTAACTAAAGTTTTACTTGTTCTTCTTTTTCTAATTTCATAGGCAGATGCTTAGATCATTGATTTAGACTTTTAGGATTCCCAACATAAATATTTTGAGTTATAAATTTCCCTTTAGGCACTGTGTTAGTTTAATCTCACAAATTTTGTATTTTGTGTTTCAATATTGTTAAGTTCAACATATTTCCTTATATTCCTAGTTATTTCTTCATGAAATTTCTTACAAGTGCTTTTCCTGTCTCCAAATATTTGGGAATTTTCCAGTTGTCTTTTTGTTCTAAGTTATAATTATAATCTAACTCAATTTTGTGTTGTGGGCTAAAAACATTATTTAGGTCAATTTGATTGATAATGCTATTGAGGTCTTGTATTCTCTTACTAAATTTGTGTATATTTTTAAAATTGTTGAGAGTGTCATGATCTCCAATAACAGAGATTTATTTATTTTTTAGTTCTGTTAGTTTTGCTCATGTACTTTGACACACTGCTATCAAAGAAGACATTTAGATATTTTCTTTTTGATTAATAGATGTTTTAACATTATAAAATGGCTGAGAAAAATTTAAATCTTCTGTTTGTACACCTGATACAAGTAGTATGATTTGAAAAGCCTCACAAAACTACTCCACCTAAATAGTTTTAATAGTAATAGTTTGCCACTATATATTGAGCATATCAGTGACACACCCATATGTCTTATTCATGGTGCTCCTGGTAATTCATGACACACATGGTTTGTATCTACCTACATTACTTTGGGTTAAATAAATGGAAAATCACCTCCTTTGCAGCAGAGTAGAGAGGAAAGCTGCCTATCCATTAATGAATCATTTGTTCTTCAGCAACCCTCTGGGTTGGAGAGAATTGGAGTCAGTCAGCTAAAAGTTGGGAAAAGAATCCTAGGTCAGGAAGAAGAGTGTGAGAAATGCTGTATGTATTACTTTTCTATGGCTGTTGTAACTTTCAGTGGCTTAAAACAACACACATTTATTCTCTTACAGTTTTGGAGGTCAGAAATCTAAAGACAGTTCTACTGGGCTCAAGTCAAGGTGTCTATAGGGCTGATGTCTTCTAGAGGTTCTGAGGGGATAAACTGCTTATTTGCTTTTTCTAGTTCTGGATTCCTGCATTCCTGGGTTTATGACCTCTTCCTCACATTACACCAGTCTCTGGTTCAGTCATTACATTTCCTCCACTTCCTTTATAATCAAATCTCTCTCTGCATTCCTTTAAAAAACACACTTGTGGTTACATTTAGGGGCCCAACCAAATAATCCAGTATAATCTTCCTATCTCAAAATCCTTAATTCAATCATTTCTGCAAAATCTCCTATTGCCATGCAAGATAACAGTCACAAGTTCTAAGGTTTAGTACTTGGATATCTTTAGACACAATTATTCAGTCTGCCACAATAGAGTACTATCTTTGTCTAAATATGCTAGAATTTATCTCCCAACAATAACAAAAAATCTTTATATAATACGATTTGTGATTATTTAGTAATTAAAATAAGCATAATCCCTAAACACCTTTTAAATTTGTGCTATCTATAATTAAAGAGTAGTTATGTCATGTTTTTCACAAAACATGATCTCAGTTTATCAAAGTAGAATTGACATTTTACTGACATGTCTCTTCTTAATTCTTGATGAACTAGTTGTCCTGCTGCTCACCTCTTGCTGTGAGGCCTCAGTCCCAGCAGGCCAAGGACCGGTACTGGGGTTGGGGACTTTTGCCTAGAATATGCATGTTTTAACCAAGTAGCAGAGCCTGAGTTTAATATTTTCTGACAAGAATTTCAGCCCAAGAGATCACTTGTGATATTGCTTCATAAAGGAATCTTGGCAGCTCATCCCATATCAATTATAATTCCAAAGAAATGGCCCATCAATTTTATATATGTCCTCATTTGTGCCAAATTTATTATGTCAGAGGTGGAAACAATGATTAATTTACTTAGAGTGCACTCAAAAAGTCATCAGGGAAGAATCTTAGCTTTTTTCCCATCTACAGTATTTCTAGAAAGTGCCTACCTCACTAAAACTTTCCTAGGTTTAATAAAATTTCTATTATAACAACAATTTAGCAGCTTAAAAGCATAATTGTGACAGCTATCTTCAGAAATCATTAGGAAACTTTGTACAGTATTTAGACAGATAATATAGATTTAAATAATTTTCACGTGACTAGGTGTTGATTTGAAATGCCAAGTAAGTGTCATCAACATTATTTAGATTCCTTCCTTTGTCACTTTTCTTTCAATAATAGTCAGAAAACCAAGATGTTTACTTATATAGTTCAAAGTCTGTGTGGGTTTGTAACATACAAAGATCAATACAAAACTAGTTAATACTGTACAGAACAATTGGGATTGTATTGCGTGGAACTATTAAGTACTTTCCATAGAAACAACATAGGCCTAAGCAAAGTTAGAAAATTTCAGTTGCTGATGAGAACAAAAAAGTTATCTCCAACCCTCAGAGTAGTTTTCTCCCCACTCCTCATTCATTACAGATGAAACCGAGGGTATGAAAAGAAGACAATCCATTGCTATGTTCAGTTCCATGCATTGGAATCAGGCTAATTGAAATGTTTATTTGGTTTTTATTTTTCCTCTGGGATAGCTACATTTTTCTTACCAAACTGTGAAATTGGATTTAATTCTTCATCATAAGTCAGATACTAGGGGATGTTAAACCTGGTATAACTGCAGAACTCTCCATCTTGATAGGCTTAAATTTAGCATAACCCCAGGATAACCCATCTGAATCCACTTACACCAGTTATTCCAAAAGCACTGTATTGAATAATTTTAGTTTGTTTTCAGGAAGTAATAAAATTACAAACACAGAATAAACCCTCTCTTTAAAAAAAAATACAGATATTGCTTTCCAAGTCAGAAAAATAAGGATTGTTTTTTAAAGTACAAGTGCTCCCTAAATATCTTGAACCTTCAAGTGTTGAAAAGAATAGAATGTTTAACATCAGATTTTCATGAATTTTAGCTACATTTTTAATATAGAAAATTGGTATTTTTATGAAAATAATATGTAAGTAGTATTTGTTTCTTAGGAATAATAATTTGACAAACCAAAAATTTTTAATTAAATAATACAGAGATTGTTTCCACATAAACACTCTTAAGTCAATCAAATATGAAAACAAATAGCATTTTTAAAAAGTAACATTTTACATTTTTGGAATATCTGAGATTAAATTAAAATGTAGCAAGGCAAACCTGTCTCACCTAAACTTTATTCATTTTACATTCTCTTTTTGTCCACAAATATAACTTTTCTTTTTCTCTTTTTTTTTAAAAAAACTTTTATAGAAAACCAAACAGATGTGAATTCCAAGTTGATAACTATACTTGCCAATAATTAACATTTGCAAAATATGTCCGAGGTGAACATTTTCCTCTGAAAGTCCTTTGACTGTCCTGTATTCTTTAGGAAACCTTTTTCTATTCTCTCCCAAGTGGGAAGCAGCCAAGAAACCTGTGGATTTCCTAAGGTAGTTTCTTTGTATATATAGCTTATAGAAGCAAAAGTGTGAATTCTATAAAAAAATTAAAATGTGATTGAGTAGTTTCCCTTAGATAAATGCTAAAAGATTTAAAACTGCAGAGGGACATAAAGTTCACTAAGAATCAGATTTTTAGAAATAAATAGGGGCAAATTTGTCTAAAACTCATAAATTCAGAATTTCCCCTGATGATTTTTAAGAAATGCATATATAGCAGTTCCTCAGGTAACATTGTTTTGCTCAGCTTTGTTTCTTCATAACTTTGATGGGTTGCCTTAGGAATTTAGCTCTGATTTATATCAGGTAGCCTATGTTAAAATTGGTTTCTTTACACATCCTTTCACTTAAAGTCACAGAATCTATCAACAATGTTAAGTGAGGATTTGTACTACACTGGAGAGGCAGAATAAACTTGTGTAGTGGGAAAACTTAGGGAATTTACTAAAAAGTATCCTGAGTGTGATCTTGACTGAGTGCAGTCATATAAAAGGAGTTAATTACCTAAGAACTGTCTACTTGGCTTCTCTCTACCAAATTTGAATGTGATATAACCCAAGATGTTTTTAGCCTAGAGATTTGAACTGCATCATTAATGCTTCATTAGACACTAAGGGTCAAAATAAATTACCTCTAGGGCCTTATAATCACCTCTCCCATTTGACCCTTGTTTCCATCTTGGAGGTGGTAGACCCAATGTCAATTTAAGCAGTCATTGCCATAAGCTTTTTGAGATACTTAGCATTATAATCTTCCAAAAATATTCAATTTTCCATCAGCAAAATGTAGTTCATTTTCTAAAAGTAATAATAAGACATATTTCATTTTTTCTTTTCCAATGTAATTTCAGGAAGCCTTATATTTTAGGCAAATCTTATATTTCTTAGTAAACCTTAGCTATTTCATTCAACGTTAATATATAAATAGACTTGCTGGAGAACAAAGAGGTTTATTAACCTTGCTCAGATCACTTGAGACAAAATTCATGTAAATGTTTCTATTGGGCAAGATGGACATAGATTATAGAAGAAAAGTGACAAGGAACATAAGAGAAAATGGGATTAAAAGAAAAATTGCTCCTTCAACACTGAATGCCCTTGAGGGTTTTGGCACTGTATCAGACTGAATAGGTGATTTCTTAAAGTTCTATTTTTGACTTTACCTTATCTTGACAAAGCTTATTTACTCAACATTATATCCTGAAAATTAATCCATATCAGATCATATGGTTCTTTCCAATTATTTTTATAATTGTATAATTCTCTGTTATGTAATACCAGTCATAGTATTTGTGTCTAGTCTCCTATATCTGGGTATTAATATTTTTCCAATATTTGCCTTTTCATATAATATCATTGCAAATAACCTCGATCCTATGTTATTTTATAGTGTGAGTATATATTTAGGATAAATTCTTAAGAATTAGAAAGGATAATTAGTATTGCCAAATTCTCTTCCATAGGTATGGTCCAATTTTGCACTCTCACAGGAATAAATAAACTATTGTTTTCGTCACAGCTTTTCCAACAGAGCATGTTATTTAGCCTTATTTTTTGCTAATTTCAAGAAAAAAATGGAATCTGAGTCTAATTTTAATCTATACATTTTATTATGAGCAAATTTAAATGTCTTGTTGCAGATTTAATGACTGTAAGTCTTATTTTGTGAACTGTTTCTTCCCTATTTTGTGTATCTGGAGGCCTGCTTTTCTATCAGAATTTTTAATGACAATATTTTTCTCTCAGCTTTTCTTTTGACTTTGCTTATGGTTTTTTTTCCCTATGAAAAAATTAAGTGATTAAATTATTCATCTTTTCTTTATTGTTTCTGGATTTTAACAAAAAATTAAAGTACTTTCCCTTACTCAGGTTATAAATTAATATTTTTTGCTTTGCATTTTTTAAAATTTTATTTTATTTTGGTAAGAATATTTAATCTGAGATCCACCATCTTAATTTTTATGTGTGCAAGACAGTAGTTTTAACTGTAACAGATCTCTAGAACTTTTTTTATCCATCTTAACTGAAAGCTTATGTCATCTTTGATTAGTAACTTCCCATTTCCCCCTCTGTCTAGCCCTTGGCAACAACTCTTCCACTTTTGATTATATGAATTTGACTATTTTAGATACCTCATGTAAGAAGAATCATATCTCAGATCCATCTGGAAATTATTCTGAGAAATGGTGTCAGGTGTGGAATCACTCTTACTTTTATCCGAATGGCTCTCTAAATTTCCAAACTTTACATATTTTAAAAAACACTATATTTCTAACTGATGTGAGATGCCTCCTTTATTGTGTACTAAAATGACATATATGCTTTGATCTGCATTTTGAATTTCTAATTTCTATTATTTTTCTGTATATGTATGCACTACATATAATGGAAGCTTTATATTATATTAGTTATCTTGTAATATTCCTTTATTGACCTTCTTTTCATATAAACTTATTTTCCATATGAACTTCAGAAGCAACTTGTCTAGCCTCAGGCATTGGCATTTTTATTGAGATGGCATTAAATCAATGAATTACATAGGAGTGACTGACATCTTTAGTGAGTAATCCTTTCTAAAAACAAGAAATGTCTTTCCATTTGTTCAATTTATTATTGGAGTTTTTAAGTTTTTCACTAGTAAGTTTTCGCATTTCTTATTCAATTTATCTAAATATGTTAACCATTCGTAGCTAACATAAAGAGAAAAAAATATGATTTCTCTTCACCTATATCTTTAAATTTCTGGTCTTTATATATTGAAGGATATTTATTTTTGTCTGTTAATTTTATATCTTGCTATCATACTGAATTACTTTATTATTCGTATGATATTTATCATTGATTTTCTTATGTTATCTAGTAATACTATGTATCAGTTTTTTTGTTTGCTTATTTTATTTTAGTAACGAAATACCTAAACACTTAGTGGCATCTCATGATAACCGTTTATCATGATTACAGGTTTGTAAATTCATAATTTATCCTGCACTCTACTGGGCAATTCTGATCATAGCTGGCATCACTGCAGTTAGCTGCTTTTCAGATAAGTAGATTTGCTTCTAGGGACTGGCTGAAAGTTAGCTACCATTAAAACAGGAGTTCGTAAATACTGTCACTCATTATTTAACACACTCAACTAAGGTTGTTCGAATGGTAACTCAGCAAAGGTCCAAAAGTGTAAAAAGATGTGCGAAGGGTCTTAAGGCCTGGGTGCAGAACTGATGCAATACAACTTCTATATTATGTTTAATGCCAAAAGGCCAGTCCAGTTTGAGAGGGTGAAGAAGTAGCTCCATCTTTTCATGGAAGTAGCTGAAAATGGCATCACAAAGAGTCATAGATTTAGGGAAAGAAATAATTTATGGCCATTTTTTTCAATCTATCACATTCTGCCTTCTTGCCATGATTTTTTTTTACAGTCCTCCCACTTGCAAAATGTGCTTCTCTGTATCCAAGGACTTCCAAGCAAGACTCATCTAATTATGACATCAGGTATAAAGTCTAGAATTGTATAACCTATGCCATGTCTACATAAAGTTCTGTATGTTCTGGAGATCTGTTAACTAAAAAGATGAGTTATCTGCTATTTCTTCACCCTCTCTTAACATGCAATGGTGAGACAGGGATAGGATAACCAGAACAGATATTCTGTTGTCAAAGGGGCACATGGGAGGCACATGCAGTCTGTTACAAGTCTGAAATCTCACTGGAGAAGCATTGCTGCCCTAATTCCAGAGACAAAGACTGTTCCTTGATTAGTGCCCAGTTCTGTTCTGTGGAAATGGCTCCCGGGTTTATTGTTTCCTACTACTTCCTGGGGATGACTCGCTATTCCTTTGTTCTCCATGACGCTTAACTTCACCATCTAGACTTTTAATTCCACCTTATGTAGTGTCCTTCCTTTTCCATAAAAGATGGCGTATTTTGGCGGCTAAGCAGCTTTCTACATAGAGAAATTTGAGAGTTTAAAAATATCTTCGATTTGAAAAATCTCCATTAATTTTAGTACTATAAGCTGCAATGCATTCTATAGTACATATTTTTTGAAAACTGTAGTTTCCTATGACTCTAACTGAATTCAACAAAAGACAATCTCAAAGTTAATTTTAAAATATGCCTTTTTTTTTAGACTTACTCAGAGCTACTTGGGATATGTCAGAATGCAATGTGACAATATTCTTAAGATTCTTAGAATATTTTTGTCAAACTTGAGAAGGTCTACTACATACCATTTTAAATCATTCTGCAGTCTTAAGAATCAGTCACACCCTTGATTTGAACTATGTCATAGAGTCCTGATTCATGTTTAAAGAATATTTTAATAGCTAAAGAGACTGAAGATAGAAGGAAGATTTTGTTTTGTTTTCCAACACAGCAAATTTTTCATTTAAAATCTATTGTTCTCTCTTTAATGAAGCGCTTTCTTCCTATTTCTTCTCATACACATTAAAAAGAAAGCAACGGAGATTTTCAACATTCTCCTTGTAAATCACCTCTAAAGGTTCACTAGTTCATCTGGAACATTTTTTTTTTTTATCTTATGGTATTGCAAGTGACAGTTTTGTTAATATTTTTCTTATGACATGTTAATATTTTTCCCAGGGGGCTATGTATATATATATCTCATCACCATTTTTCCAGCTGGTGTTAACTTTCATTTCAAGTAAATGCCTTCCATTGATGCAACCTATTTTTTGTCTTTTAAGATATCAGTTAGCTTTTGCTGCATAACAAATCACTACAAATGTACTAGTTTTAAACAATAACTATTTATTATGACCATGATTATGTGGCAATTTGGACTGGGCACACTTTGGCAGAGATTGGCTGGTTGTTCACTGGGAAAATTATGTTGACAAGTAAATCATGTATTTCACATTGTCTAACAGGCTAGGTCAGACATGTTCACATGGTGCTTTGGCAGAGTTCTAAGTAAGAGAGCAGACTTACAGAAAATCATAACTAGCATTCCTGCAGTCTGTGGACCAAAGCAAGTCACAAGGCCAGCAATGGATTCAGGGGGTTGAGAAATAATCTCCCACTTTTAATAGAAAGAGGTATAATATCACATTCAAAGAAGAATAGGTATAGGAAGGGCAATAATTTTTGGTTGTTTTTGAAAACTACCATATATATTTATAAAATGCAAATAGAAATGATATTACCATTTCTTTTTTATGATATTACTATTTGTAGTCTACCTTTTCCAATTCTAATTCTTTTGTTCCTGAGATAATACCCTCAATACAAAGGGTATTAATTAATAGTGGATATAGTGTGATTCTTTCTTTTTGATCTTAATAATCTCTTTAGTATTTCTCCATTGATTAAATTCCTTTGTATCAGACTCAGGTATATACATTTTAACATGCTAAAGAAGTTTTTGTAGAATTCATCAAGTCCAATTTTATTATTCATTATTTAAAATCAATAATAAGTAACAATTTTTATCAAAGCTTATTCCATATTTATGGACATAATCACCTAATTGGTTATTGATCCCTTACTACAGATATTTATATTGATAAATTTCATAATATTGAACCATTTCATATAGGTCATATTTTTATATTTAATTTATGTTTGCTAATATTTTACTTTTGCATCTATGTTCATATTTGAAATTTGTCTATAGTTTTTTTTTTCTGTGCTTTGTCATGATTGGATAACTATTACAGTTACATAAAAGTAATTTGGAAGTTTTCCTTCACTTTTAATGCTTTGGACTAGAGATGCATCATTGGAATTATCTGGACTTTGAAGCCTTGATGGATTCTGTGAAACCGCTAAGCTTGGTGTTTTGCCATTAAATAGTTTTGTCAAAGGTGCTTACAGTTTTTTTATGAAATTGATATGTTTAATCTTTCTATATTTACAGTGGTTAATTTTATATATATATTAAGTTAACTCTAGGCTTTATTTGTATTACATTGAGTTTTCTATTAATATATTTTGTCTGTTCCAGGATCCAATCCAGGTTGCTACATAGCATTTATTTGTTATGCCCCCTTAGTTGTCTATGCTTTGTGGTAGTCTTTAAGTCTTTTTTTAATGACCTTAACAATTTTGAGGAGTACTGGCCAGTTGTATTGTAAAATGTTCCTAATTTTGGGTCTGCCTTTTTTCTTTTTTCTTTTTCTTTTTTTTTTTTCTCATGATTAGAGAAGGCTTACAAGTTTTTGGAAAGAATAGCCCAGAAATGCAGTGTCCCTTCCCATGACATCAGGTAGGGGACATGTGATATCCACATGACATCAATAATGATGCAGTTTGATGTTTTTTTTTTTTTTTGATTAAAGTAGGATTTGTTAGGTTTCTGTTCTGCAGAGTTATATTTCTCTTTAACTACTGTATTTATTGGCACTGAATCACTAGGCTCAGTCAATTTTCAAGGGGAAGAAGGTTTGAGCTCTACATATATTGTTTACAATTTTTCTATAAAGATTTGTCTCTTCTCCATATATTTAGTCAATAACTTACATTAGTATGAATGTCTATGTTCATATGTATTTATTTTATACTTTGGCCATTGAGAACTCTACCAGGTTAGCTCTTATGTCTCTGACATCTCACCACTTTTTGATTTTAGAGAACATTCTCACTTTCTAGCACTACAAGTATTCCAGGCTTATCTTGTATATTTCCAGCTTCAGCCCTAAAATCATCCATTTCTCCAATAAGACCTAGTTCCCTTTGTTAGAGAATGTCATTTAGAAACCAAGATCTGTCCATCGGTTTTGCTCTTTGCTACTAGGGTGTCATTGTTTTAGTCCCTCTCAATGGACAGAGTTAGTTATTAAAGTACAAACACTAGCCCTTGTGCACATACATATCTATAATGGTTTTTGTTTCTGTACTTCTATATGTATATTCAGCTAAATATGAGTTCATAGTGATGTCTCTAAATTTAATACAGTACTACAGGATTCATTCTGGCCTTACTTCCTTGCTTATTTGTAATATCCCTCACCAAATGAGAAACCTGGATCTCACTAGTCACTGTTTACTTCTCCCTTCAACCCAGTAAGCATATAAAATAGTTTCAGAATTGTTAATCCATAACCTGATGAAAAACAAATTTACCCAAGAGTTTATTTTTAAAACTTGACATGGATATAGTTGAGAAAATCCACCCTATTACTTCTTGGTGGGAGGCTGCCTACCCTCTCTCACCCATTCATCCATTTCAGTTACATGGGAAGAAGGAAAGGAAATAAAGAATACTGAAAAAGAAAGACTTAAAGAGAGCAACAAACTGCACATTGGATTGAACCATAACCTCTTTCCTCATCAAATTTGAAGATTATGAGAGGAATGAACTCTCATCAAAATCAGTAAGTAGAGCTGGAGAAGAGTGGAATGGAGAACAGCCTTAAGCTACTTTGCTTACAAGGCAATTTACTCTAGCCTGGCTTTGAAATGACAGCAAGTGTTATGATCACAGGTTCCTTTGGGGTTTATAGAACAACAAAGCCTATATATCACTTCATTGAAAATTACTACAGAGCACAATTTAAAGTGATTACTGCTAGCCATGGGGTTAGTGAAGGTGGAGGGTACTAATTAGCCTAGTCATCCATACCAAGAGGGACGAATTGCAGATCTCATAGTGTTTTTATGTCCAACCTCTTTGCCTTCTTTTTTTTGAGACTTGCAATCCAAGATTAGGCCTGAGATCCAAGGATATTTTCTTGAAATTTAACTGAATCATTGAAACTTCAGGTTACTTTTAGTTCTGTAGTTCAATTTTCATTGTCACTTGAGTTAAATATGTTAAATTCTTATATGTATTCAATATTCATAGGATCTTCTCTGCTAAAAAGCTCAATATAAATAAATAGTTCAAGAACTATGAATTTAAAAAATATGATCTTACCTATTAATTTTAAATGGTAAAGGATAAAAATACATTTCAGTATAATAAAAAAAATCATAATTCACAGTAATTTGGAGAAGGGGATTCCTTTTTTCTTAATATGTGCAGTGGCTTCTTTGGCAACAGAGGCGTGAAAGGAGATAGTAGCACAAATAAGCAATAAAAGTGGATAATTCACATTTTGAATAGTATTTTAGAATTTTATAAACATTTTTGATAGTGAACGTCATTTGACCTTCAGTACTTCTCAGCAATTCTGATATTTCTACAATTGACTCACTGTCTCAAGGGATATTTAAAACTTTTATCCATTCTTCTCAATTCATTCTTCTCAACTTCCCACCATTCCCAAGAAACTGCACAGAGCATTTCAACATCTGCTGACTCAGAGAGGGTGAAGTCAGCGAGTCAGTGTCTAGTGTCCAGTTCAGCCTCTCCTGTCATTTACCTCTCCCCTCTACTACTGCCCTAATCCTATACGGATCTGAAGCTAAGTGGACAGGGATTTGGAAAGGGTAAAGAAGATTCACAAGACAGAGGTAATCCCAAAAATCTACTGTAAATCATTATTTCCTGCAGTCACAGCCTAAGAGAGAAAATCTATCAGCTGAAACCAAGTTTGAAATACGATTACTATCTCACTACTTAGAATTGGGTATTCTACTGAACAAACTGAGACTTTTTTGTTTATTTTGTGAATTAAAAGAACCACAAGTTTCTTAATCATTGTTGACCTCTATAACAAATTACTGTGGACTGGGTGGCTTATAAACAACTGAAATTTATTTCCCATAGTTTCTGGAGTCTAGGAAAAGATGAGGATGCCAGCATGATTGAGTTCTGGTGAGAGCCCTCTTCTAGTTTGCAGGTTGCCAACTTCTTGTTGTACCTTCAAAGGGTAGAAAGAGGATGAGCTAGCTCTCTATTCCCATTTATGAGGGTGCAGCCCTTCCAAAGGCCCCACTTCCAAATACTATAACAATGGGGATTATATTTCAACATATGAATGGAGGAGAGACACAAACATTCACTCCACAGCAACAAGAATTTTACTACATGAGTCAAAGATAAAATTTATGGGATGATCTCTTTAAATTTTTACCTAAATGAAGAAGAAAATATTCCCCTACTGAATTGATGTTAATGAGTCAACAGGAAACAAAAGTAAAATTGCATTTTGATTTTGTCATGAGATGAGATTGTTCAACAAAGTTGTTAAAAGTGATGTACTATTTCTCTTCTTCTTTCTCTTCTTTTTCCCTTCCCTTCCCTTCCCTTTCTTTCCTTTCTCTTCCTTTACTAAACAATTCAGTGCTCAAGCCATTAGGTGGACAAAACAAGGTAGGAATCTACATTGGGGGTGGAGGGACCACGGTGGCCCAGAGCAAGGTATGAGGGTCAGAGTAGGGTTTCAGAGCCTGTGCACAGTAAGAAAAACATTCACATAAAGAGGTAGCCTCACCTGGAGTAATGGGCTCAAGTGAATGAAGAGGCATCCATGAGACGGGAAGATGGGAATAGGAGAGAGCAATCAGCCTAGGTACAGGGTGTCAAAGTGAGGAGAGCCTCCACCCAAAACAAAGCTTTGTCAACTAATGGGCTTCACTATCAGGTGATTGGATGGGCATCTGACCAGTCATTGAGAGACTGTGAAGTCAGTTGCTGTAAGTCTGGTCTCAGGCTGTTCAGTTCTCCAGAGAACTTCTGGGAACTGTCATCCATACAGGATTTTGGGAAATGAGTGATGGAAAATCGAGCAGAACTTCTTCACTCATCTTACTTAACATCCCTGTATTCAGCTCCATACATTCATCTTTATCTTTTGCCGGGCTTGGTGCCACCAAACCAAGGCCAACAACATCTTACTGGAGTTCACAGATCTAAGAGAAAGCTATAAACACCAAGAAGTGATATGTTTAATGGTTTTGGCTATTGGTATTGACTTTGGATTAAGATTAACCTTTCTTTAAATTCTAGGTACACCATGGTCTATTATTTAACTCTCTGTCTTAGTCTTCTTACCTACAAAATGAAGATTCTAAAATTTACTGTACTAGGAGGATATAAGGACTATTGTATAAATTTTGATATCTGTTGCACTTGTTGATTCAATATAATAAAATCCAATAATTATTATTATTATCACCAATGAAGTCTTATTAAATTAATGACAAAGTCATATCAAAGCCTTTTAAAAATACTATTTATATATCAAAAATAACACCAAGATCAGTATTCTTTTTTTAAAAGGCAATGGAATTATTCTGAATATTCATAATGAAATTAATGATATATAAATAATTCTATGTATATGTTCTGTAAAAGAGAATACACTGATTTAGAAAACAATTTTACAAAATGAAATATCAAGTTTTCATAATAATTTAATTTAATTTTGAAAAGATTTTCTTACAAACAGGAAGTGACCAGATATTTGGAAAAGATGAATAAGAAGCATTAAAAAAATTATTAATTTTAAGTCCCTTACATTTTCTCTACAATAACTACACCCTTTCAAAGATGACAGCTTTTTTTCCTGATAAGAGGGAGTGAGATTATTTTTTACATTTAAAATAATAACTAAACCATAAATAATTACTAAACGTTCTTTTGTACTCAGTGATTAAGAAAGTTTTTTAAAAAAAATCTTCATAACTTTCATTGAATTTTACCAAATGTAGAAAAAAAATGAGAAGTCTTAAGTACTGTAGTTTTCTAGGTCTTAAAGAATATCATTCAGAATTCAACTAATCTACAAAAGCTCCTTAATCAAAATTTCCTTTCTATACCTAAAGATATGAATTTACATTAAATGAGGTATTTTTCTCTATATGCTTATTTAGCTTATCACTTAGTCAATTAGGTTGTGCTGAAATATTTGTGAATATTCATGATTGTTACTATTAAACAAAAAAGTATATTTACATTTTATTTACTAGTTAACTAATATAGTGTTAATTATACTACTATATGTACTATAGTGTGTGCGTGTGTATATATATATATATATGTATATATATATATATATATACATAGAGAGAGAGAGAGAGTTGGGGAGGTGGCGAGAACGAGCATGAGCACAATGTATAAAAAAGAAGTACCTTAAAATTCAGGTTTTAAATTCCTTGAAATAGAAATATTTGGCATTTCCTGTAGGGCCAGATATTTTATATATTTAGACATAAAACTTATTCATGTGTAAACATTTAATCTGCATCTAGCACGTGCATGAATATAGAGTACTAATTTAATGGTTTAATCGTGTTTAACAAAAAACAAACAAACACAAATAAAACCAACCGTCTTTATCTTAGATATTATACTCATTTGATCATTGTACCATTGTCTTAAAATGCAACTCAGGATCTCTCTCATCACCCTATTCACTCTGAGCTAAGCTAAGATTACTACTTTCAATTCAAAAGCTCTGAAAATTTATAAAAATAAATATTTATAATAATTTTAATAATAAAAAGCTCTTCAAAAGAAATAATTAGTTTTCTGTATTTGTGACAGGAGTAATTGCTTAAATAATGAAGAGTTCATTGTAACATGGTATTTCATACACAATGAAATTGCCAGGCATTATGCTTCTGGAATAAAACAACAGAAATCTAACCAACAAGACTATTTTGGAGGGATGTAATGCAAAAAGTAACTTACTTTTCAGAAATAAATAATTCATTTTTATCTATTTCTTCTCTCCCCACTCCTAAAACCCCCTCCACTTCTACTACCATTTCTGATGGGAGGATGAATTGCTAAAAGGCTAATTCTTGAGGTAAACTGTATGGTTTAAAATTATTGCTGAAATAGCACTGTGCCTGGCTTCATATTTGCATTTTTATTAAATATTTATTGTTCTTTCTTCTTTAAAAAGTATTATTTAAGATGTATAATTTATATATATTTCCATTTTCTTCTAGATTACACATATAAAACCTTTTTTGTGATAATAAGTGTACTTAATCATGAGGGAATCTTAATCTTCAACATTCCTGAAGCATATTTTTTGAGATTTTATGTCTTTAAATACACGTAATTCATTTCCATATTTATGAGAAGATAGTGCAGATATATGCACAAGTCCATAATAAGAACAAGTAATATACATAGTTTCTGAATTCTGCCTTTAATTTGGTGAAAGGCTATAAATGTAAAAAAGGCTTTTCACAGTAAGTGCTTAATAACCAAATAGATGTTCTTTTACTGCCACACTGAAGAGATTTAGGAAGAAATACCAGTTTACTAAAATGGTACTTCAGATAGACTGTTTTAAACTAATGTTTTAAGATAGAATTTTGAAGTTCTGAATTGATCTGTCCAATACATACCTTTCTGGGAATGACCCACTGACAGCCGTAACTCCTATTAGTGATAAACTCTAGGTTGTGGTGATAATTTTACATTTGGATTTAAAATATTTACTTGTCAAAAAGTTGATTTAGGTCACTGAAATAATGTTTTAGTTTTATGGCTAATCTTCATGCTAATTTTCAAGGCTTTTTCAAAAATAAGATTATAACCATTTGAGGAATACACTTGGGGAACTGTGAGTCATACATGTTCCTTATTTTTTCACAATTTAGTAGAGCTTTTTACCCCATGAATGGCTTTATTGACTGAATATACTTTTAAATAGTGAAGGTTTTTTTCACCAATGAAAATAAATCATGAAATATGCTATATCAATCCTTATTTTTTTTGAAATTCTTGTTACTTTAGTGTATCATACGAAGGGAAAAGAAGTGCTCTTGAAAAGCACTTTATGAATGGTTGTCATGCATCTTTCAATGACCAGAAATAAACTCCTTAATATATTTCTTAAGGTTGGACCACGAAATAATACTATTTGACTTCTTTTCAGATTGCTTTTTCTGAGCCATTTTGAACAGATTTTAAGGAAAGATTTTTGAGGATTAAATCCCCCTGATTCATTAAAACAGTATTCCTTCAGATACATGGATCCCAACTCCTTGATTTAGAAAGTGATGTCATCATACTCTATAGAGTAAGGAGAGTTAAGGAGACAAACTCCTAGCCTAAAGGACGTGCATGCCTGTCGGGGCACAGGCACACACAAACCGTAGTAAAGTAGTAGTATTTGCTATGTAAAATAAATGAAATTATTGATAAGCAAAATTAAAACAAAAAATAAAATCTTCACATTTCTCTAACACAGAGATTGCCACAATTAACACTTTAGTTTTATGCATAACCAGAAGTGTGCTGGAAGCAGGTCCTGCTGTCTTCCAGACATAATTGTGCACATCTTTTCCCAGCTGTGTATTCAGTGAGACCATATTTGTATTGTATTGATTACTATATGACTGATTGCTATAGTGGGACCATATATACCACGATAATCAGCAAGTGCTGTAAATCAAAGCTTCTACCCACCCCGCTAGCAGGTTTACCAGCCTGCTACTATAAATATCCTTCTAGAGCTTTCTCTGCACAAATATGTGCATATATGCATATAATATAAATATGTATGTATTTACAAAAATTAGATCATATATATATGTCCTATCTTGCAAACTGCTGGTTTTGGTGAATAATTTCCACTATTTCATTTAAATAACATTTCATCTCATCAACTATATTAAAAAATTTTAATTGACATAAAAATATTTTTATAGCCAATTTGACCTACAAACTATATGCAGTGTGAGAATTTTTTAAGTCCTCTTGAAAAAGATTTGCTTATGATTTTTAAATCATTTCTATTATAGTACAGCCAGATTTGGCCTTATTGTTCTCTTGCAGACATTTAGGACTCCTGATATAGGTTTAAATTTAGTTTCTCGTGTATCAGACAGTGAAGAGTAGTGGTCGATGTCAAGACCCTTTAGCCAGACTGCACCTCTGCCTCTTGCTAGCTCTGGGATCAGGCAAGTTTCATAACCTTGCTCACCTAGTTACTTTATGTGTAAAGTGGAAATGATAAATACCATTGCCTGTTGTAAAATGCACTTTTTCCATTATGTAGTGTATTTCTTATGTCTTACAGTCAATGTAATAGTTTATCAGCTTTGTTTTCTTTTTAAATAGCACATAGAAATGATATATTTTAGGTCTTGCAATCAATGGTAGAATGGTATCTTACATCAAATTAAGTTGTAATAAAGTTATGTACTTTTAATAATGTTAATATATATGCCTAGAGCATAGTAAACATTTTATTAGATTTAACTATTTTTTTATTCATAATGCTGCTATGGAAAAAATTAAAAAGTTCTTTCTAAGAGATTTTTCTCAATAAATTAATCATTAAAATCTTATGGTCTGTTAAAATTCAATTAAAACTTTAACAGAATATTATATCTAAATTAAATAAATTTTAGAGAGACATTCTCTTTTGATTCATAGAATGAACTATTTTTAAAAAATTTGAAAAATTCTCTGTGAATTTTTAAAAATTAAAAGAAAGGGTCAACAAAGACAAAACTCTTACCAAAAGACTACTCCTGCATTCATTCTTTCAGTATCTCTATGGAATTCAAGCTCTAATTAGTACTACTAATGAAGATTTAAAATTTTTAAATGAGCACAATTAGTAAAAGTACTTACTAAATTTGGCTATAGGATGCTTACAATAAGCATTTGAAATAAGGTATATTTTTCAATTTAATTTATTTATAGTGACAGTAATAAAATATCTTTTTGGCTATAAAGTTAAGGGTGGTTTATTAACTTTTATGCCACAATTAAAGATACAATTTTTCATCTTTTTTTTTTTAATTATAAAATGTGTGTTGAGAGTTGCATTTTAGCAAACCTTTACTAAAATAGTTAATCAATTTCAAGAAACTTGTGAAAGTATACAGAGAATTAAGCTAGATCATTTTCTAGATAGTAAAATAAATGTGAATTTGCTTTACAATCTAAAAAAAATTATCTTGATACATTTAATTTATTTAAAGCACTATATATTTATCTTTAAAATTATAAATAACTCAAGCAGTTGATTAAGTAGAAAAAAAGTATAGTCAAAATAGAAAAAGAATTAGATTCACTCATGGTTGACTTGACTTGTTTCAATTTTTTGGTATCTTCATGACATGTCTTGCTTTATTGGAATTCTCATCCTTAACGTGAGATATAACTTTCCCAAATGGTAAAATAATTTTAATTACAATGGTAAATAATTGGATCTGAAGATCCAAGCTGTATGAATGAGGCTATTGATTAACTATCTACTAACAACAATGAGTTTTTTGAAGCAGATTCACAATAAGAAACAAAAACCTGTCAAATGAATAGCAATAAAATATATGACCTTTCCAAAATTCCTGGATGCACTAACTCTCCTGAGCAGTTCTGGAGTATCATAGACAGTGCACTTCAGTGCACTCGCTGGGGAAAGGTCATTGAAAATGGAAAAGCACATTTAATTGTACATGTCCTCATGTTAACATAAATTCAGTGACTTTTTCTTTAGGGAAATTAAGGAAAAAGAAACTTATCAGAGGTCAAATATGAAAAAGAAAAATGTAGACTCATAATTACTTTCCTAGATTAACATCTGAGCAGATTCCATGAAAGAAAAGCAATCATAAGGAAAATTTACTTTCCTTTGATTAGCCAGGAATGTCACTTGAACAGAATCATCATGATATAGTTTGTGTTTCTGTTTTCATCACTATAAGATGTTATTTCTCCCTATTTGATCTTTTATTAATTTGGAATGGCATCTCAAGAATACATTAAAAACATACCCTTTGAAAGCACTTCTGGTACAATGCTTTTATTTTACACATGAAGTAGTAAAATACATGAACTGAAATTACTTTTACAGGGTCACAATAATGCTTAGCGGTAAAGACAGAACAGGTACATGACTTTTCTGAATTTGAATTCGCTGATATAATTGCTATGGGATTAGGCCAGCTATGGATACAAATTATAATCATTAGCTCGATGATATTTCCATTCATAGACTTCAAATACCTTGGAAGAGGTGATAAAGAGAAACATTTTGTAAACCAAGTCCAGAAAAAATTATTTCTATAAATGTGATGCAGTTTCCTTTTTTGTCATATAATTGAAAAATACTAAGCCCTAGAGTTCCCACACAACCTAAAAGAGATTTTTTCAAAGGCCTTATTAAAGTACACAATTTTAGGATTCATATCATTTTTTGATGTCTACTGAAACAGGTCATGGATGCTTGTGAATACGACCTTATAGTTAATGTTCTATCTTATATGACTTTTGGCAAACCAAGTTTAATCCTTCCTAGGAATACTCTCAGACAAAGAATAAAAATTACCTGCAATGGTCTCTGAAGCAATACTATCATTACATAATTTTTTCACTAAATAAATTCTAACTTCAGATGAAAAAACCTCAGAATCAGATGATTATATTAATTTGTGTCACATTGAAAGACTCCATAACTTAAATTATGAGAAAATAATCACATTTGGTTTAATAAAGAATCATAACATTTAGAGACACACCGAACTGCTTTTATATAAATATTTTAAAAATTCTTAATGGATTGTGTCAAATCATAGAAAAATATAGGGACCATGTTAAGTTCAGTATTTGATTCTGTTCCCATGAAGTTCCAAAGTATCTATAGTATTGTTAACTAAATGTATGTATTTAATTCTGCTTCAAGATATTTAACTGTCCTGAAACTTCATTTCTTTTTTCTTTGTAAAATAAAGAGAATAGTCATTTGTAAACACATTTTGTGAGGCATCAATCCTTCCCTGGGAATCTGGGTTGGAACTGAAAGGTTTACAGAAAATGTCAACTTGTCTCTGGACATTATACATATAAACTCCAGCTCTGTGGAATAACCATAGCCCCTCAAACCTGCAGGAAGTACAAAAAGCTGGGGTGGAGAGTGTCAGAGTAACATAATTAAAAGCAAAATATCTTGCCAACCCAGAAAACTTCTCCATGAAAGTAGCACAAGAGGAAAACAATTTTATTACTGAATAAGCATCAAACCAGATGTGATGCTCATCTCAGGCAATCTGCTAAAGAGATTGCTAAGACAAAAAGAAATTTCACCCTTTTACATAGTCAAGCAAATACAACTTATTGCACAGATTTTTCAGGATAAACAATAACTGGTCCTCAAGTAAAATGTCTTCACAGCATAATTTCTCACACATAGTTCATCCTAACTTCACATGATAATTGGGGTAGCCATCTGTGTTTGCTAATTGCCTTTATCCAAAAGAAAAATAAATTTCTTATATCTGTAAAAGGAGGTAGGTTTGGAGCCAGGTGTCAGCTGAAGTTAGAGAGACTGGGAGATAGGGGCACTATTTTCCCCAGAAATTACATTTTAAAAAATGTTTCCCAAATTCTTGAGAAAAGTAATCCTGGGTTGTAAATCTAACAAGATATTTATTTGGCTTTTTTTTTAATTAAAATTATTGGGGTTACATTGATTAATCAAATCATATAGGTTGGAAGTATACAATTCAATATGTCATATGTATATTGCTTCGTGTGTTCACCACCCAAAGTTAAGTTTCCTTCTGTCACTATATTTGACCCCCATTACCCCTACCTGACTCCCCCCTTTTAAAAAAGATATGCAGATATCTCAAAGGGGCAGAGAAAAGTACACAATTACCATTTTCTAAAGCAAGTGCTGTAAGAAATAAGATGAGGGGAGCATCTCCCTTTTATTCACCAGGTAAAATTAAATTTCTTTTTCTAATTTTTATGTATTTGTCCTTACACCAGGGAGAGATTATTGTAAGTGAATATTTTTTATATAATATTTCATACAATATTTTGTTGAGTTGTACCTTTTGAACTTAATCTGAATGACTTAAATTTCTAACATACTTGAAATAAATTATCATGTTTTTACATTTGTTTTCAATGCTTTATTTTTAGCTACATTTAGCTTTATAAATTATTTTTTTTTAGTGTTTGCGTGTTTCTGTGTATATATAAAATGTGTACACAGGAACTCTCCATTTATAATATGCATCTCTTTCTCCATTACAAAGCAGGGGCTCAAATCCTGGCCTCCTGGTACAGTCATATGGATGTGATTGGTACAGAGAATCTTCCCACTTTTAGAGTAGACTCGATTGATAGATATTATAAAATAAACAATAAAACAGTCATTTCACAAGTACTGTAAATAATATAGAACTCTAACACCATAATAGCATTTTCTATTAAAACCAACATATTACCATTATGTTATGAGACTTATTTTCTCTTGTGAGTTCAAAACATGATCCAAATGTCAAAGTGGTTTTACTTGCTTTTTTTAAAAAAAGCACTTTAAACAATAAGAATAAAAGTGAAACATTTTGGTTGAGGTCAAAGAAACATATCCACTTGCATATATTCTTATATTTCTCAAAATAAAACATTATATTAAGCTAAGAGATAAATATTACATAAGTAATACTTCTAAATTTATAATCATATTTCTGGGAGAAAGAAGAATGATTAATCATTGAAAAGATATCAGGCTCTAGGTCACATTTGAATAGGCACAAAAATAAAATAGCGTTAATGGGAGAAGAAGGTTTGGAAGGTGGCGGCCAGGAAATTGAAGGGGAGAGGGAAGAAAGTAAGTCATTATCACCATCGTCCTACTCCTCCTCCTCCTCCTGATCATCATCATCTAGTATTCATACAGTACAAGGTTTAGGTATACAGTTTAACAAGTTTCGACAAATTCAAACACTTGTGTCACCCAGAAATCTATCAGGATATGGAACATTACTACACTCAAAAAAATAGCCTCCTGTCCTATCACAGTTTATAGCCTAGACTCTTGGAAGCAACCATTGTTCAGATTTCTATCACCAAAGGTTAGTTTTGTCTGTTCTAGAACTTTGTATAAATGTATTATACAATAGGTGCTCTTTTGTATCTGGCTTTTTAGATTCGAAATAATATCTTTGATATTACCATGATATGTTTTATTGCTTATTAATATTCCATTAGTTTATTCCTCTTTATTCCATTCATTTTTAAGTAGTATGTCTTCATTTAAATATATGATAATGTGTTTATAAATTTTCCATTGATATACTGTTCCCAGTTTGAGTCTATGATGAATAGAACTGCTATAAAGATTTTTGTTAAAGTCTTTATATGGACTACATTTTCATTAAATTTCTTAGCTTAATATCTTGTAATGAAGTCATTGCCTATACATATAGGTTAAGCATACTTTTACATTTATGAGTCACTGGCAAGTGGTTTTCCCAAATGATCACAACATTTTATACTCACACAAGATATGTGTAAGAGTTCCCTTTGTTTCATACCACTGTGAGCATTTGGTCCTGTCAGTCTTTACATTTTAGGTATTTTAGTGCACATGTAGTGGGTATATAATGATACGATGATACCATGTTTCTGCAGTTTAAATGTGTATTTCTTTGATGCTTAAATATGTCAATATAAGCCCTTTGTCAGCTATATGTATTGAAAACCTTTTTTTTTCAATCTGTGTCTTGTCTTTTCATTTTCTTAATGGTATCTTTCCTGAGAAGAAGCTTTGAATTTCAATGGATTCAAATTTATTAATAGTTACCTTTATGGGTATTCCTTTCTCTCCCCTGTAAAAAAAATTTCTGCCTATCATAGTTATTTTCCCTAGAAGTTTTGTAATCTTAGCCCTTTCATTTAAGTCTATAAGCTACATCAAATTAATTTTTGCCCATGGTATAAACTAGGGATAGATCTTTTCTGACTCATGGATTATTTATAAATGTTTCTTAATTTTCAAGTATTGGGGGATTTTTCAGGTATCTTATTTTTTATTTATTTCAATTCAATTCCATTTTGTCTCAAAGGATATATACTGTATATTTTTATTCCTTCAGAATGTATTCAAACTTAATTTATAGCCCAGCATATGGCCTATCTTGGTGAATATTGTATGTCACTGGAAAAAAAAAAGGGGGTATTCTGCTATTGTAGGTCAAATAATCTATAAGATTGATTAAATTAAATTGGTTGATAATCCTAATCTAACCTCCTATATACATACATATATATTACCTTTTACAAAAATAACTTCTGTAAATTACTGAGAAAATATCCTGTATGGTCTTTGGTTCTCTATTAAATATTTCTTGCTTTCTTGTTTATAAATTAAGTATTTTTTACTATTCTGTTTTATCTCCTTTACTAATGTATTAGCCAAATCTGTTTATTTTGTATGTTTATTGTTAGCTAGAACGTTAATAATGCACATCATTAATTTATCACTAACTTTAAGTTACTGTAACACTTCATTGAAAATTTAAGAAACTTACAACAGTATATATTCACTTATTCAATTCAACTTTTGTTCTATTGTCATATATTTCCTTTAATATATTCTATAAACCTTTTTATACATGTAGTTATTTTGCTATAAACAGCCAACTGTCTGTTTTTTATATTAATTAAGAAGAAAAAATATTCTAGTTACCAATTTATTTGTTATTTTTAGAGTTTTTACATCATGTGAGCCTACATTTCCATTTGGGTATGATTTCTCTTCTGCCGTAATGATGTTTTTAATATTTCTTTGAGGGTGGGGCTATGGCAATAATTTCTCTCAGCTATTATTCTATTTTTAAATCTTTTATTTCACCTCCATTTTTGAAAGATAGTTTCACTGGATATAGGATTCTAGTTGACATGTTTTTCTTCTTTTAGCACTTTAAAGCTGTTATTCCATTTCTTTATGGTGTTGTTTCTGATAAAAAGTCAACAGTTATTCATTTCTACCATTCTCATACACATCTAAATCTATATAATATTTCAGTTTGTCTTCTTTTATGACTCTCTCTTTATGTTTGGTTTCCACAATTTGACTATGATGTGTCTGCTTGTATTTGCCTGTGTGTATATATATATGTATGTATGTATTTATCCTGCTTAGGATCTGTGTGACATATTAAATATGTAAGTTAATATTTCTCAGCAAACTTAGAAATCTAATTTTCTTGTCCTAAATATTTTTGCTTTTTATGACTCCAATTATGTATATTCTACTACTAAATATTTTCATCCAGGTCAATGAGGCTATGTTGATTTTTTTAACATATTTTTCTTCTCCATGTAATAAGATAGTCTCTATTGCCCTGTAGTTTGGTTAATTGACTCCATACCATCTGATATTAGGATAACCCAGTGGATTTTTAATTTTAGATATTGTATTTCGACATTTATAATTTTTCTTTTTGTCTTTGTTATAGCTTTCCTTTTTTTTTCCTCTAAGATTCTTTATATGTTCAATGATTTATGTTCGATTTTTCTTGAATTTTTCATGCATATTTATAACCACTACTTCAATCCCTTGTCTGCTACTTCCAACATCTGTGTTATCTTTGGAACTTCCTCAAATCAACTTCAGTTTCAAAATTAACTGTGCTCTTTTCAAAACTTCAAAGGGTCCTACCATTTTGCAACCTCTGTCATTTCTGCTCAGCTTTAGCCTTTCTGTTGTGTTCTCCACCATAAACTTTTGCTCTGTTAGATTAATATTTGGCCAGAGTCAAGAAGAACTAAGGAGCCCACATATGGAATTCTTTCTTTGTGAATATCCCTCCATTCTAATAACTTTATCTCCAAAATTCCAGCCATCTCAGCCATCAGTCATGAATACTGATTTCTTTTTCCTCCAACTGGTGAAACTACTGCTTTTTATTTGGGTTCCACTTCCCTTTGCTGACGTTTGAAAAATTCCCCAGTTATAAAATTGGGGCAAGTGTGCAGCCCTCCTAAAGTATTTCACTTCTTTGAATGATCAAAGCACTGCATGATATGCTGCTGCTTATATCTTGTCTAATTTTACAATTTTTTTGTAGCATGAGGGTAAATATGACACTCATATTTTATTATAGCCAATATTAGTATTTCAAGTAATCATATTTCAAGCATTTATTATTAAAGGGTTTTTTTTTCAGTGTTTTGGAAACATAAATCCATTACCTATTCCCTCAAAATTATAGATTGTAGATTGCTTTCCCCATTTTACAGTTGAAAATTTTGTGTGTCTATTTACTTATTAAAAAAAGTAATATAGTTAAGAGGTATTGAGTTGAATTTTAAAGTTGGTTAGAATGCAAAATTCATTCTTTTAATATTTATACTGGTGGTTTGAAAATCTTTAATGGCAAAATTATTTGTTTAATAAAATCTTCAAAGATGTCTGATGGGTTTGTTTTATGTAAAACAAATTCTATTAGAGTTATTCAAACTATGCTTGAGGTAGAGATGTGAGACCCAAAGCCACATACATTTTGGCTTTCAACAAAGCCACTCCACCCCCTAACCACTCCCTCCTGAACAATGAGTAAAGAAATCTGAATGATTTCTAGACATACTGTGATTACAGATTGAAATTATTGCATTACATTGTGTGGCCTATGAATAATCATTGAAGTTACTGCAGATGTTTTGACTATAGAAGAAAGGATTAAGTTAAGACACAATAACTGTTTAATCAAGTTTTTAAAAGCCAAGAAGAAACTGGATCATTATTTTGGGGACCTTGAAGGCTTGCATTTGTGAAGCAGATTTTGTACTCAGGCTGCAGAGCATGAATCTGAGTGTGATGCAAGAAACAAGTGCAGCACTGATTTAAAATCAAAGACACGCAGAGTTCAAATAAGATACCATCTTGAAAAATGCTAGTAGAAAGGCAGTATCCAGATGCATGGTACAAGTACGGAAATGAATAAGACCAAATCAAAGAAAGTGACTGTGTATCAGGGAGGTAGGAAGTAGATAATCCCAAATATTTGGGGCAGATGCTACTTTGAAAGGCAAGGGCGGGTAAGGAGCTTATTCAGGTGGAAAGCCATCTTGAAGAATTGTGTGGAAGGATATCTTATATTGAGCGACAAATCAGATTAACTTCCATTAGATTCTCAGATATGCTGTATATTTTGAGATCAACTTTATATATTCATATTGAACTCAAGACATTATCTTTAGTAATGTTTTGGAAAAAAATAGAAATTTTCAAATATTGGGTTAAATTGTACATTAAATTAAAAGGTTTGTGTTTTGCTAAGGTGCTGTCAATTAGGCATATTTTAGGCAACAACCAAGAAATTTGGAGTCTTAATTCTACCCACAAGATGTTTCATTGCTGGGCCCAATTATCTTATAAACCTCTGAGTCCTTATAAAATTCAGAACATTTTTGTTTTTCTATTGAGACTTTGAAATTACTTTCTAAAAAATACATAATTCAATGTAGGAAACTAAAAATAGTTTTGATTTTTCAGGGATGCTGAAAGCTCAGTATTAGTCATATAGGCTACAAGCAGGAGGAGCTTGTGTGCCAGCTTTCTTTTTGTTAGAGAAAAAAAATTAAAGAGTTGGAAAGTTACACTATTCTTCCTCCTTATTATTTCTACACACACACACACACACACACACACACACACACAATACAATATACAACAGCTATATCTAATTTCCAAAAATTGCAGAATTTCATAAAATCATATTTTTCAAGTGAGGTTTTGTTTAATATTATTAAACTGGTTTCATTAAGACCTAGAAATATTTTGTAGCTCAAGATGAAAGGAGATCAAACATATGGCTCATTAATAAACAAATCTCACTTTGTTTGCCTTTTGATGAAATAATGAAAATCGGTTATCTTTTCCAGTGTTGAGTTTGAACTTCATCCTTACTGTTTCATTCAACAGCCAGCCCTGAATTGGACTTACAGCTGCACCTGAAGTCTCTTCCTAAAAACCTCTGGTTATTGGATATGTAGACTTCATTAGGCAATGAAAAGGGAGCTGTGTGCTTTCATTTCTATTTGTCCATCTCTATGGGGCATGTAGGAATTTAAGAAGGTTCAGTAGATGCGAGATCAAAACAATTGCTGAAGATGATAAAATTTTGATTGGAGTTTTGGAATACATAAAATTCATAGGATGAATTTAAAAAGTATCCTCTTGTGCACACATGCATGTGTGTATGTGTGTATGTGTGCGTGTGTGTGTGAGACAGAAAGAGAGATTGAGAGAAACTTAGAACATGTCTTGCTAATCAGATGGGAAGCTTGCAAATATGAGAAATTGTATTGTCTTATTTACTGTTGTATTCTCAAAAATTACAAAATACTGGAGACATAATACATAATAAATAATACTTGAATAGACATACAGTAAATACATTATCCAAGAGCTATGGAATTTAATTAAAATTATACACATTCCTTCATTCTACAGGAACATTAGTTTTTAAAAATCAATATTCTTCTACTCCATTGGTTTTTATTTAACTATTGGTAGGGTTTAAATAATTCAGATCTAGTGTTGGGTTAGACGCTGCTAATTTTTCTAGTTAGAGCAGGAACCAGGCACTATGACTCAGGATATGTTATGTTTCTATGCATCTTTGCTTTATTAGTAGCTCTTGTAATGAGAGAGGGCTGTTGGAGTCAAAGCTTTCTCATCTCCAGTTCTTTTCAATTGCCTATTTGTTATATATTTTATAATTTCTGAGTAATATTGCACTGAACAGGTATTCTACAATGTGCTTATTCATTTTTTTCATTTTCTAAATCTATTTTTATATTGACTTAGAACCCTAAGGTATTTCTAAATGCCTTTATCAGAACTAAGGGCTTTTTATAGAGTCTTTTGGAATTTATATGTAAATATTAGTTTTATGTTCATGGAGATTTCCATCATCATTTTTATTCTGTATGCCTTTTCTTTCTTTCTCTTTTTTTTTTTTGTCTTATTTCACTGACTAGAACTTTCAAAACTAGTGAAGAAGTTTATTCTTGCCTTGTTTCTGTTTTTAGGAGATAAGTTTCCTCATTCTTTACTTAGCTCTGTTGAGTCTGCTGATGAGTTTATTGAATATATACTTCATTGCTTTTTACTGTATTTTTCATTTTTGCCATTTCACTAGATTTTTCTTATAGTTTACATCAGTTTGCTGAAATTACACACCTGATTTTTCAAGTTGTTTTCTTTTTCCATAATGATTTTTAACATATTAAATATAGGTATTTGAAAGTCCTAGTGAGGTAATGCCAACTTCTGTGTCACACCTGAGTCTGGTTTTATTGATTGCTTTGTCTCATTGCAGTGTGTTACCATTTCATGTGCCTTGCAATTTTTGTTGAAATATGGACATATCTTTTTAAGATTATAGAAGCTGAGATAAATCACTTTTATTAATGAAAATGTAGAGATCTTTCTTTCTAGCCCAAGGCCATTTCGTTCCCATATAGAAATGATATACATTACAGTAATGGAAAAAATAATGTATATACATTTCTCCAAAATATTAGGTGCTTCTTGAATCCCATGAATAATTTTGCAAGCTTATTCTTTTTGATATTTTAATTAGAGACTAGAAGAAATTCACATATAAAAAACTAAAATGTAATCTGAAGCACTATATTGTTTACCGTCTTATCTCTAGAAACTAGCTCAGGGCCTAGAAGATTGTAATTACACAACAATCACTTGCTGAATAAACAAATGAGTGAATACATGAATACATGAACACATGAAAGAAGTCACTTGATACTAGATTTTGAGGCACATGAGTGAAAGATAAATGAATTAGGAATATTTGACAGCTCTAGCATAAAAGTATTATATCTCATAGGAGAACATGAATTCTCATTATAAACTTTTATATGATTAGGAATATATATTATATATAATGTGTGTGTGTATATATATATATACATGTGTGTGTATATATATATACATATCTGTTTAAATATCATAAGCCAAAGAAAAAATAAGAATATCACTGAAAAACCATTCCTTTGTATATTTTTTGGAAGGCTTGAGAATAATTTCAAGATCTCCATAATACTAAGGAGACTATAGTACATCAAACTGGGATGAAAGAATTATTTTAATATTATAGTGCTACATATATGATGGTGTTAGTACCATGAATATAATTTCATTTCTCATGGAAAGACCTACTAGGGAATTTGGCACCTGGAAAAAGAAAAAACTAAACTAAACAAACATAACTAAAAGGCAGAGGGCAAAGCAAGGGTAAAGACTGAAAGAGAAGCCTGAATTATAAGCAGGATCTTGTGATGTCTCTAACTTTGTAATAGGACATAGATGCAGTTTTATGTTCTTCAAGGCCTATAAAAGTGAATATTTCTATCAAATAAGGGGCAAAGGACTGAGTCTATCTTAGGGGATAGAATATGGGAAAAAGCCTCAGCCATGGGAACTGAGTTTCATATTTTTGCCAACTTAGAAATATTTCAAAGCATCTACATTATCATACACAGTTTCTGGGCTTACATCAGAAGCAGAAAGTCCAATACTGAAAGACAAAGCATCTCCCTGAATGTAAATAAATATATGTACTAAATTAAATGAAATAATATGTACTCACTTCCTGAGTGCTTCTACTTTGTTCTTGCTTAACATAATTGCATAGTTTCCTCAGTAACATTTACTCATTCATCAAATTCTTGTTGGTCCCCTTCAATGTGTCAGTTACTATTATAGGGATATTTTATTATTTCTTATATTATGTTCAGTAACAGATGTGACTACAAAATTAGGTTTTATAGTAAAAGATGATAAAGCACATGATTAATTTTAAAAGGAGATTCTAATTAGATCCATGGACCAAATTTTGGAGAGATGTCAGGTAGCTACCAGTTATTAAGGTTCTTAACAATCATATATATTTTTATGAAAAGCAGAAACTATGACAAAAATTTACATTTCAAGGGAACTGATTTTGATTGATATATGTGAAGAGGCATATTTGTCTGCAAATTTATATCTAATGTATATAAGTGAAAGAAAAACATTTGTGTTGCCACAAACACATTTTTCATGCTTAATACTTGAATAAACTTAGCCATTAAAATTCATTAGATTGTAATTTCCTTGTGTGCAGACATGTTCTCTATTTGCCATTTTATGGAAAATAATATGAGTTTCAATGCAGTTTTTAATGTACATGGATATAAAGGAATTGAAAAAAAACCATGCCTCAATATCATCATATTCTAACAATATATTATTCTTTAATAGTACTTGTTACAAATAACAATTAAGCTGGATTTTTTTATTGTTGTTGTTATTTTATACATGTGTTTGTGTTTCTTAGGAATAGAAAGTAAGTCGATGATAACATAGCTATCTCAGAACTTCCAAAAAACTTTGCAATATGTGGTTTCAAACTAAAAATTATTTTCCTTTAAGAATACATCTATATCTATATATCTTTTTATCTCTATCTTTCTATTTCTATCTCTTTCTCTATCTCTATCATCTCTGTATCAACCAGCAATGTTTGAGAGTTCTAGTTGTTCTACAACTTTACTAATATTTGATATTTTTATTTGTTTTAAATTCCAATGTGTAGTAGTATTTCATTGTGGTTTCGTATTTGATAATTTTTGAAGCTACTATGAATAGTATCATTTAGTATTTCTTTTATAAATTTTTTGTTTCTAGTTGATTGTCAAACAGTCGATATATATATATTTTTTTTGTATATTGGCATTGTATCTCACAACTTTGCTAAGTTATCTTCTTAATTATAATGTTTCTATAGATATTTTGGGATTTTTAATGTACAGTATCACATCATCTGCAAAAAATGTTGGGTTTATATTTCACTTCTCAAATATTTTTTAAAGAAGATTTCTTTATTGAAATACTGCAGCATTTAAAACACTATCTAGAAAAAAAAAGAGAACTTTACAGTTTATTTTCCCCCTTTTATTATTTCTGTATCAGCATGGTAGCATTTCTCAAAGCAAAAGCACATTTAAAATGAAAGAAAAAGAGTGCTTGATAATGAAGAAATCTATTTTGGAAGGCCTGGGGGAAGCGTCCAATGCATAGTTCTTTGTGTCTTTAGAAGACAGGATGACTGATAACAGAAGAAACTGAGGTCTTCTTCCTGAGATCTGGGCTTCAGGGGAATTCAAGGGTTTCCCCTCAAAGAATATCTGATGAAGACTGATATTGACCAAAAGAGGCACAAGGTTAAAAGAGCAACTATCTAAATACCTGAAAGCTGTATCCAGAGGCTATGAACTGTCTATGCTTCTTGAAAGAAACCTACCTCATTAATTCCCCTGAATCAGAGCTTGTCAGAAAAAAACCATGCACAGTTATTGTAAGGAGAGACTGAACCACTGGAAATACTTGAAGTTAGGAATTATACTGCAGAAATTTTGTAAATCCAGAGAAATTACTGACCAAAGCATGCAAATTTGACAGAAACTTTTTGTTTTTGTTACAATCAAGAGGTCATATTTTTAAGCAACAACTATGAATATTCCATTAAATTATCATGCCTTTTATAGCAAGAACACTGAATAAAGTAGGGTGACTATTAGTGTAAGTAGGCATAGCCAAACAGACACTATTTCCTGTTCACAGAGTTGAGTTCTTTCTTCATATTGCTACTGATTACAGACATCTACAAGAAGTAGTCCATAACTTAGAGACACTTCACCTTCACTGTTCAGAAGCAGAGGATAGAAAATCCCTAACATATACAGGACGACTATGAGGCCATGATCACTATTCTTCTCTTAGTTATGTTAGACTACAGCCTATCAAACCTGTTTTTTTTTAAAGTATCGCTTGCCACATTCGATTATTCAAAATAAATGGCACATCAAGTTATGTACATAGTTGAGTAGTTGCCACATTAAATAGTATCTATATCTATGGCTTAAGAGAAACACAAGTTATTTCTTTATAATTCCACAATTTGAGTTGGAATCAGCTGGGTGGTATTTCTCCTAGTCTTGTATGTGGTCTCTCATGTAGCCATTGTCATCTAGTAACTTGACTGAGGCTCGATTGTCCCAGAGAGTCTTCCTCACATGTCTGCTATTTAGCTCTGTGTGCTGTCTGGGGTGCCTCTTTCTCCCCTATTTGGCCCCTCTAACAAAATAGTCTACTGGAGTACATAGTAGTAGCAGCATTCTCCAAAAAAAATATTAATGCTCAAGCACTTATCAAACCTCTGCTTGCCTCATATTTGCTGATTTGCCATTGACTAAGCCAAATCACATAACCAAGGCCTGAGTCAGTTTGTGAAGATTTGTATACTGAGAGATATGATTCCTCAGGCCACTGACTTAATAATATACTATGATGCCTCAGTATAAGTAAAATATGGCTTATTTTTCTCATTTATTCTCTTGGTTTCATGTGTATTTTCGGCAAATATAACACAGAAGTGATGCTGTACCCTTCTCAATGCATCTATTAGGAAGTATATGATGTCAATAGGTAGTGATGTACTGGTGATTTTAATCTTGATCACTTGGTCAAGATGGTGTCTGCCAGGATTCTCCACTGAAAATATGTATCTTTTTCTAATCACAGCCCTGAAAAGAACTAAATTTCCAGGAGAATGGAATAATGGCAAGAAATTACAGTTAACTTTTTCTTTCTCGATCTCTTAATGCAGTCTCAGAAAACACAGAGTAATTCATTTTCCCCAAGTATACTTCTAGTTAGGTGTATTGTCATATATGTATGTATTGTCATATATATATGTATGTCATATGTGTATGTGTACATGTATGAATGCATATGTATATGTATAAAATATTTGACTATAATATATATATATTATATTTGATTATTTCTACTAGAAGTGGATTGTCTTTCATCTTAAATTTCAGTAAACTTTTCTCCCACCCATCTCTTCAGAGTTTCCATAATTAGTTTCCTTCTCTGTGTATTTTTAAACATCTGTTAAGATACTATCAGAGTTCACCCAATTAAATAGTACAAGATATAAACTAATGAGAAACGTGCCTGTACAGTTCAGTGACATGACAAATCCTTGCAGCTCTCAGCGACTCATCAAAATGACTTTAGTATGTTTTTTGATGATTTGTATTTGGGCATGTCTGTTTTGCATGCACAAGCATTGACTTTTTTTATTCTGAGTGACTTTTCAAACATGTTTTTGTAAAAAACTTGGCACATAGAAATAGTGTCAGGCATGCTAACTGACCATGTATAATAGATTTATATTGGGGAAGTTGAGCCCAGGGAAATGAC
Source organism: Pteropus medius (assembly GCF_902729225.1). Classification (NCBI taxonomy): domain Eukaryota; kingdom Metazoa; phylum Chordata; class Mammalia; order Chiroptera; family Pteropodidae; genus Pteropus; species Pteropus medius. The sequence continues at coordinate 28,242,258 of NW_024349800.1, forward strand.
ACAAGGGAATACTAATATACTTGCTATTGTTTTGTTGTAAGTAATAAAGTTCTTTTTCTCTGACCCAGAGATATTGTGGCCTCTAGTAGGGTAAAATATCAGACTCTGCATAGGTCTTGATACCTGCCTTTCACCTTCTTTCTTCTGTGTCTCCTTGTATCTTCTTAAGCTTAAGAAGATACAAGAATAACATACATGGAGGGGATTAGTGTCAAATGGAAGTGCCACAATGTTGAGAGACTAGGTTAAAATAAATGAACAGTATATTTAAAAAATGGAGATGACACATTTGAATTCATGGAAGAAGAGGTGCTTAAAAGTATGTATATGCACTCAGCAAGCAATACAAACTCAGCTACCTACCATTGAATATATATATATATATTTTATTCGCTTTGAGATTATATTGCAATTTTAGTTTGGTTAATTATTTTTAGTTCCCCAAATAATATAAGAGTAAATGCTAATGAATAAAGGTAAACAATACAATATTTAATAGAAAGAGTCATAGAACTACTTTATTCTCTCTCAATCCAATTTATCCTTTCAACAGTAAACACTGCTAATGATAGTGTTTCCTTATGCATGAAAATCAATAGCATATGTGAATATATACAATTTTAGTTAACATTTTTAATACAACTAAGGTTATGCTTTATGTGCTTGTTGTTTTTTCTTCATAACTTAGGTATTTGGATAATCTTTTATATTAGTGTATTTGGAGCTACCTCATACTTATAATTGCTGCTAAATATTATTTAATGTATTTAACTATCCCCCAACTTATAAGCATTTTATTGTTCACTCTTACCAGTGGTAATACTGAGTATCTCTTTGCGTATGTCTTTCTGCATATGTGTAGGAAAATATTCTAGACATATATTTGCTGCTAAAATGGTATATGCTTTTTAATTTTTATGGCTACTATCAAATAATTTTTCAAAGAAAATTGTACCATTTTATACTCCTACCAATGATTTTGATCATCTATATTTCTTCTTTCTTGCCGTCAGAAGATAATAACAATCCCTTTAATATTATGGTTTTAGGTGAATATTTTATATTAATGTTATTTTATATTATTCTGCATCATATACATATGCACACACTCACACATACACATGAATGCATTTAAAAATGAGATAATATAGCCTTACAATATTTTGCAAGAAACCTGCTCATTTAATTTCCTAACTTGATTTTACTGGCCCAACATAAAATTTTGTATTGAATAAATTTGACCCAATATATAATTTAATGTTACTTGCCAAATGAAGGCCTTATTAACTAACATTTACATATTTCTCAATTTTTAACTACTATAAACAATGCTAAAATGATAATCTTTGATCATGTGTTTCTATCAAATATTCAAGTATTCCTAAAAAAAGGAATTTTAGCAATAGCATTCCTTGTTCAGAGACTTTGATATTTTATAATTACATTGTGGATAATGATAATTTTATTTTTTCTTTTCAAATAATTATACTTTTAATTAATTAATTAATATAGTCTAGCCTTAATATTATGGCTAGAATATCTAGTAAAATATGTAATAAAAGTAGTACTATTGGACTGAACTTCACTGGTTATGATTTTTAAATGTAATGTGGTGTTTTTTCTAGTAAGAAATATGCTTACTATAAGCTGTTTTTCTACATACCATCTTATCAGATTAAGTCAATTTCATTATTTGTTTAGGTTTCCTTGAATTTTGTCCCAAATTAAAGTTGACATTTATTAAATGAGTTTGTACCTTAATTTAGATTATGCTATGGCTTTATTTTTAGTTTTGCTAATGTAAAACTACCCTTGAATTTCTCAGATAAATTCAATTTGATCTGTTTATTATTTTATTATTTTCCATGTATTTACATGCATGAGATTGATGTACAACTTTATTTTACTCTAATCATTAGTTTTGATATAAATATTATATTGATATTTTCAAATTAGTTGCGAAGCATTTACTTTTTTTCTAATATCTGAAGATTTTATATAACTGCAATGGTCTGTTCTTTGGAAATTTTGGTAAAATTCATTGTAAAACTAAAAATAAATCAAATAAAATATAGAAGCAAAGTAAATGTGATCTTAAAACATGAAAAGCAAATAAGAAGAAAATGAAATTCACTATATAGTTGTTTCTTTTTAATTGATTAGAAAAGGCTTGTGAATTGTATTAAAAGTTGTAAGAAAGTGTATTCTATAAAAGGAGACAGGGTTTAAAGTCACACAGTCCTGTATTAGGGTCACAACGTACAGCTCTCTGTGACTTATTACATTACTCAGCCTCTAAGTCTTGGTTTTCTAATATGTGGAACAATATTACCTTTAAGGTTGTCGTAGAGGTAAACACATAGGATATATTCAATAAGTTAGGGTTTTTTTCTGACTTTAGTTTCTTTCCATTACAGAAATCTGAATTAATTCTGTCTTTAGCTTCAGAAGGTGCTGTTCATTATTTCTGAGAGTCTAATACAATGGGTCAAGATTGTTCTAAATCATTTGAATACTTCCTCTAAGTTTCCTACTGAACATGTGAAAATTGAACACACACTTGTTACCGACATGACATGTTGTAGTTAAGAGATCTTCATTTCAAAATTGAAGGAACAACTGGATCAGAGGCTATTGCTTACACTGAAGATCTCTTCTTTATATTCCAACCCTACAATTTTAGTGGTTTACATGAATTATATTGTGAACTTTCAATATTCCATGTGAAGGTTACAATGAACTCCTTTAAAGGCTTTTTTTTGACATAATCAATTTTGACACCCATATTGATTCAAAACAAGGCCCCAGGCAATGAGAATACATTAGTACAGGTCACTAATATCTTCTCAGTCAGTTCTGAAATAAGATCATTAGGACCAAAGAAAGGAGTATTTCAGAATATCTTTATATGAGTCCAAATTTAGCAAATCCTATTTAAGTGGATATTTACAGAATCCATTTCTCTGCTTTCAGATTTAAGTATGAATAATGTAGATTGTTGAAACAAAGAGCTACCCTGAGAGAAAAAGTAAAATTCAGCTCTATCATCTAGTTATTAATTCTTTAGCAATCTTTAGAAATGCATGCAGTTTTATTTTGCATTATTTATGTAATATATATAGCACATATATTTTTCCTCAAGAGGTTATATTTGAATTTTTATCAAAATTTTCTTATAATTTTTAATAGTTTCTTATTTGCTGGTCATCATTTCTTTCCTCTGTTGTTTGTTCAAAGGTACTAAAAGTATTTTTACCCTTTATATATGGAAATTGTATCTGAAATACTCTTACTCATAGTTGCTGATTAGCGCTTCCATTTTCTAATTCTTTTTTAGTTCATATTTTATTGAATTCATTTCTGGGAGACTAAAAAGTCTGAGTTGAGGATACCTTTCTGCAGAGAGAGTCTGTATTTGTTTCTGCCAGGACTGTGTGGGCATGTTTGTTCATAGTTGAGATCATATTTTTATATAATTTTCTGTTATTATTAATTTTATCATAAGTATATTCAGGTATTATAACTGCCTCTGAATAACATTCATCATGTGAGTATAACAATTGAGTTAAACATTCTTGTTGGACATTTTGATTGATGTCACTATTATAAATAACTTCACAACACATGCCTTTATTCATAAGGTTTTATTTAGAGTTATTTCCTCATGTAAGATGTAAAATTACTACAGCAAATATAATGAAGCGCTCTCAGGTACTTGATTGTCAAATTGCCATTCAGAAAGTTCATAGCAATTTATACTTCTTTAAGCACTGTATCAAAGTGCCCATCTCAGCCCACTTTTACTCTGATTGCTAATTTGTAAGTGAAAGAGGGCATCTCATCATGCTTCATTTATTTATTTGTTTGTTTGTTTGTTTGTTCGCTTATTTATTTATTTATTTATTTATTGCTTTCTGAAGTTGAGCATTTTTCACATGTGGTATCCATTATGTTTTTTTTTTTTTTTTTTTTTGCTGAAGAATCCTTGTTAAATTATCTTAGCTTTATTTTTGTTTATTTATTTGTTTATTAAACTGATCTTTCCTCAGATCTTGATAAAAAGTTCCAGGAAAACCAGTCGACAAATTTATAAAATCCTGAGACATTTTTATTCCATCTGTGCGCACTAGGTTCCTTATAATTTATGGCTTTTGGGCTTCTGGTTTGTATCATATACACCTAAATTAACATATACCTGGTGGTTTAATGGTTAGGTATTTTTTTTCCAATGAAATATGTTGCAATCAGAAATAACTGTCCCAATTTTATGATGACTAAATCCAACTTTGTTAAATTGTGCAATTTTTTTGTCAATCATGTTGATGTTCTAAAGTTAACATGATGCTTAATGAATTACACTTTTTACATTTGCATATTTTTAAATTTTAGACCATTTTCCCCAATTCTGTGGTTAAGCAGAATAACAAGATAACTGGTTTCTATCTTTATAATGATAATAGCTATCTAATGTTTAATAAACAGGTTCAATAGCTTGTGAGATATGCTGATATATTATTGCACAAACACCCAAATATTACACTGATTTATTAATTGTATGTGTTGTGCTTATGTGTGTGCTTTTATATGTATGTAGTAGCATATAAAACATGTGTCTATGTATATATGTAATAGCATGTAAACATGTGTGTCTCAACATTTTTAATTGAAAGTTAACTGTCATGTTCCTGTTGTCTGAGAATTTTTGATTTCCTAAATGCTTTGATTTTTGGTGTTATCTACTTATGGCGTGGTAACCAATTGTAAAACCAACTTTGTAGTACATGGCTCTCCTCATCATTTTGGGCACTTCCAGGGTCATGGAGATGAGTCCAGGGAGTTTATTTTATTTATCCTTTTCTGTTTAGCTATTTGACTTGATATTCATCTGAGTCATTATCTCTTGAGCTTTTCTAACACATCCATTTATTTTCTCTCATTTGGCATTATACTTTTAATTAGTATCTCCCATTTGTTCATTTTTATACGTGCTTGTTTCTGATTTATGTTTCCAATTTTCTCTTACTTTTCTCAGTATATTTATTGCCATTTGTTTGAATTCTTGCTTTGGCTGGTCTTTTAATTCAGCCTACTGTCTGTATTATACTCGACTCATTCACCTAACCATATCCTCTTGGCCTCAGAATTTCTGAATCCCTTGACTAATTTCCTCATCTCAGCTGCCTCCATGGTGGAAGTCTTTACAGCCATGCTGCTTAGCTGCTTAAAATGGACCATCTATATATACCATTAGTTTCCAACTTTTCCAGTGATTTCTTCACTCAAGGGAAATAACACACCCAAAGGCCTGGGAAATATATGTATATATATCTGGGAGATGTATATACATACACACACACACACACACACAGACCACATATACACACATATGTATATGTATTTTAATATATGTATTTAATGTGTGTGTGTGTGTGTGTGTGTGTGTGTGTGTGTGTGTGTAAATCAACTCTCCACACATTTTGAGGTTCCATTACCTGCAAAGGCCAGGTAATGGAACCTCAAAATGTGTGGAGAGTTAATTTCCAATAGGTAAATGTTTGACCAGTAGGAGATAGACAAAAGCCAGCACTCCCTTCCTTTTTCTGCTGGTATATTCCAATTTACAGCCTATATGAAAACTCATATGGGGACCCAAAGAGTGCAGCTACCACAGTTAGTTCTTTCATAGCTTCAACCCATGGAGAAGGCAGAAGAGCAAATTCTAAGGTCGCTCCAGCTCATCTAGACCTGTTATAGAGCTGTTGGGATCCGGGAATGTCCTGATGTTTCCCTGTCAACCTGGCTGTCTCAGTCTGGCATTGCTGCTTTCTTAACCTATCATTAGGCAATGATGTAAGCAAGGTGATACAAAACAATGGGAATTTTTACATCCCCTTTTTCATTAGTAACATCTCTTTTTTTAAGCTGCTACTTATCTTCTGCACATTCTGTTTCCTAAGGGGTTCCTTTTTTCTTAATTGTTAGATTCTGGGATACCAGAGACTTCCTCTTCTGTAGCATCACCAGGATTGGGTTATGTAGGAGATTCCACACTAGTTTTTCAAAATAAAAAGCCATTGAATTTTAAATTTATAAATATTAAAGCAAAAGGGGAAGATAATTTGTAATGCCCTGCTCAATTCGTTTTTCATTCAGTTTTGCTTAAAAAAGTATTCACATTAAAATGATCTTACTTTTTGACTTAGTTTCTTAATTAGATGCTTCATAGTTAATCAGTGACATTATTTTGGTTATCATGGTATTATAAGACAATTTAATATCAACTAAAACAAGGAAGATTGCTTGATAAATCTTAGAAAGTTAATACTTGATCTTTCAGTACAATATAGCAGATGGTTAAATGCCAGAGGTTAAGTACAATTCCATTTCAATGTAAAATAAGCAATTAAGTAGTGATATTAATTGTATAATAACAAAGATTGAGAGCAGGGCACCAAAACAAATATACTCTTTAAAAAATGCTCCAAACCCCAACATTATCTGTTATAAACTCTGTATAGAGAGAAGCTATAATAAATTAAAACAATCTTCATTTATAATGACAATAGTTAAATTTTAAAAACCATATTCTGAAAAAAGAAGCTCATATAATAAATGAGGAAACATGAAGCATTAATGTTTGAGACACCTTGTTTAAAAATATCTTTATTATGAATCATTTTCTTCCTAAATTTAAAGCATATACAGGAATTATATCATCCCAAGATTAACATCCTTGCAGAATCAGTGTGATTCCTATCAGCCAAAATCTTTTATTAGAGATTACTTGTATCATAAAATACAAAAACTTAATGTAAAATTACTACAATTGTTATTTTAATAATAAAACATTTACATCCTAAGTTAACATCTCCTTTCTATGTAGTCAGGCATTCCTTATATATATTTCCCATAAGTACCCAGTTATCATGTTATATCTATTAAAAATTAAAATTTTACTTTAATGCTACTTTACAGAAGCAAACTGGAAAGTCAGATTTGAGAAACCATTCACTGCATTTCAATGAAAAATACAAAGGGATTGTGGGTTAGTCTTGATTTTGTGTTATCTGTTTATTATTATTCAGATTAACATGTATAGTTGATATTGGCTTTATGAAGTTCTGAGTCATCACAATATGGAGCTAAAATACCATCAATTATATTTAACCAATTATTGGTTAAATTATTTTTAACAAGTTGTGCTGTCTTAAAAACCAGTGGTCAGAGGTTTCTTAAATGGCCATCAGTGTTAAGGTCATTTGTGAAAATCGTTCAATCTGTTAGAAGATAAGTATAGAAATAGGGTCATTCCAAAAATTACACTTAACTGCTGTGATTTGATCTGTTTTTTATGCCTTTTTCAAACTGTTGTGATTCTAGTGCCTCAAAAGAATGAACAAATAGAAATGTAAAGCTACATGCATCTAGTATATGCTCATAAAAGATTAATGGGCAGTTAATAGTGTCAGGAGACTTGGAGCTCCTCACGTATGTGTACCAACCTTCAGGCCATCAATCCTCTTCTTGTACATTGTTGCTTCTTCATTAATTTCACATCAACTAATTACACCATTCATTTAATGAAATCCTAAATGGTGTCTAATTGCTTTTTACATCAATTTAAAAGTTTCAGATAAGGTGGTATGCAGGATATTATAATCCATGGTCCAAGCATTGAAAGCATGCAGCAAGGATAACTTTTTTCTTTTATTTCTAATGAATATAAATAAACTGTTTAGTTTAATGTAAATCGAATATAGGAAAAACCAGAAATTTTAAACAATTTCAGTTTATGTTTAGAAAGTTCTTAGCGTTCAGGAACATGTCTGTTATTCTTCATGATTATAGACTTGGGTGACTTCACTGACTTCCTTCTTATTCTCCTTGCCCCCCTTTGAATATCTCTATTATTTGATATCTGTCAGGAATGTTTCTTAAATATTAACTCACATAAAGACACCCAAGTATTCTATTTCTACATGTTTGGGATGGGTCTGAGAGTCTGCATTTCTAACAACCTCCTAGGTGATGTTGACATTGCTAGTCCACAGATCACAGTTTAACTACTAAGGTCCATCAGCATTCACAGCCAGAATGACATAGTTTTTCTTTTATATTTTTCACCCATTGTCTCATATTCATAAAAAATCTCCCAATTAACATAACAAATTATTTCTTTTAAAATTATAAAAATTGCTTTAAAAATATTCCTACATGAATTATAATAAGGCCTAAGCATATAATATTTCCTTGGTAAAATTTTTGGATGTTTTGAAAAAATATCTACAAAGCTTATTTCTTTAGCTAATCATATATCAAGCATTGTTTGAGGTGCTAGAAATAGGATGGTAAAGAAAGATAGGGCCTTTGTTATTGAGTTTATAATCTTCAGTATAGACTCAGGGAAGTAAACAGGTTGCTAAATGTTTTTTGATTGCCCTAGTAACTCAGAAATCACCCACAGTGCTGATAATGCAATAAAACAGACATGCGCTTCTGATTTCTTCAGGTTATATTTAACTTTCTTATTAACATCCTACCAGTACCAGAAGCAGAGCAATTTTAACATTAAGAGGAAAATAAGTTAATCTTTGTCAAAATAAAGAGAATAAGAGTAAGGAGTAAAATAATTGGAAATAATTAAAAAATGACAAAAAATTTATGTAGACTATGTACAATAAAATATATAAGAGGCAAGAACGACTAAAAACAAACTTTCTAGAAGCTAAAAATAGAACCAGTTCAACTGGAAAATTGTTTTTAAAATGTAAATTTTTATTTTGAAATGAATCGTAAGCTATGGTACTGTTAAAAAAACTGATACACAAGAGAACATGCAAATAAAATAAGCAAAATTATCTTTGAAGAGGGTTTATTATAATGTATGCAATTGAGATTATGTTTTACATATTATTCTGAAACTTGTGTTTCCATGAACAAGAATTCCTTCATATATTCCATTTTCCTATTTATGGCAACAACTTAATATATCTCTTTAATCTCCAAATAAAGCATATTTGGAATATTTTTTATTTTTAAAATATTGTGCTCGGTACTCAATTGGCAATCATTAACATATATATCTTTTCTCATTTTTTTTTATTTCTACATGATAAATTCCTTTAAGGAAAACATTAGTGTTAGTTTGCTAAGGCAGCCTTAACAAGGAACCACAAACTGGGTAGCTAAAACAAACAAACAAAAATGTATTTTTCACAATTCTGGCGGCAGAAGTCCAAGATCAAGATGTTACCAGGGTTGGTGTCTTCCTAGGCCTCTCTCCTTGGCTTACAGATAGCTATCTTTTCCCTGTGTCTTTACATGGCCTTCTCTCTGTGTATGCCAATGTCCTAAACTCATCTTATAAGAACACCTGTCAGAATGCATTAGGACCCACCCCAATGACCTTGTTTTAACTTAATTATCTCTTTAAAGAACCTATCTTGAAATACAGTCTGGGTTACTGAAGGTTAGGACTTCAATATATTAATCTGGGGAAGGGGGACACAATTCAATCTAACAATCTTGATCAAATACTTTGCACATTTGATTATTTGCTAAATTTTGCCTATTATGCTTCAAAACATGGTATAAATTTTTATTCAAACCAGAAGTTTTTTCAACTCCCTCTAATGTCTTATTTTTTTAATAGTCACTTACTTTTTGTTTTATGTTAATTGAATATTTGAATTTTTATCTGCTACCAAGTGAAAGAAATTATACTTTATGCTGGAGGTAATAGAGAGCCATAGAATAATGTTGACTACCTCAAGTTACTGCATTAAGATTACTGTGGCTGTGTGTTCAGGGTGGATTTCAGTGAGGAGAAATTAGAAATGATTAGAAGCTAGTAATGTTGGACTAAAAGAGGTGATGGCAGCAGGAATGTGAAGGAAGGGGCTAATGTGAAAGGCAGGAGAAAGGATGAGTAATAGCGCTGGGATATACTACATGGAAAAAGTAATTTTGTTTTCTAAAACAAATTTTGGAACACAGGATCGACATGTGTTTTAAGGGAGCCAAGGACTTCTGATTATTAGTTACAAATAATTTAACTTAATGTTCTAACATGTCTTTACAATCTCTCTGGTTAGGAGTTCTAAGAAAAAGGCATCACTGCCATTCAGTGGAGAATAAATCGGGGAAGCATGTGGATTGTGATATAAGCATATCAAATAAAAGTGATAAGCCTGTTGGAAATGAGAAAATCTGGCAAGATGTTTTATAGTCTGCACTCAGAGTGACATTATATTTTTCAACAAAGCAGGAATATTATCAGCTATAGTAAGAGAACTGTAAAACGAAGAGTGGAGAAAGCAGAAGACTGAACTCTTAATGAGAGTATACATAGAGAGAAAGGTTACTGATTTTGAATCCAGGTTCTACAGCGTAGTAGGTGTGTAAATTTAGTTAGCTGATTTTTCTTTCTGAACTCTGGTTTTCTCAGTTATAAGATAGGAATTGTAATATATACTTAAATGTGTTATTGAATTTTAGTAAATATTCTTTGTCAAGTCTTTAGAATGTACCACATGAACAATACCTTTTATTATTAATATTATTGCTATTGGTCCTGCCTTTTTTTTCACTATTAATGATAGAGACAGCCTTTTTCTCTGTCGTGTTGGCTCATGCAGAAGAGACTGCCTGCCTTAGATCAGAGCACATCGTAGCCCTGATCACAGAGCTTTGTCTATGCTTCTTTTGGAAATGATTATCTTGGAAATATTATATTAGGCTAAATGTAGACATATGGTGTGTTTAGAAGGCAGGAAAATGTAGAAGAAAGCCCTGCAACTAAGAACTCAATAAAAGAGAATTATTTTTAAAAAAATAACTTTCTATTTTGAAATGAATAGTAAGCTATGGTAGCCTTAACATTTGTGATGATTGCTCACAAACACACATGCTTCAGCAATTCCTGTTTGCTCCTATAGAAGTATTTTTCCTCAAGGTTCATCACTTTGAATTCTGGATCTCCTCTGAACTTTATCACTCCCTAAATGATTGACAGTCATTATAGTTCTACCGGGTGTTACTAAAGATAGCAAATATTTTAATACTTGGATATTAATATTAAAATAAATTTCCAGGGGTGTTCATACATCAAAGAAACTAATCCTGAAAGCTCATATATTTAATTCCAAGGAACTCTGAAAATGGTATGGTAACTTTTTTCAATTCTTTGACTTTAGAACTTTTCCATAAATGTCATGAGATGTGGCATGTGTGTGTGTGTGTGTGCACTTATGCACCACGGATATATATAGCAACTAAGGATCATTTATTTCAAGAAATGGTAAGGACTTAATCAAATAGAACAATAATAGGAATTTTATTAATTTTAAGTAATTTCTTACTAATTTCCCACTAACAGTAATTCTCAATTAATGTTAATATCAATTTAGACTAAAGAAGTCAATCCTTAGGAGGCAAGTTCTTAAGTAAACAAGTACAAGTCATCTGGTACCACACAGGAAAATGATTTTAAATAATGATAAGACACTGAAGAAAATAGTAATTAATAATTATTTTTCATGTCAAAATTAATTATAAGCAGTTTACTATCATGACATAAATGAAAAATATATAATTTCTTATGTAAAAGAGGGAGAAAAATGAATCCACCAAACATAATCCTTAAAATATTTAGAATGCATTTTCAATAATTGACACATCTAGACTCCTAAGAGCACAAAGCTGATAAATATCTTCTTATTTAGATTATTTTAAAGCATAAATCACCTGATTTCAGTTCCCTCTTTGACACCAGAATATATCAGTTAATCATTTTAGATCCTCCTCATTACTTTTTTCCCAAAAATATTAATATAGTTTCCACCAAAATATAAACTTTGCAGGAAAAAAATGTAACCATCTCCAGAAGAAGCTTATCTGCCAAACTTTTTTCCATACTTTAGTCTTTGAAAAAAAGATGCAAATAGCGCTAGCAATTTTATTTTAAAGTGGTTATGTTTTTTAAATGTCTGTTCCCCTCTTGATCACTTAGAACCAAACTTTTCAATAATCATTATATTTTAGAAAAGATAGTTTGCAAAATTACATTTCAGAGAGGAACTAAAAAAAAAACCCCTGTACTATTTATTGTATAATAATAGGAAAAAATAATAGAAAATTAGCATGATAACCTACACATATATTTTTCACCTTTCCATTCCCTAACACACATAATGAATTCTGGAATTTTAAATAATATTTTTTAAAGTCAGGCAGACTTTCTTTCAGTATTTAGTAACTACTAAATACTTAATTAAAATAATTTCATCCCAAAGCAAAGAAACCTGATGCTTTTATTATGTAATTAAATTGATTTTGAAACATTGGAAATTATTCAGTGGCCATAATAGAATTTCAGTTTTGGAAATGCTGAACTAGGTGGGTTAATTTTTACGTATCTAGATAATTTTCAGTATTTTTATAAAGAACATTAATATATATTTTGAAATTGAGTAGTAGTATACTCAAAATTTAATAGCAACTAGTTCATGCTGTTACTTAAACAATATGCAATAAACATGACAGAACATTTCTAGGGCCGTGTTCAATTGTGATAGTAAAATTAAATTCACAATAAAGAAAAATGTAACAACTATTTAAATATTTTTTCATAGAAAAAAAGATGTCTAAACTTTGTTTTGTAGTTTTAAGGTATATAACACCGCAAATTGCACATGGTATTTTCAATACATTCCTTAAAGACTTTCGGTTAATAAAAACCTCAAATCTTAAAAGGAGTTCTAGTATGACAGTGTGAAGAGTTCTGTGGACATGCTATCCAACAAAACTGATGAAAATTATTAAAAATAAAATCTCAACTATGAAAGTGTCCGTAAATGCTCCTGAGAGCATACTGCGAATGAAGAAACATTTATTCAAGAAAAATCTATTAAAACTTGGTAAGAACCATAAGAGTCTGTGATTTTTGAGCCAAAACTCAGATCTTCTCTTATGTCAGTGGGCGAGATTGAAACTCTAACTCCAGACTGGTACAGCAAAGAACACAAGGTCCTCTCAACACCTGTACTCCTTGTCAGAGGGCTTTTTTCTAGGACAAGCTGAACATCAGAATTTCTCATGCTGCTGCCATCTACTTGTTATTGAAATTATGATCTGGGATATGGAACAATGAGACTGGGGTGCCTTCTCCTACTCAGCCTCTACTAATGACATGAAGGTTTGACCTTGGACCTGTCAGTGCTAAGGATACTGGGACCTTGTTTCCCCTTGCATTGGCTTATCGAACAGGGATTCCACACCAGGAGTGGGAAGCCAAGTTGCCTCCCAACTCCAACAAAATGTTCAGTTTCTAAATTAGGGCTATTACTCAGAAAGAAGCACATCATTTTCTCACCCCGAACAATAGAGAAATATCTCAGAGATTTTGCCCAGGGAAGAAGCAGGCCATAGTACAGGGAATACCTAATCTCTTTTTAAAGGAAATGACTTAATCTGCAACAAGGTTTGGAGAAATTTAAAATCTAAGGGCACTTAAGAAAACAGTCGAGACTGTCAGGAAAGACAATTGGGATATGATTAATTTACTGAAGATACGGACTAAACTGTAGGCAGTTTTGAAAGAGGAATGAATGTAGGCAGTTTTGAAAAAGAGGAATGAAGATAGAGACAGCAGGTAGGAGCTTCATAAGTGAAGGCGAATATCAAACACTCCCCATATGGAGAGGATAGACTGTTACATAATATGACCACCATCTGGCCCATGAGATGGACCTGGGTCAGAACAGACTGCTTACAGCAAAACTCCCTTAGGAACTGATCTTACAATGTTCACTCTGACATAAATCAGCACCCCTTCCCTGCCACCTGCTATGGCTGGTTCCTGAAACAGGCCGTTGTCCTCACCTGGTCAAGCATGTAATTTCCTCATCTGGTAGCATTCATATACTAGTACCATTTTTGCCCTATATAAATCTTTGGTGCCCATCAAATGGCTGGAGGATATTTACTTCACCTTGCAGCTATCCAAGACATGCCTCATATGTAAGTTTCCCCTATTAAACTCTTTCATCACCAGACTGGAGTGGCCTGCCTATTTCTTAAGTCTTTCCCTGACCTTGGCTCAGTAAAAGAAGCCAGTCATGGAAGTTTGCATATCATATGTTTCCATCTACATGAAATTCTTAAAAGAGTCGGATCTCTAGAGACAGAAAATAGATTAGCGATTGCTTATGGTTGAGCGATATGCTAAGGTAAGTGGGCAAGGAGTAATAGCTACATGGTATGGATTTTTTTTTTTATGTAAGATATTCTAAAATTAATTGTGGTGATACTTGTGCATATCTGTGAATATACTAACAGTCACTGAATTATACAATTTAAGTGAATAAATTATATGGCGTGTGAATTATATCTCATTAAAGCTGTTAAAATGGACTCAAAATCCAGTCAACTTGACATTCAGTTCAATATATGATATAATCTACTGGAATGATGATGGATGTATTCTTAGCTACACATATGCATAGAAAACATTATTTTAAAATTAAACAGGCATAAATGAGTGAATAATATAATATTAATACCCATCTAATCATGCTCACTTTTATGCATTTTACTTGTAGAAAACATCAGACTAATTTTGAGAAATAGAATCTACATTTGGCAATACTTCATTGGATCAAGTCCACCTGACTTAATAAAGCATTTTGTCTAGAGCATGTTCTCAATGAATTTCCATTCTGATTTCACACACACCAAACAGAGGAGTAATAATTTTGCCACTATATTCAAAGCTAGATTTACAAACGTATTTAACTTTTTAGTTAGTCAACTTCCTTATTATTTCCACTTGAAAGCTATTTAACGATTTGGTATTCCTATGAACAAAGTTTTTGAGCACAACAGCTTTAAAAATAATAATAGATAATCATTATTGAGTGACTAGTGGTCACCGTTAAAAGATAAACTGCGGCACATAAACATTTTGAAACACTTATTCAAGTAAACATGATTTCCAATTGGGCAGTGCCAAACTGAAAGTGGTTAGGAGCACTCCACTAATGGAAGCTAGCCACAAGGTTTTTTTACAGAAGGTGCAGAAGCAAAGCAAAGAAATTACTTGATTTCATAAAGCTTACGTCGTTGCCTTATTTGGGAAAGTCTAGTTGTCTGCTTGTGATTGGTTGATTTTAATTGTCATTTTCTCAGATTCCAGTGCATTGACTCTGGTGTAGCTTTGGGTTTTCCTACATAGGCTACCAGATATTGTTAGAGCCTTCTCGATCTAATGGCCTCCTTTAACATTTTCAAGACTGTGCTATCACTTTTGCATTGATCCTCTGTTTTTTGCTTTGTCAGCTAAAGATTTATAGTTTAACTTGAAGAACTTCCAATTATATGCTTTGTCATATAGGAGATAACCACTTTAACTTACTAAGGTCTAATGCAATAAAAGAGTTAATTTAGCAAACAGTGCGTAAAATATGTTGAGACTTAAATGAAATCATTAAGTCTTATTCTTGCTGATCCATAAATTCATACCTTGAACTGCCTTACATTTCCCACTTCTGTATTTTACTTCTAGCTTTAAATAGTGATGTCACAATCTGTGCAGTACCTAATCTCCTTTTCTGTCCCCTCAGCATGTTACCATCTGTACCTAGGACTATGAACTGAGCTGTAAGTTTTCTGTGTTAATGTGGACATCTCTTTCACAAACAACTTATGTTAATACTAGTCCTGGTTTGATCTGTGGGTAATTATTCAACCTCCTTTTTCCTCACCCCTAATTGTTTTTATCTGTAATCTAGGTAAGAATAAACAAACAAAGCTTATTTTTAAGGAAGTAAAAATCAAGAACAGAATCATTGCCCACAATTTACATATGTTGGAAAAGCATTTTGAACCAAATCGTCTGATTTAAAGCTCCTTCTTAAAGTGAGGCAATGAGAAATTATAGAAATCAGAATATGTCTATGGCTTATATTTTTCTTTATATAAAACTTTATACTTGATAGTAATTAATATTTATTGAGCACTTATGTGCTCTGCACTATCCTGAGCACTTTACATATATTAACATATATTAATTCTTACTATTTCATAAGACTATGAAATAGGCAGTATTATCCCAATTTTATATTAGGAAGTTAAGCAACTTGCCTAAGGCCACCCAGCTAGTGAGCAGCAAAACCAGATGGCTGATTGAATATAGAGTCCTTAAATGGTGGTCATAACACTGTACTCTTTCTGAAAGGATGGGTACAGCATCCTTTACTATGTCTGAAAGGCAAGAGAACATCCGGGGCAACATTATGTTTTCTGTTTGAAGCTCAGATATAATATTTGAGGGCAAGTATCCATCATGGAAAGAAAATGGGCTATTTCTAGTATATTGAAAAATGTTGCACAAATCAATATTCGGTTGTTTCCGTAAATGATATAGAATTCAAGATCTAAAAAGGGTCACAGTCATGTATCTTAAGCACTATGTGTCTAATATATATGTGGAAATTAGCACATATTACTGCTTTTAACTATATTGCCCATTTTTCTGAGTATACATACATTTAAGCTATCCTTAAGTGATAGCTACATACCTTTTCATTAGGAAAAAATATCTAAAAAATCATTTAGGAGACGTAGTTCTTTCATAATACTGTAGGATATGTAAAGTCACAGTAGGAAAAGAAAATTAGAAAGCAAAAATTAGGAGTGCTTGAGAGTTTTAATTACTTCCCATGTATTAATAGAATAAGAATTAAAATTATTTCTAAGTTTGATATGGCAGTAGTTAATAATTATATTTGGTATATACATTAATGCCATGCTTTTTTTCTTTCTAGAGATAAATGTTGATTCTTTTTAAACAAAAAATGTTTTTTTACTTATGGAACTATTAATCAAAATATGTAGTACACCAAAATTAAGAAATGATTATTTTAGGGGGGAGTATCATTTATCATCTAGAAGAATAATCTTGAGCAAGGGATGTGAAATTTGGAAAATGTATTTTTTTATAACATGCTTGAAAAATTATTATTTGTTATGTAAAATTATAAACATGTCAAAACTAATATATGCTTTTTCTAGAAATGAATGTGTTTCAGTGTAAAGCCTCTCATATAAAATTCTGTTAGAAAAGAAAAAATGTAAATAATATTTATGATGAATATTATGTAAAATCAAGTAGATGGTAATGATTTGGAAGACCCCTTAATATAACTGACTTTCTTATTTCAATGCAATTCCTTATTCTTATTTCTAAAACATGCCTAATATTAGACTGCTCTAAAATTATTGTTATTATTCACTGGAGATATATGATGACATACATTTTAGAATACTTGTAAAATGATACTAGTATTATAATGGCTTGAATATAGGTTTCAAATTGAATAAACTACACATAAAAGCATTAAACAGAAATTTTAAAATGCAATTTTTAAATAATGGTTTACTATGATAAACAGTACTTTGTGGTCATTTCAAATTGGGGATGGTTCCTTCTATTAACCAAAGGTGGAAATATAGGAGGAGAAGAAGGTATGGATGGGAAAAATTTTGAATATGTTGATTCTGAGATGTCTATGAAAAAAGATGGAAGCGTTCAGTAGGTAAAGAAAGTATAGGTCTGGAAATCATGGGTATACTTTGACCGAGACTAGGTTTGTGATTTTTCTAAGTGTGAAAATTAAAATGTAGACTGTTTCATGCTTGGTAATTTGCAAAGTGAGTCCTGCATAAACTCCAGGAGAAAAACAGAGTGAAGCATACTGGGTTGAATGATTACTAGTGAAAACTGGATACATAGGTCAGTATGTAAAGTCATCAAGAAGAAAATGGACTGATGAAAAAGGAATGAGAATTATACTGTATAGCAAAAGCTATAATAAATATATAGGGGAAATAATTAGGAGAGACTGTCACAAAGTGAAGTTCGTTTTTCTAGATGATCTTAATGTTCAAGTTGTGCCATTCCACCTCAAATATATTGATAAAATGCAGTCAAGGAGGCAGAGGTTAGGGTAAAGATGAAGACTTTGAATTAGAAATCACAATCTAGGTGAATTGGAGTCAGTATATGAAAATGAGATTTTTTTTTTTATTCGCAAATTCTTTAATTACACAGATCCAGTCTTTACCAGCTGCTGAATTAGCTAATGAATTAGCTAGTATTATTTTTCTGCTCAGTCTTATAAGTGCAGAGATTTGGAATGTTCATTTCAACCATAGTGAAAACACTTTCCAATAGCTTTCTCTAAAACTACTTCATAATCTTAGCCTGTTACAGTAAGAGTAGGATTTGCTATGCAAAACTGCTAGAAGGGAAATGATACCTGAAAAGAAACTTTCCTACACATAGAAGATCCAGTTTCAAGATTGCTTTATTTGTGATTCTATTGAATAAACATATCTCGATTGAAGTAAAAATTCAATACATTTGCTGTACTTCTGAAGTTTACTGATAAACCAGTTCATGCCAATTACATGTAAATTGTAAAAAAGCTTTGAAAATTTATAGGAACTTTGAAAATGTCTAATTAAAACCAGTTGCAGAAAACTGGCTCAAAGTAAAAGGGCCTGAGTCTTTATTTCAAAAGCACGTTGAAGAGAAAAAAGTAGATCCAAATAAAGAAAAATATCACTTTAGATAACATACCTCATTTGAACTAGTATATATTTCTCACATCAGTTAAACATAACAATTGTAACTAGAGCATAACTCACCAGAAGTAAATGCCAATTTATTTCAACAAAGAGGTTTACCACCTTATATTCTCCAGAGAACTGCTCACAACTCACCTGTCCAGTTCACATGGATGTTGACATGACCTTGACTTCACAAATACACTGGGAATTGCTGCAATTCTCAAACATTAGATGTGTGAGTGAGGCTGATAGATGAGAAAAGGTGGGAAAAGAGATGTTCTGATGTATTTTGCAACTGCTTGATAACAAGGAAGAGGATTTGAGCCCCGAAAAGAGGAATCAGAGTGCCATTTATCTTTAATTTATCCCATCTACAAAGATTCACTTCAATTGCCCAAGTATAGAGGCTGTCAGTCATTGTCAACTGTCACCAACATTGTTACATTGTTCTCTCACTTTGTATCAATGAGAAAAAAAATTATCTTAAGTATTTTACTTTAATTTTTGCTTTAGTAAATATAAGTACCATTTTGGGAAAATATATATAGTTCCCTATTAAAATTCCAACACCACTTCAAATTGAGTCAGTCTCTTAAAATTTACTGTACTGAAATCCTGAAAAATATTGTATAAAAGAATAACTGGATAATGTCATAATTTCTAGAGTATCTAATAAATTCCTGAACTTATATTAAAAAGGCTGTCAAGATTATTTATTTAAATTCTTAGTTATAAAATAGGATTCAGAGCTCTGTCTATAGATGTGGAGAAAATACTGTGCTTATTTCCTGACCTATCAAGTATTGACTGCAAACAGGAGTAATGTAAATTATAATAGTCATAGGCAACAGTATGAACAAAATAAAAGAACTGCTATACTTACGATGACCCTGTGAGGTCCTTTCAGATCTGTAATTCACTCTCAAGCAATCCCAAGACCTAGAATATGCATATTAATATTATGCTATCAGTAGTGTTATATCCTATGACAAGGACAAAGAAGGTTGATAAACATCTATGATTTATATGCAAAGAGACAGCTATCCAGAACAATTACACTGTTTAAGGCAACACGAACATCCTTATTGACACACTGTGTTCAATAATACTTTAAAACCATAATTTCAGTGATTAAGATATTACCTCTATCATGATTTTCAAGTTGCTATGTCAGTAAACATAAGTTAAAAATAGAAAAATAAACATTTCCACCATTTAATCAGATAATTGATTTTTTAAAAAATGTATTGCTTAATATTTTTAAACATATATGAATAACCTCATGGCTATATGAAATACCTCGGATTGTTCTCTTTCCCAAATATTTTCTCCTGGTATAATTTCTTAGCTAGATTTAGCTTTTTTGCTGCTTTTTTTTTTTTTCCCACATACTCAAAGTTGAAAGTGACTTTATTTCCAGCGAATCACTATTTTTAAGGCAGACTGAACATTTACGGTAGTGAAGAGGAAATAAAAATTGAGTGGTATGCCTTCAGGCTTCACACTTTTTGATTTTCCTTTTCTCCTCAAGTGAGCCTAATAGGTAGGTGGGAAAAGATCTGTATGAAACATTTTATAAAGTAAAAGCATTTCTGAGAGATTTAGCTATTTAGAAATACTTGATGCTAAAGGGAATTATTTTTCAGTCTTGTTTACTGAGTGCTTAGTTCATGTGTTATAGTATAAGCACTGTAACGGTAGTTACTACAGAAGTTCTGTAAGAATTTACAATCTAAGAGGAGGTAGTTAACATAATTAAAGTTCTTACTACATGCAGACATTGATTTAAGCACTTTACAAACATTAATGTATTTAATCATTATTAGAACAACTCTAACATGAAAATATTATTAGTTACATCAGAGATAAGGGTAAAGAGATGCAGATGCGTTGAGTAACTATGAAACAGCTAACCTATGAAGTTACTGCAGGAACTTGAGAGAAATAATATATAGCATTAATGTTTCATCCTTCTGAATAGGAAACAAAGTGAGAAATAGATATTGGAATCAAATGGATGTGTTTAAAAAAAATTAACTTGTTACTTACAAGGCCTCTGTTGAACATGAAGTCTGTCAGTCAATACAGTTGCTAATATTTTAACCCAAATTGGACACACTTATCTAGTCACTGCCACTGACAGTTTTAAAAATCAGTGGTTTCTAGTGTCATCTGTCTGAAAAATAGATGTCATAAAAGAACAGAATGTAAATCTCTACAGCAGTCAGATCATAAAGAGGTCACAAAAAGAAAAGAAAGAAGGAGAGGACAAGTATAAACAACCATCCTGTACACAAATTTATTAGCTTAAAACATCACATATTATTTTAAAACATCATGTTTATTATTTTACAGCTCTGGAGTTCAGAAGTCCTAAAATCAAGATGTTGGCAGGGCTATATTCTTTGTGGAGGCTCTAATAGAGAATACATGTCCTTGCCTTTTCTAGCTTCTATAAGCTGCATGCATTCTTTGATTCTTCTTACCCCTTCCTTCCATCTTCATGAATTCATTATTCCACCCTCTACCTCTCTTATCACATTGTCTTCTCCCTCTTTGGTTCTCTTGCCTCCCTCGATTAAGGACCCTCGTGAGTATATTGGACTCACCCAGATAATTCAGGATTATCTCCCCATCTCAATATTTTTAATTTAATCACTTCCGAAAAGTTGCTTTTAACATATAACATAGGGCAACATATTCACAAGTTCCCAGGATTAAAATGTGGACATCTTTGGAGGGCATATAATCAATGCTAACACATCTCACCAAATTTACCACTGAGATGGAGTGAATAAAAAAAGCAAAAGGCTAAAATTGTTACCCTAGTGTGGCTGTCTTCAAATCATAACATAAGATTAGATATGTTGTTCCTTTTTCAGTGGGCTTGACCATTAAACTCTTTCTTAACCAAAGCTAGTCTTGTCTCTCTTAGAACAGGAAACCCATAAAGCTACAGTGGCTTTATGTATCTTTTTGGGACTACTAGCATGTAGTGGAGATTTTAGAGTTCCCAGGATATCTCTTACATCTATTAGAACAATACTTCGATTAAATTATGTCCAAGGGCACTGTACAAAAGGCTGAAAATTCAATTCCATATTCTTCTCATCTCAAATTAGGTTCAAATGTGTACTCTATTATAGCATAACAAAGCTATTCAATAAGTTATATAAGGATAATTTAAAAAATTAAATAAATTTAGACATATCCATAAAAATGACAACAAAGATATATCTTAAATATGGATATAAATTATTTTCTATTAGGAAGTTCTTGGTATATAATAAAGTCCAAAAATTAAGTTCTCTTGAAAATTAATATCTGAGGACATTAGTATTTGAACCAAATTACGAAACCACATTATCTTGCTTTTTTATGAGTTAAAATCACAAATAAATTGAAGCCCAAAATGGATCCCAAACAATAATAAAACCTGCTTACTCTCCGATGAATTCTTGATGTGTGGATAGACTGGGTTCTTTTATCATCTTCATCCTGGGTTCTATCTCACTAGAATTTATGTAGGCTTTTCAGGGACTCAGAAGTCACTCTTTATATTAGCCCACAGTTGGAAACTACTCAAGTGTACATAAATTTTTGATTGAATATATCTGTATCTATGTATCCTTCCACATGTTGTTTACTCACATAATAAAAATTAACCAAAATTATATTAAAATATAATGGTGACATAAGTATGTTTTGAAATAATGAATACTAAAGTGAGTTCCTCAGCATAAATATTGAGAGAAAAAGAAGCATGGAAATACTAAATATGTGGGTATACAGAAATGAATATTGAATAAAATATTAAAAAATTAAAAAAGAAATGAATATTGAATTAAATAATAATATATTTTTAATGTATAAGAGTTAAAATGGATGATAACACATTCAAGAGAAGGGTACATAGAATGAAATGTTCTAAGATTCTAGTATTATGTGGAAAAAGTAATAATTAGGAATCAACATTTTTTTCAGGCTTATTGAGATATAATTGCCAAATAACATTGTGTATATTTGTGGTGTACAATATGATTTGATATACACATATATAATGAAATGATTATGATAATAAGGTTAGTTAACCTTACATAGTTACCTCTCTTTATTTTGGTGACAAGAACATTTAAGATCTATTCTCTTAGCAACTTTCAAGTATATAATATGGTATTGTTAATTATAGTCATTGTGCTGTACATCTAAGCCCAGTAATTATTCATCTTATAACTAGAAGTTTGTAACCTTTTACCAGTATCTCCCCACAACCCTCAGTTCCTGGCAACCACTAATGTACTGTCAGTTTCTATGAGATCAGCTTTTTTAGATTCTAACTGTAAGTGAGATCATAGAATACTTGTCTTTGTCTGAATTATTTCTCTTAGCATAATGCCCTGAAGGTTAACCGTGGCAGGACCAAAGATCATTTGACTGTATATGCTGCTTTATTAATGGACTCTCTCTTCTGTTCCATTGGACTGTGTGTCTTGTTTTCTGCTAATACCATGCTGTTTTGATTACTGTAGCTTTTTAATATAGTTTGGAATCAGGAGGTGGGATGTATCCAACTTTGATTATCTTTCTCAAGATTGCTATGGCTATCTGGGATCTTTTGTACTACTGCATGAATTTTAAGACATTTTTCTATTTCTTAGAAAATGTCTTTTTTTAAGAATTGTATTGGGTAATATATACATAGATTTGGGTAGTATGGAAATTTTAACAATATTAAGTTTTCTGATTTATGAACATAGGATCAATTTTTATTTCAATTTTCTTAAATTTCTTTCATCATCGTCTTATAGTTTTGAATTCACGTATCTTTGGTTACATTTGTTCCTAAGTATTTTATTTGTTTTTGGTGCTATTATAAATAAGATTAGTTTTATTATTTTTTAAAGACTGTTGTTAGTGTATAGAAATCTGATTTTTATATGTTGATTTTGTAGCATGCAACTGTTCTGAATATTTATTTATTTATTTATTTATTCTCCTCTTTAATATCCCCCCACCCCCAACTTCCACCCTTGACCCATGGATGTTGCCATTTCTCCTTAAGAACTGGATCTCTGGAGGCAGGGCGTCCCCTCCCACATGCTCACGGAGTGCACCTGGGGCCTGGCACACCCAGCACACTCAGGGGACCTGGTGCAACTGGGGCATGGTCCATGGCTCCACCTGGGGTGCAAACCCAGGACCTTCTGCATGTAAAGCAGATGCGCTAACCACTATACTGTGGAGCCACACCATTTTCTGAAATTTTAAAATGAGTTTTAATGGTTTTAATAAAAGCGTTATGAAAACCATTAAACCTAATAAGGGTTTTCTATATATAAGATCATGTTATCCACAGAGACAATTTTATATCTTCCTTTCTGATTTGGATGTATTTTATTTATTTTTCTTACCTAATTGCTCTGGCTAGTACTTCCAGTACTATAGTGAATAAGATATTTGAGCATGGACATCCTTTTCTTGTTCTTGAACTTACAGGAAAAGCTTTCAGCCTTTTACCATTGAGTCTAGTGTTACCGTGGGGTTGTCATACATGGCTTTATTATGTTGAGGTATGTTCCTTCTCTACCCAATTTGTTGAGAGTTTTATTATGAAAGGATATTGAATTTTGTCAAAAATGTTTTCTCAATCTATTGAGATGATCATGTGACTTTTAGTCTTCATTCTGTTAATGTGGTGTATCACATTTATTGATTTGTGGATGTTGAAACATTTTTATATCCCAGGAATGAATCTACTTGATTATGGTGTATGATCCTTTAATATGCTGTTGAATTCAGTTTGCTTATCTTTTTTGATAATTTTTGCATCTATTTTCATCAAGGATATTGGCCTGTTTTCTTTTCTTGCAGTATCCTCATCTGGCTTTGGTATCAGGGTAATGTTGTCCTCTTAAAATGAGTCGGAGAGGGTTCTCTTCAATGTTTTAGAAGAATTTGAGAAGCATTAACATTGATTCTTCTTTAACGTTTGGTAAAATTCATTAGTGAAACTATGTGGCCCTGGTTCTTTGTTGGGAGGTTTTTAATTCCTGATCAAAACCCCTACTCATCATTAGTCTGTTCAGTTTTTCTGTTTCTTCATGATTCAGTATTGGTAGGTTGCATGTTTCTAGGAATTTGTCCATGTCTTCTAGGTTGTTCAATTAGTTGGCATATAATTGTTCATAGTAGTCTCTTATAATCCTTTGAATATCTATGGTTTCAGTTTAATGTCTCCTCTTTTATTCATAATTTTATTTTTTGGCCCTTTCTCTTTTTACTCTGTGCATTTACCTAGGAGTAAACTTACTAGATCATATGGTAAATGGAAGTTGAAATTTTTGAGAAACTGTCAAACTATTTTCAAGACCAGAATTTTCAGAAGCAGAAACCACAAATGAAGGTTCCAATATTTCATATCCTCATCAACAATTGTTATTGTCTTTTTTTTTAATAGCCATCTCAGTGGGTTTGAAGATATATCTCATTGTGGCATTGATTTTCAGTTCCCTAATGAATAGTGATGTTGATAATCTCGTGACGTGCTTATTGGATATTGTGTATTTTCTTTGGGGAAATGTACAAATATTTCTCCATTTTTTTATTTGGATTATCCTTTCATTGTTGAATTAAAGTACTAGGGCTTTGTCGATAAGATGTGCAAGTATTTTCTCCCCTTCTGTGAGTTTTCTATCGAAGAAACAGTTGTCTGATACAAGTTTTTGAAGATTTACACAGAAGCTATTTCTTAGCAATTGTTTAGTTTTAGCTTACAGTTAAAAGCTTTGATTCCTTTTCAGTTAATTTTTGTACATGGTGTGATGTAAGGATCAAAATTTATTCTTTTGTGTGTAGCTACCCAGTTGTCCCAGTGTAATTTGTTAAGAAGACTGTTTCCTCATAGAACGGTCGTGGCCCCATTGACAAAAATCAACCATAAATGTAAGGATTTATTTCTAAACTCTAAATAATATTTCATTTATCTACATGTCTATCCTTTTATAAGTACCACACTATCGTGACTACAGTAACATTTTAATAAATTTTAAAATTTGGAAGTGTGAGTCTTTTAACTTTGTTATTTCTTTTCAAGACTCTTTTGACCGTTCTGGGTCCCTGGCATTTCCATGTGAATATTAAGATCGGCTTGTTAATTTCTACAGAACAGGATATTAGAATTTTGACAGGGATGACGTTAGATCTATAGATCAATTTGGGAAGTATTGATATCTTAAAAAATTAAATCTTCCAATCCATAAACATATATATCTTTCTATTTATTTAGGTGTTTTAAAATTTATTTGAACAATGTTCTGTGGTTTTCGGTGTACAACTTTTGAACTTATTTGTTAAATTTATTTCTTAAGATATTATTCTTTTTAGTGTTGTTGTATATAGAATTTAAAATTTTTTTAGTTTCAAATTGTTATTTGCTAGTATAATGAAACATCTAATTTTTGTGTGTTGATCTAGTGTCTTGCAAACTTGCAAATATATATGTACATATATATATATATATATATATATATATATACGCATATATTATGTTTGGTGTGGATAAATTAGGACTTTTAATATACAAGATTATGATGTCACTGAACAGTTGATCAGGATCTTGTCAACATCACAAGAAAGAATTCATGGACAGACAGTGAAGGTGATGAAGCAACAGCTCAAGTTTATTGGAAGCAAAAGCACACTCTTAAAAGTGAAAGTACACTCAGATGAGAGAGTGGGCAGGCTCAATAGGGAGCTGCACTGTTTGTTTTTGGGTTTTGTGGTTTTATCTATTGATCTAAGGTGTGGAATGTTGATGATTTTGTGTGGTCTCTTCCAAAGAAAGAAGATGGTTTTTCTTAGAATTAAGAAGACATCCCTTTTCTTGCCATGTTTGGTTTTTATGGAACTGTCATGGCACCAGACCTTTATGGGTACAGCATTAACTACAATGTTAATTTATTATAATAGCTGTATAATGAGGGAAGAATTAGGCCAGAGCTAAACAGTGCCTTGTCTGTGGATTTTTCTTTGTGGAAAGACCACCTGTATTTCTGGGTCAGGATGTTGTAGGCTTTGAGATCCTTTAAGAGCCTATCAAGGCTCATGGCTACCACATCTGTGCCCCTGTGGGATTCTCTGTTTCCTGCCCATATCTGGCTATTTGCCTATTCTAATAATGCCACCTACAAATAGAGATAGATTTACTTCTTTCATCCCAGTTTGGATTCTTTTTATTTCTTTTACTTGTCTGATTGTCTTGGCTGGTGCCTCTAATACTATGCTAAATGTAAATAGTGGGAGTAGACATCTGTGTCTTGTTCTTCATCTTAGGGAACAAGCTTACATTCTTTCACTAGTAAATATGATGTAAACTATGGATTTTTAATAGGTGCTCATTATCAGTTTGAGGAACTTCTATTCTTAGTTTGCTTAGAGTTTTTATCATGAAAAGATATTAGATTTTATCAAATGCTTTTTGTGCATCTAGTGAGATATTCATGTAGGTTCTTTTTTCTTCATGTTAATATGGCATATTACATTGATTGGTTTTCATATATTTAAACAGCCTTGTATTTCTGGTATAAATCCTATTTGGTCATTTTGCGTAATCTTATTTACTTAAAATTAATTTGGTTAACGAGTATTTTGTCAGGATTTTCAAAGGGGTAATCTGTAGTCTTCTTTTTAATGTGATGTGTTTGGTTTTTGTTTCATAGTAATTTTAATTTTACAAAATAAGTTAAGAACTGTTCCCTCTACTTCTTTTTTGTGTGAGTTTGAGAAAGATTGATGCTAATTCTCTAAACATTTGGTAGAATTCAACAGTGAAGTCTAATCCTAACCTTTCTTATGGAAAGCATTCTCATTAACAATTTATGTCCTTAGTTTTTATAGTCCTTTTTATTTCTGTGAGGTTGATAGTACTGTCCCTCCTTTAATTCCTCATTTTAGTAATTGGAGCCTCTTCTCTCTCTCTCTCTCTCTCTCTCTCCCCCTCCACCCCTACACACTCCTTTCCTTTCCCTCTCTCCTCTTCTCTCCCCTTCTCTCCTCCCCTCCCCTCCCCATTCTTCTCTTCTCTCCTCTCTTTCTTTCTTAGTTTAGGCAGAGGTTTGTCAATTTTGTTGATCTCTCAAAGAACTTACTTTTGGTGTCATCGATTTTCCTTATTGCTTCTATTTCTTATTTCATTTGTTCATTCTAACATGTATTAATTTCTTCATTATCCTTGCTTGAGTTTAGTTCTATTTCTGGATTCTTAAGAAGGAAGTTTAAGTTATTGATTTTAGATATGTTTTTTCTTTTTTAATGCAAGCATTTATAGCTATAAAATTTAATCTAAGCACTAGATGATCTGCATCCTATAAGTTTTAGTATATTGTGTTTTAGTTTCATTCATCTTTAAGTATTTTATAAATTTCCTTGTGATTTCTTCATTGACTCATTTGTCATTTAGGATTGTGTGATTCTTCCTTGAATTAGGTTAGGGAAGTTATTTAATATGTGGTTTAATTTCCATATATTTGTGAATTTCCCAAAGTTTCTTCTGTTATTACATAATTTCGTACCATTATGGACAGAGAATATACTGTAGTATTCCAATCTTTTTAAATTTATTGGAACTTATTTTGTGGCCTACGATTTGATCTATCCTGGAGAATATTCCAGGTGAACTTGAGAAGAATGCATATTATAACTTTGTTGGGTGAATTGTTCTATAGATCTGTTATGTCTGGTTGGTTATAGTGTTCTTCAAGTTTTCTACTTATTTGTAATTTTGTATCTAGTCGGTCTATCCACAAAAATGGGGTATTGACGTTTCCAAGTATCATAGTGAATTATGCATGCATCCTCTCAATTCTATCAGTCTTTGCTTCATGTATTTTGGTTTCTCTTAGGTGCATATGTGTTCATGATAGTTATATCTTCATGGTGGTTTGACCCTTTTAATACCATATAATGCTCTATTTGTCTCTAGTAACAATAGTTACAATTTACTGAATACCTACTATGTTCTAAGTATATTTCTAAGCAAGTGCTATTTGTAGTTTGTGTATAATTGCATTGTATTGAGAATATCAGTTAGAGTCCATTTGTTATTTGGATTCTGACTGAAAAATAATTCCAGTGGTATTTTTATTCTTTGAGCTAGTGTGGATAATATTAAATGTTTCCTGTGCAAAGTATTTTTCATATGTCACATTGTGGATTATTTTGTTTACTTGTTTATTGATTCTTGAAAAATCTGGGGTATATCCCAGACCCATGATTCTGTCAAGTAAAGAACTGGACTTCCCTTAAGCCTTAGTCACTATTAACTTATATATCGGCATTATTTCCAAATCACTTTAAAATACAGAAGAATTATTCATATGATATACTTCAAAACCAGTGTATACTATTAAATAGTCTTCAACAAGAGTACATTTGCTAATTTCAGCAAAGTTCTTTTCTTATAGATGTGATCACTGAAAAACTACTCAGATTCCACAAACAAAAACTACATTTCTCATTATGCACTACTCTTATATTTCTGTGCTCTTTGCTAACTGTGAAACATTTTTAAAAATCAGCATTTCATGTCTCCCACTTCCCAAAATACAAATAACACCTTAAGTCTACATTCGTTTTCTATCATGTTTGTTGCAATCCACAAATGAATACAAATAGAGAGGTATTAATGAGATGTGACACGTGTGAGGGTAGAGAGAAAATATTGTTCTTACTGAATAAAAATGAAAGAGGAATAGTTGTTCAGTTCTCTTGTTATTGATGAATTTAACACTATAATTTGGGAGACAGGAAGTGGAGGAAGCTCTGAGTTTCCCAGTAAGAATTTTTCAATTTTGGCAGTTTTGACTCCTCTCAAGGGCAAAACAAATGTTTTTCACTGGTTGTGATTTTAAATTCAGTTCTATACGTCTCCTACCTGGTGAACTGTTTGCTAATAGGTTTACTTTCAGGTTGATTTCCCCCTCTATCTTGTGTCTTTTTCTGTCTTTTGTAACTATTTTAATGGGCAGGCTTTGGGACGCATTTGGAATTAACTTCCATTTTTGAGATTTCCAAATTATTATTTTAGCATGCTGAATTTTTCATTTAATTTTGATTAGATACTTTCTGTGATAATATGTAAATAAATTATATATGATTTATGTAAAGTTAATATAAATTAATTTTATCTTCCACATTTAGAACAGAGAGAAAAATGTATACAGTTTTAACTCAAACTTTAGCTCTTTTGACAACCAACTAAAATAAATTATTTTCAATACATCAGGTTAAATTTATTAATAAATTATTGTCTGTCTCATCCAGGCTAAGAAACCTCAAATCAATATATTTTTTATTTCTCAGTACTCTTTCCTTTTTAAAAAAGAATAATTCTTTCCATAGCTTTACAATATGCAGCTCCTCCTTGTGTTAAATTTTTACGTGTTCCAGAACAATGAAGTAGCATTTATCAGCAAAAATTCGTATGCTTGCTTCTACCTCTGCCTTCTTTTCAGGACTAAAATCATCCAGAGATAATGGACTCCAGGGAGAAAGTAAACAAATTATAGAGGAACAACACAATTTCTCAGAACAAGCTGGCAGCATAGATTCTACATCCCAAGCTTGTTACACTCTGGTGAGAAATCTGTAGAGGGGCCATTATTCCTTGTCAGAGGTAGCATGAACAGCATGTAAAAGGTTGATATTTAGCCCTGAGAAACTGACTTACTGTTTTGTTTAAAAATAGCACTGATCAGAGTAAGAGTATATTTTGAGAGAGATAATATACAGCTTTGTCACTATGTTTTGCTGAATTTGAATACAAACTGTCTATATGAGTTGCAGGAATGAAAGAATGAAAGAATCTGGATCAATTCATAAACTCTGGATTTGAGTCCCAGATCTTATATTACTAAGTAGATGGGCAAATTAATCAACTTTGATATCCAAATCCCTTTGTTGAATAAAGAAAATACTGATACCACATCATTGTGCAGACTAAAAATGAGACAATGTATAAAAATACTTGGAAATATAAAGTAGTGTATTATTGTAAAATTATTATTATTATTAATATTTAATGAGACTGGTCCATAGTTGAGTTCAAGATATTTTATATTAGGTTAACATTGCATTTGTATATATGAAGCTGATTAAGACAACAAATCTGATGTGTGGTAGGAAAGACTAGTCCCTCCATGTTAATTATCCTGGCTGACTTTCTCTTTACATTTGTCTCACTCTATCAGCAGTGACATTTGTATTTTGATTTCTTGAGTAACTTTTCACTTGTTTTTGTGTCTCCTACTCAAATACTATTTTGGTGCTTGGCTTTGCCAATTTTTTGTCCATTTATAGAGTACATGCTAGATAAGTAAGTATTCTCTGATAGCTCATTCATTCATTTATCCATTCATTATTCTCTCTCTCTCTCTCTCTCTCTCTCTCTCTCTCTCTCTCTCTCATCTTGTCCACTGAACCTTTCCAATGGAATAGCTATTGGAGTATACAAATATGAAATGAAATGGTTCCTTTCCTGAAGCAGTTTTCAGTTAAATAAGGAAAGTGAATTAGATATATCAATAACACTATTGAAAGAGAGAAAGGAGATGAGTACTATAAGTAAAGGATGGTTTAAGTATGAGAAATTAGAAGGGGAAAAAACTTCCAGATGATGATGGATATAAAGACCTAAGTCATATTTGAGCTTCTTCCATGGTATTGTGATATTGGCAGGAAGAATATGCAAGAGTAAATATAAGAATATTGGCAAGTACACAATAGAATTGGAAGAAAGTAAGCATTTAAAGTTGTTGGGATTTAAATTACAGGTAATGGATCTATAGCAAGTAAATTTGGAAAAGGATGTTGGGTCCGGATTGTGAATGCTCTTGAATACTAGATTAAAGAATTTTGATTTACTTCAATAGGAAATCAGAAACAGGAAACTATTTTGTAGAAAATGGGAAGCCAGAGACTGATATGGTAAATACGTGGTTAAATAAAAGGGAACTGGTGAAAAGCTTATGTATGAAGCAAAGAAAGTACGTGTTACCTTAGTGCAAATGGGAATAGAGATTTGAGAAATAACATTGAAGAGTTTAAAATTCAACTAGGATAATTATTATCATTTATTTATTAGATGGTTACTGTGTGCAAAGACTACACATACATTATTTAATCTTATCCTCATGACAAGCCTAAGAGAAGGGCTATTGATTCAGTTTTGGAGAGAGGTAAATGAAGCCCAAGACCACACAGCTGGGAAATAGCAGAGCTGAGATTCGAACCAAGCTGTCTCACTCCAGAGCTGGTACTTTTAGCAATAGTGCTATTTTAGAACCTCATTACTGGGAAGCATGAGAAAGAGAGGATTCCGACATGATAGCAGACATTTTCCAGCCTTAGCAGCTAAGAAAATGCAGATGATAATCACAGAAAATGACAGTAGAATGAAGACAAAGTGAGTCTGTTTTTGACATGTTAAGTTTTAGTTTTTATGTATCATAGAAATGGAGTTGTCCAGCAAGCCCATAGAATTAAAGGATGAACTCAGGAAAGGAGTGTGGAGAGACATTTCAGAGTTTTCTAAAAGGAGGTGATAGGGGATGCAGGGAAAGGACATGACAATAGAGTGACTAGAGGAAATGCAGGCCAAGGTCAGGTCCTTGGGAAAGTCAAAAAGGCAATTGTGATTTCAGCATGAAACATAAGCATAATTTCTTATCAGAGAATTTAAAAGTCTTCTAGAGTAGCAATTCTCTCTCACTTGTAGAAGCCACTGCCCTGCAGGGCGCCATAAGCCTGTAAATCAATTAATTCAAATTACAAAGTCAAACGCATCTGTTCCTGTTGTGACATAAAACCTGCAAAGATGAAGAATCTCTGTCTGGAATAAGTTAAATTTTTTATAAGTTGCTATCCCACTGAGCTGTTTTTCTTCATAAAGTTTCAATAACATAAAGGCAGATTTAGGGCTTGGAGGATCCTAAGAGATTACCTGGTCTAACATCCTCATTTTATAAATGAGAAATCTGAGGCTCAGAGAAGTGACCGCAGGTCACGAAGCTAGCTTTTCCATAAATGGATTCATTTATATTTACACTCACTAAATGTTTGGGGACCAAGCAGTTTGTATTTCATAATGATACTTACCTGAGAGTATTATTGAGAAAAAGTTTTATAATGTGTGACTACACAGTTTATAAGACTTTAATTTGTATACATTTTTCTCTCTCTTTACCATTCTTGTTTTTCCCTAAGGAGACTTTGGTTGCAAGGATGAAAGCAGAAATTGCCTGCAAACAAATGACTTTGCAGCTTTTAAGAATATCTGACATTCCTTGAGAGGATGAGGAAAAACGAGAAGTATCTTCAGTTGAGAGGAAGGAGAAGTGGAGTAAGATGGGGAAGAAAAGAGTAAGGTGAGGAGAAGAGAAACAGGCAGGCTAACCTAAGGGCTGAGCAACTATTTACACTCTCCTGGAGACCCCCACTGAGTATCTGCCCAACAGGGAAATGATTAATATTTTACAATTCTTTGTTTTACAGAAGTTGCTCTTTGCTATTCCACAAGGTTTCTCCTGACGGCCTGCCCTC
The DNA here is from genome assembly GCF_902729225.1 of Pteropus medius. NCBI lineage: Eukaryota > Metazoa > Chordata > Mammalia > Chiroptera > Pteropodidae > Pteropus > Pteropus medius. Next base: position 28,275,483 of record NW_024349800.1, read on the forward strand.
ATGCCTGTTATCCTATCATCTAGGAATAGAAGTGACCTTGCTAAACCTCATATTTTCTTTGAAAAGTTTCTATATAGACTCGATAGTATCAATCGAGATCACTGTGGGAAAAAAAATGCATTTATATCATTATTTCTTTTTATTCAATGCTAATTTTATTTTAAATAATTTTAATTTTAATAATATCTTGAGAAATTTATTATTACCATTACTCTTCCTTCCAAATATTCAGATAAACTTATATTTTAGAAATGTAAGCCATATGGCAACAGACTCATACCCAGGATTTCTGGTACCTTTTTTGGGGAAGTACAGGAAAGCAATCCAAGATACAAACGAATATTTGTAAGGTACCAAAAGAGTGGTATAATAAGCAACTTCTTTTGAGTTAGTTGAGCAACTAGGAATTCGAAAGAGGATGATAGCACTTTTAAAAGATTCTACAAAGATAGTTTTGCAGAGAAGATAGGAGCCAAACTAGACTTGAAAATTAATTTTTAACTAAGGACATGCAGGAATGCTGAGTTTATTATAACACATTGAATGGAGGAAAAGATTTTTGTGAGAATGGTTAGAATAAATAAGTAATTGAGAGAAAACTGAATTATATTTGAATACTGTTTCTTCTTTGGAATTAGAGCCAGGCCAGGGCCACTGAGAATAATTTTATGGCATATAACGAAAATGGTTCTTAACTTAATATGCAATTGGGAATTTAAAAAAGTATATATTTATGCTTCAGCCTCAACTCTAAACGGATTAAACCAGAGTCTCGAGATGGGATCCAGAATGGATATTTCTAAAACTCCCCAGGTTTTTCTCATGTGCAGCAAGGTCAAATACTATTCATCTTGAGATATTGAATGGGGGATGGAGGTGGGATGGTAAACAGAACAGTGCCTCCAAAGATGGCCACAAACTCACCACCAAAGCTTATTAATGGCAAAAGGGACTTTGCAGATATAATTAGTTAAGCGTCTTGAGATAAGAAAATTACCATAGATTATCTAGGAGGGCCCAATATAATCATGAGGGCCCTTTTTTAAAAGGAGTATCGGAGTCAGCTGTGTGATCATGGAAGCAGAAGCTTTAATTGTGGCTACTTCTTGGTTGAGCTAATGATAGTGTATAACATTTTCCATGATGTTTGATATTTTTTTGTCTAGCATGGTGAACTAAATGTAGATATGATAGAAACACAATCCCTGCTTCTTTCATAACTTTAAGGTACTACTTATTGCCATTTCACCTGGAATATTTTCACCAGCTTCACCATTCAGGGCTTTGTAGCTCTGTCATGATTCCTATATTTTATTAGTTTCAGGTATATAGTACAATGGTTAGGCATTTATATAATTTATGAATCCTCTAGTTAGATCACCCTAGTTACTCTAGTACCCCTCTGGCACTGTACATAGCCAGTACAATATTATTGCCTATATTACCTATGCTGTACTCTACATCCCTGTAACTGTTTTGTTACTACTTTATTTGTATTTCTTCATCCCTTCACTCTTCTTATCCTGGACTGCACACCTCCTCTCCTCTGGCAATCAATAGTTCTCTGTATCTGTGAGTCTGTTTTCATTTTGTGTGTTCATTTCTTTTGTTCCTTACATTCTGCATATAGGTGAAATCATATGGGATTTGTCTTTGTCTGACTTATTTCACTCAGCATAACAATCTCTAGGTCCATTCATGTCATTGAAAATGGAAGGATTTCATTTTTTATGGCTGAGTAATATTCCATTGTATATATATATCACCTCTCTTTATTCAGTCATCTATTGATGGGCCCTTAGGTTGCTTCCATATCTTGGCTATTGTAAATTGTGCTGCAGTGAACACAGGGGTGCATAAATCTTTCCAAATTCGTGTTTGGGGGTTTTTTGGATAAATACCCAGAAGTGCAATTGTTGGGTCAAAAGGTATACCCATTTTTAATTTTTTGAGAAACCTGCAAACTGTTTTCCATAGTATCTGTACCAATTTGCAATCCCACTAACAATGTATGAGGGTTCTCTTTTCTTCACATCCTCACCAACACTTGTTCTTTGATTTATTAATGATAGCCATTCTGACAGGTGTGAGGTGATATCTCATTGTAGTTTTAATTTGCATTTCTCTGATGATTAGTGACCTTGAGCATCTTTTCATAGTCTATTGGCCATCTGTATTTCCTCTTTGGAGAAATACCTATTCAGGTCTTTTGCCCATTTTTTCAATTGGATCATTTGTTTTTGTTTGTTTGTTTTTGGGTTTTTTTTTTTTTTTTTTGGTGTTGAGTTGCATGAATTCTTTATAAATTTTAAATTTTGGATAGTAATCCTTTATCAGATATATCGTAGACAATATATACTCCCATTCAGTCAGTTGCCTTTTTGTTTTGTTGATGGTTTCCTTGGCTGTGCAAAAACATTTTAGTTTGATGTAGTCTCATTTGTTTATTTTTTCTTTTGTTTCCCTTTCCTGAGGAGATATATCAGAAAACAATATTGCTAAGAGCAATATTGGAAAATTTACTGCCTATGTTTTCTTGTAGGGGTTTTATGGTTTGGATCTTATATTTAAGTCTTTAATCCATTTTGAGTTTATTCTTGCATATGATGCAAATTGTGGTCCAGTTTCATTTTTTTGCATGTGTCTCTCCAGTTTTCTGAACATCATTTACCCCATTGTATATTCTTGCCTCTTTTGTCATATATTAAATGAACATGTATGCATGGATTTATTTCTGGGCTCTCTTCTTTTCCATTGATCCATGTATCTGTTTTTATGCCAGTCTCATGCTGTTTTGATTACTATAGCCTTGTAATATAGTTTGATATCAGGTAGCATGATACCTCCAACTTTGTTCTTCTTTCTCAAGATTGCTGTGGCTATTTGGGATCTTTTATGGTTCCATATAAAATTTCCGATTATTTGTTCTAGTTCTCTGAAAAATGCCATTGGTATTTTTATAGGGATTGAATTATATCTATAGATTGCTTTGAGTAGTATGGATATTTTAACAATGTTCATTCTTTCTATTTTTGAGCATGGTATATGCTTTCATTTATTTGTGTCTTCTTCTATTTCTTTTTTCAATGACATAATTTTCTGACTACAGTTCTTTTACCTCCTCAATAACATTGAGTCCCAGGCATTTTATTGTTTTCAATGCAATTATAAGTGGGATTGTTTTCTTAATTTCTCTTTCTGAAAGTTCATCATTGATGTATAAAAATGCAATGGACTTCCGAATATTAATTTTGTGTCCTGCTACTTTACTGAATTCATTGATCAGTTCTAAAAGCTTTTGGTGGAATCTTTAGGGTTCTCTCTGTATAGTATCATGTTATCTGCAAATAATGACAGTTTTACTTCTTTTCTAATTTGGACATGTTTTATTTCTTTCTTATCTGACTGCTGTGTCTAGGACTTCCAATATTATACTGAATAAAAGTGACAAAAGTGGACATCCTTGTCTTGTTCATGATCTTAAAGAAAACGCTTTCAGGTTTTCCCTGTTGAGTATATTATCCATAGGCTTGTCATATAGGGCCTCTTTTATGTTGAGGTATGTTCCTTCTATTCCCACTTTGCTGAGGGTTTTTATCATAAATGGATGCTGGATTTTGTTGAATGCTTTTTCTGCATCTATTATTATGATATGATTTTTATCTTTCAATTTGTTAATGTGGTGTATCACATTAATTGATTTGCAGGTATTGAACCAAACTTTCATCCCAGGAAAAAATCCAACTTGATCATGGTGTTTTTAATGCATTGCTGAATTTGGTTTGCTAATATTTTGTTGAGGATTTTTGCATCTATGTTCATTAGGGATATCAGTATATATATATATATTTGAATCATGTTAATGGTGGCCTCGTAAAATGAGTTTGGGAGCCTTCCCTACTCTTGAATTTTTTGGAATAGTTTAAGAGGAATAGGTATTAATTCTTCATTGACTAGTAAAATTCACCTATGAAGCCATCCAGTCCAAGACCTTTGTTTTGGGGGAGTTTTTGATTACTGATTTGATTTTGTTGATGGTAATAGGTTGGTTCAGATTTTCTGTTCCTTCTTGATTCAGTCTTGGGAGATTGTATGTTTCTAGAAATTTATCCATTTCTTCCACATTGTCTGATTTGTTGGCATATAATGGCTCATAATATTTTTTTTTTATAATCCTTTGTATTTCTTTGAAGTCCGTTGTTACTTCATCTCTTTTATTTCTTTTTTATTTATTTGGGTCCTCTTTTTTCTTGATGAGTCTGATTAAATGTTTATCAATTTCATTTATTCTTTCAGAGAACCAGTTCTTGGTTTCATTGATCTTTTGTATTGTTTTTTAGACTCTATTTTTTAAAATTCTGCTCTGATCTTTATTATTTTCTTCCTTCTATTAACTTTGGGCTTTGTTTGTTGTTTTTATTCTAGTTCTTTTAATTGTAAGGTTAGATTGTTTATTTGAGCTTTTTCTTGTTTCTTGAGGTAGGCCTATATTGCTTTGAATTTCCCTTTTTAAAACTGCTTTCACTGTGTCCCATATGCTTTGACTCACTTGTTTTCATTTTCATTTGTCTCAGGTATCTTCATTTCTTCCTTGATCTCATTGTTAACACATTCATTGTTTAGTAGCATGTTATTTTGCTTCCATGTGTTTATATATTTTTCAGGTTTTTTTTTTTTTATATTGATTCATACTTTCATACCATTGTGGTTGGAGAAGACACTTGATATGATTTCAATCTTCTTAAATTTTGAGAGTTGTTTTGTAGCCTAACATGTGGTCTCTCATGGAAAATGTTTTGTGTGCACTTGAGAAGAATGTATATTCTGCTGGTTTGGGGTGAAACGCTCTGAAAATATCAATTAAATCCATCTTGTGTAGTGTGTCATTTAAGACTGCTGTTTCCTTATTGATTTTCTGCCTGGAAGATATATGTCTATTGGTGTTAATGTGGTGTTAAAGTCTCCTACTACGAGTGTATTGCTGTCGATCTCTTTATGTTGGTCTATAATTGCTTTATCTATGAAAGTGCTCCTATGTTGAGTGTGTATATGTTTATTAGGGTTATGTCCTTTTGTTGTATTGATCATTTTATCATTATATAATGCCCTTCTTTGTCTTTTATTATGCCATTTGTTTTAAAGTCTATTTTGTCGATATAAGTATTGCTACCCCAACTTTTTTTTTTCATTTCCATTCACATGAAATATTTTTTTCATTCCTTTACTTTCAGCCTGTATGTGTCTTTCAATCTGAAGTGGGTCTCTTGTAGACAATGTAGTTGCCATTCTCTTGTTGCTTTTAGGATTCTCTCTGTCTTTAACCTTTGGAATTTTAATTATGATGTGTCTTAGTGTGGGCCTGTTTGGGTTCCTCTTGTTTGGAACTCTTTGCATATCCCGAACTTGAATGTCTATTTCCTTTACCAGGTTAGGGAAGTTTTCTGTCATTTTTTCCTCAAATAGGTTCTCAATCTCTTGCTCTCTCTCTTCTCCTTCTGGTACCCCTATGATGCTGATGTTGATAGGCTTGATGTTGTCCCAAAGGTTTCTTCAACTTTCCTCAATTTTTTTTTTTTGATTCTTCTTCTTTATGCTGTTCTGATTTGAGTTTTTCCTGTTACTTTGTCTTCCAAATTGCTAATTCAGGCCTTTGCTTAATCTAATCTACTGTTGATTCCTTCTAGTGCATTTTTCATTTTGGTTGTTGTAGTCTTCATTTCTGGCTGGTTCTTTCTTATGGTTTCTATGTCCTTTTTTATGCTTACTGTCTCTCTGTTGAAGTTCTGAGATCATCTATTCTCCCCCTAAGTTTATTGAGCATCTCTACAACCAGTGTTTTGGACTCTCTGGTAGATTGCTTGCCTCCATTTAGTTTGTTTGTTTATTTATTTATTTATTTTTCTGGAGTTTTCTCCTGTTGTTTCATTTGTGGCATTTGTGGCATTTTTTGTTTGTTTGTTTGTTTATCTTTCCATGTTTTTTTTTTTTCAATATATTAGGTAGATCTGCTATGTCTCCCAGTCTTGGCCAGGTGGCTTTATGTAGTAGGTGTCTTGTGTAGCTCAGTGGCACAGTCTCCCTGATTACTTGCCCTGGGAGCTCCAGATGTTTCTTGTGTAAGTTTTGTCTGTTTTCCTGTTGTAGCTAAGACTTTATTACTGTTAGCGTGTCAGGGGATGAGATTGACTCTTGGGCTGACTGGCTTTGGGATTGGCCACACCCACAAGGTATTAACTGCTGTGTGGAGGCTGATGCCACAGAGTGGGATTCGCCCTAGGGTGCTTATGTACATGTTGAGACCACCCTTTGGGGAGCTAGTTAGATAGTGCTCTGTTGTGGTCTGATGCCGGCCTCTGAGTGTGTTGGTTCTGTGGTCCCTTGGGAGGTACTCCTGTGCAAGCCAATGTCAGCCACTGTCTCTGATTGCTTGGGGCTACATGGTAGGAGATACAAAGTGATCTGAAGGTGGTCACTGCCTATACTGGATCTCGCGGCAAGTGGGAGACCATGCGGCAAGTCTCGGCCAGTTGCCACAAGTGCAAGGTCTGGGGTGGCTTAACAAAAGGTCCAGGGCACCCCAGGTCCTGAGGCTGACTACCAGCTGCCCATAAGGCTCTGCAGCTGAAAGAGCCTTTGGGTATACGGTACGCAAGTTGGATGGGGCAGGAACCCTGGGAATCACCAAGGTAAAGTAGGTAGATTTTCACCTGGCCAATGCAGATTCAGATTTGGTGCTAGAGCTGAGCCTGTGTCCTCTTTTTAAAGTTTCGAATCTCACCAAGGCCAGCTGCTGCCCATCTTGGGCCCACAAAACCCCAGGATTTGTTCAAGAGATATTGCAGCTCATGCTGGCGCTGGTTGCCCGCCACTGAAAGTCTCTTCCGTGATGCATGGCCACAGGGGCCACGTGAATTGAGGGCTGCTAATTGCTGCTGAATGTGCTGCTCACAGAGAACACAGGGTAAGGTTGGTTACCAGGCAACGAGTTTGCCACGGGCAAATTGTGGGATGGGTAGGGTGGGGTCTCAGGAAGACGTGAGTTGATTGGCCAGTCTCACCGGATACGTGCAGATTCAGAATTGGCTATGTTGGGGAAGGGTTTAACACAGGCAAGATGGCACTCATCTGAGACTATGCCAGAGGGGCCCCCGACAAAGGAGCAATGGCAGCTGTCCCTTCAAGCCTCGTCCTGCACTACACAACTCAGTCTTTCCTCATATGTCTCTTGAGCATCCTAAGCTGCTGACCCTCCACCGGAGCCCAGGGTGAGTGTCTGTGAGTGAATGAGTCTGTGTGCAGGCCTTTTAATGTCTTATTTGGGTTTTCTAGCACCTTCTGTCTCACTGGGCAGTCGGAATCCCCACTGACTGTTACAGTCAGATTTTGTAAGAACTCCCCTTCCCGCCACAGGAGCTCTGGGCTATGGAGCCCCTGTGTGGGTTGTAGAGCCCCTTGCTCCTTCAGGGGGACCTCTGCAGCCACTATCCCTCCCAGTGCTCACCCGCCATGTGTCTGTGCTCTTCATACCGGTTTTAATGTGGCTTTTTCTTTATATCTCCGGTTATATGTGGTATGTACCTCTAGTCTTCAGGTGATTCTCCAAGTTGATTGGTTTATAATTTGGTTGTATAATTTAATGCAGTCATGGGAAGAGCTTACCCTGTGTTTACCTAGCCCACCATATTGACCTCACTCGCTCTCTGAATTATTTTTTTTCTTTGTCATTTGCCATAGCATTCCTTTAACTTATTCTGGGCCACCATTTTCTTTAAGCTTCTAAGAGATATCCTAGAAACATACTAGCACTATCTTCTTCAGTCTTTTTGAGAATGTTTTGCAAGAATTTTTTCCAAAAACAATTATCTTGTATTAATAAACTCTCCTTTAGCTAATTGTAAATTCTTTCTGAATTCAGTTTCATATATATTTTTCTGGTTCCCCCACAGGACCAGTTGGCTTGATCCTGCAGCTCCTTGGAATATAGTCCCTTTCTCCCTTAACAAACCTAACACTTCCATGGCTAGATTATGATGTGACATCACTTTAGTTATTGACTTATTTTCTAAGAGGAGAGGGAGGTTCAGATCCTGAGGAGGGCACATGAGGTCTTCTAGGAGAGAGCGTTTCTTCAAGACAGGTAGGAGCATTATCTTCTAACATAGAGAAATGGGTCACTTCTAGAGGCACAGAGTTCAAAGGATTCTGGGAATTAAGATTGTCAAGTACATGAACCCAGATGACTCATACTATATGTTGGGGTCTCATTTTTTTCCCCTATCAGGGCTCTAAATTTGGCATATGAAATTTGCCTAGGTTGAGTGCTGAACCTTCTCTGGAATTGTACTTCTCTTTTCATTATATCCTAGTCCTGAGCTTCCTTTTTCCTTAGTATGTGAGAATAAAAGTTGTTACATGTTGCCAAGGAGTTCCTCTAACTATCATAGTTAGTTTTTAATTGAAAATTATAACTTTCATTTTCTTTATCCACTGCATTGTTTACCTTCAGAAATAGTCATTCAACTCCACTATCTTTATAAATACTATTGCTCTCATATTTCTCAAACACCTGCTAGTACATTTCTGTTAGTACATTTCTGTTTAGTACATTTCTGTTTACCAGTTTACTTCTCCAGTTCACCACTGATAAAAGTTTTAACAATTTCACTGATACCTTCTTACAGAAGTTATCCAAGTTCCATCTACCACCAGTTATTTGGCCCTCTTTATCAGCTGGATATCAAGTGATCCAGTCCATCTGCTTTCTTGGTCTATTACTAGAGGCAACTATTGCAGATCAAGTTACCTGTGAAGTAGATGCTAAGATTTTCATGTAGGGAGTTTAGTAGGTACTGCTCTTAGAATTAACACCTGAGGGGAATGAAGATGAATCAGCCTTGCTTAGAAGGAGAAGTTGGGCTCTGGGTGACCTCTTGCAACCTCTGAAGCTGGAATGGATATTCAGAGTTGCCTTAAGTTGGGCTAATGAGCCAAGTCTTAAAGCCTTTATTAACCAGTCAGTGGATTTAGGTTGTGCTTTGTATAGGGACATGACCTTGAACAAGGAGGCTTTCTTCAGCTGAGGGCAATTTCCAAAGGGTTGACAACAATACTTCCAAAAACTGGGTGAAAATATCCTTCAATCCCGATGAGAATATCTGGGCAGCATAACAGTGTCCACAGCACATTACTTGAGGCAATTATGTTGAATATCATCATTATAAAGCTGTGTCTATTTGAAAACATGTGCTTTCAAAACAGAAAACCAAAAATACATAGCCCTTGTCTCAAGAGAAGTACTGTTGCCATAGCAATAAAAAAAATATGTCACCACTACTACTAGCTCTCAAATGATAAAGTCCACTTGTGAAATGATTAAGGAGAAGAAATAAATTGTAACAATATGCACTTGCCTTACAGTTTTCTCATGACTAAGACTTTATCAGAACCTGAAGTGCGGAAGGATAACATTAATTACAAATATATAGGAAAGTCACTTATGATACACTCACAAATGTGTGTTTTTATTTCTGTAACTGCTATTATTGCCCTCAAAATCCTCACCCCCAACCCTCTGTCCTCTAGAGATATGTGTTTAAAGTTTAAGTTAAACTTTAAATTTGGTATGCAGTTATGTTTTTGTTTCTGGGAGTTGAGTAAAGTCTTTTAATTTAAAATGCGTTTTCCCTTCTCAACATCCTGATTTTAATTTAATTTTATTATTAGCTTCAAGTATACAGTATATTGGTTATACATTTATATAGTTTATTAAATGATCCCCCGATTGCTCTTTCTCTCCTCTGGCTTTACACATAGCCATTACATTAACGTAAACTGCATTCCCTATGCCGTGGTCCCCATTCCCATCACCAACTATCAACTACTAATTGGTACTTCTTTAATTTTTCACCCCTTTCTCTCAACACCCCAAACTCTCTCCCTTCTGGCCATCACCAGATTGTCCTCTATATTTGTGAGTCTATTTTTGATTAGTTTGTTCTTTTTTCCTATAGATTCTGCATATAAGCGAAATCATATAGTATTTATCTTTCTCTGACTTATTTCGCTCTAGATACATCATGTCATTGCAAATGGTAGGAGTTCATATTTTTAATGGTGAGTAATATTCCATTGTATATATGAACCATAACTTCTTTATCCAATCATCTGTTGTTGGGTTTTTAAGTTGCTTCCATATCTTGGTTATTGTAAATTGTGCTGCCATGAACATAGGGATGCATAGATCTTTATGAATTATTGTTTTGGGTTTCTTTGGTTAAATACTCAGAAGTGCAATTCCCAGGTCAAAAAAGTATATCCATTTTTAATTTTTTGAGAAACCTTCAGACTGTTTTCCATAGTGTCTGTACCAATTTGCAATCCCACTAACAATGTATGAGGGTTACCTTTTCTCCACACCCTTGCTGACACTTGTTCTTTGATTTATTAATGATAGCCATTCTGACAGGTGTGAGGTGATATCTCATTGTGGTTTTAATTTACATTTCTCTGATGATTAGTGACCTTGAGCATCTTTTCATATGTCTATTGGCCATCTGTATTTCCTCTTTGGAGAAATATCTATTCAGGTCTTCTACTTATTTTTTAATTGGACTGTTTTTTTTGTTATTGAGTTTCATGAGTCCTTTATATTTTGGGTATTAACATCTTAACAGATATATTATAAACATATATCTTCTCTCATTCAGTCGGTTGTCTTTTCGTTTTGTTGATGGTTTCCTTTGCTGTATAAAAACTTTTTAGTTTGATGTAGTCTTGTTTATGTTTTCTTTTGTTTCCTTTGCCTGAAGAGATATCTGGAAAATAAATTACTCTTAGAAATATCAGAGAGATTACTGCCTATGTTTCCTTCTAGAAGTTTTATGGTTCAGGGTCTTACATTTAATTCCTTAATCCATTTTGAGTCTACTCTTGTATACGGTGTAAGAATGTGGTATAGTTTCATTTTTTTTTTTTTTTTTTTGCATGTATCTGTCCAATTTCCCAACACTGTTTGACTTTAAATGCTATTTCCCTTCTCTTTCCATAGAGGGCCTCTGGTGTATGGTAGAGCCTACAGGATCCTCACTGGCCTCAGCAGTGTTGTTATTGCCTTCTAAGTCACTGGTTGCACTCCCAATACCTACTTCTTCTCTGCAGTTGGAGAACTGTTAATGATATCGTCCAGCTTAATAAGGCCCTACCTTAGCTCTCCCTGGCTTGGCTTCTCTAAAAAGTGGTTGGACACCTTCTTCATTCTAAATCCACATATACTGCTTGGTGGAGCTGAGCTATAGGATCCCTTCCCTTAAACCACAGTAACACTTTGGCTTGCTTATAACTCAGCACCGCAGCTCTCTATAGGGTATTTGAGAACTCCTGGAGGCTTGTGAGAGCTAGAAGTCTCTGAGTAGCTCCCCTCCCAGGCCCACACTGTTCAGCTAGTTAGACTCTTGTAGTCACACTCACATCATCCAGAGAAGTAAACACTTCAAACTTACCTGACATATTCCTAGTCCCCTTTCTATGACTTCAACCTATAAATGAGGGGTCAAGACATCAGTGTCTTGCTGCCTGTTTTCCTTCTCTTAGTCTCCATTATCTTTTAAACCTACTACCTCATATCTGAATGCCTCTCACTTTCACTTCCTGCCCAATAAAAACTTCTCCCAGGCATCATATTTTCTTTTTCCCCAGTGTTTTTCTCTTGGATCTATAATTATGGAATGGCTGCAAGTAAACATGATTTACAAATTATATAGCTATTCCTTTCATCTTTATGTATCTTAACCAACCCCTTTTTAAAATTTTGTTAAAATACTTTTTTTCTATGTATTTTAAATTATACTAGATATTGGATTCTACACAGTGACCCATTAAAAATAATGATTCTTATATTCCCTACATGACTTTAGAGAACAACTTCAAGTCATTCAAAACCAGTGAAACTATTATGTTACTTTAAGTAGAATATACAACTACAGTCTTAAAAGAAAACTTGTTCCAGTGAGATTTTTGTTTGTCTTTCTAAAACCTTAAAGCAATTTTTGAATATAAAGAGTATATTGCTTTACTTATTTTGGGTCTATATCTATTTGCAAATGTGTGTACTTCCTAATATTTCCTTTGCTATGAATATCAATAAAACTTACCTTTCAGAGAAGCTACACTTCCAGAAATCATTTTGGTAAACTAATGAACAAAATACCTATTTTTTTCCAGTGCCTCCTCAAAACGTTAATAACACTAAACCATAAATAGAGATAATAATAGCTCAGTTCAGTGCCATCCAAAATGCTTCAGTATGGAGTTTATTGAAATATTTTAAAACCTGAGCATTAGAAGAAAAGTAAATAATATTTTAGTTAGTGACCATCACATCAAACAAAACATAACAATTCTTTTTCAAACCCCAAAAAGGTTACAGTTGCCCTTGAACAACACAGGTTTGAACTGTGCAGGTCCAATTATATGTGAATTTTTTTCAATAAATACATGCAGGACTGTAAGTGTACTCTCTCTTCCTTATGATTTTCTTAATAACATTTTCATTTTCTAGCTTACTTTAAGAATATAGTATATAATACATATACAAAACATATATGCTAATTGACTGTTTATGTTATCGATAAAGTTTCTGGGAAATAGTAAGTTATTAGTAGTTAACTTTTGAGGGAGTCAAATTTTATATGTGGATTTTCGACTGATTTGGTTTGGATCCCAATCCCCTCATTATGTGAGGGTCAACTGTATATGTTGTGGGTGGAACCATGCAAACTGAAAGCTGTATTCTATTTTTCTTAGAAGGATATTTACAAGACTATATTCTTCCTTGAATAAAGTTTAAAAAGACAATAAAAATCTCAGTTGCACTAGTAAGAGTGAGAAACAGTGACATTTGTGATCTCTCCCAAAAGAAATATATGTGCCCCTATATATATCATAGGTGTATACTTTTCATATGTTAAACAGTATTTCACTCAACTGGAGATTTTATGATCACAGTCTTGTAAGATGGTGTTTACCCACTTGAAATTCATACCTAGATATTATGTATAATAAATAGATATAATTTCCCTTGTTTGGAGTTAGAATTAATTTTATATACCTCAGATATTAAGTTTATGAGTATCCTCCAACAGATGGAAGTCCGTCTCAAGCCTAACTGCAGGTAAAATCACTTGGAAATTTTTGTTTGTTTTTAATATTGATGCTTAGTCCATACCTTCCGAATGATTCTGATTTAGTTGGGCTAGAGTGGTTCTTTAACTGAATTTTCTCCCAGGGTTGAGAAACACTGCTCCCAATCACCGCGTACCATAGTGTTTGAATTACCCTCATAATGTGAACATTCAACCTTGTCTCAAATAATTCTTGAATCCCTATCTGATATTTAAATTCTCAATGGATAGGATAACAAAACTGGAGATTAACTACTACAAATTATTTATAATCATGCTAATTTTGTATCATCCACTTTGGCTTTCTTGTTTTTCTTTAATTGTTTCTTAACCTTGAACTTCAAAGTAAATTTTGAGATGAAATTAATCCACAGAAGATATATCAAGACGAGAAAAATGGGTTATCTTCTTAAAATGTTCGTTTCATCTGCACAGTAATACAGATAACATAATGTAGTTCTAGAAATCGATATAGTATAGCAATGAGAAACTCACTATTTGCTATGTTTAAAGACCCTAGTGCTCAGGAGGAAAATATAATTTAAAAATTACTTCAGACATAAGCTACTTGAATTTCTTAAAGAAAAAATTCATCCACATTCAATTGTGAGATTTTAGCTTTATGAAATATTTCAAAATAAGGAGTTGATTTGTCATTTAAAAAGACATCAGAGATGATTAGTGTAGTTTCAAACTCAGTTCTAATCTCAAATCTTGTATTGAAAAACATTCATTATTCTCTCTTCTCTACTAAAAGTTAAGATTCTATAGTCTAGTGAAACAAACAGGTAATACTTAATTCATAACTTTAAACAAATATGTTTGGGCTATGTTGTTCCATCTCTCCTTGTTCTCTTAAATCCACTTACCCTGACAACTTGACACAACAACTATCTTTATTGATAAAGCACACATATTACCCAGTACAAACTTGTGGGCTTAAGAGTGTTCTTGTCATAGGAAAATTTATCCCTGGTCTTCAAACTGTATGTTCAGTCATATTTTATGATTTTGTTTTTAAAAGCTGTTGTTGTTCAAATTGATGAATTGTACTGGTACCCACAACCTGAGCATCCTATTTCTTCAAACAAAAATCCTTCACTTTATGCGGAGAATCAAGGTCAGGGAGGTATGTGAACACACAGACTCTTTTTCACTCAGATGTGTTGGCAGGTAGTGGTGGAGTGCCTTTCTGACTTATTCTCAAATTCCCCAGTTCTTCTTTTGTAGTCTTTCTAGTTAGTCAGAAACCAAATGAACAGAAAAGGGCAGAACGCTGAGACCGTAATTCAGCTTTCATTTTCCCAGAGAGCATGAGTTTCTTCACTAGGCACTGCTTCTCAAACTTTAACATGCATGTGGCTCCCCAGGCATCTTGTTCAAATACAGAACTGTCCAGATAGGTCTAAAATGCATCTTGCAACTTTAAATTTCTAACAAATGATGCTGCCAAATATAGTCTCTGTGCAAGTTTGCCTCCTCAACTCACAATAGACCCACACACTTTTCCAAGACTAGTGGTCAAATGAAACAGAGGGGAACATTGTGCATTTAGGAATTGATTGTTTATTCTTTTGCCCTATGAATGGGTATAAAGATGTGCCAAACACCCTTAATTAAGCACCTCACTACCTCTGATTACAGGAGGAAGAGCATTCTCTTTAAATTTTACGACCCTGCTCTACCTAGCATCTGCAGACTTTTTGCCATTAAAACATCATATTTCAACAGGAAATTTCAAAACTGATCTAATGAGCTGGTGATAAAATAATCCTTAGCCTTTGGAACGGCTATATTCAGAGTCAAATTAAGATTTTGTCCATGTGTAAAGAAGTGGAGCAAGTGGCAATAAGTTAATAGGTTCTGTCACTAGTGGAGCAAACTTACTGCTTTTGAAAATTAACCCTGAACCTTATCCTCATTCAGTAGTTAATGGAATTGAGAGCGAGACTACTCCATATATTATTTATAACATTAATAGAAAAGTCAAATAATTATTTCTTGACTTCATTCCTTGCATATGTTTAATTTTATGCTTTTATCATTTGGAAATTGCATTGAATTTAAGGAAAAGAGTCATAGAGTCTAATTAGTACGAACATTTCTGGAATGTTTAATGTGACCAAGCAGGCCCTGTTCCAAGTATTAACTCAATGAATTTTTATGAGGGTTGTACAATTGCTTTTATTTCCATTTTAAAGGTAAAGAAACTGAACGATTTAGAAACCGGTCCTACATTTCACAGCTGGAAAGTATCAGGTTGGCCTTGAAACCAAATGTTCTGGCTATGGTGCCCATGCAGGCAACCACACTGCGATTCCAGCTTGTTAGTCATACTGATGCGAAGTGTGTTTTCAGAATGCCCCTTTGACACTGCCCCTGACCAAAATTCCTTCAACAGAAACCAAAGCTGTAGATACTTTGAATTTATCTTTCATATTGACTTTTCTTACAAATTTGGCACAAATTACCTAAAAATACTCACTAGTATCCAGAAAAGTAGCAACCACCTTGTGTAAATCCACTGTTCATCTCTGCAGTCCCAACACTCATGTTGCTAGGTCCCAGAGGATAAGGTCCACAGTTGTCCTGAAGTCGTCATACATTCCTTTTCTCCAGCTGTAGCTGTATGCTCACATTTTCTTAGAAATTTTTCCTCAGTTGGTAATTTATGTTACTGCCACTCTTTTTTAGCCTTGCCATACTAACCTTCTTTCCACTCTCAGCAAATGTCGTTGGCTCTCATTTCCTAATGATTGTTGAGTCCATTAGGTGTGGAGTCTCTTAAATCTTCTCACTTTCGCAGACATCCCTGTACTTTTTCATCCCGATTAGCATTTCTCTGCTTCGTTTTGGTTTCTTTGGAAAGCATACCCTTCTTCCCACCTAAAACTTACTTTGCCCCTCTGTTACGGATTACAACCCTGTCACTGTTCTGTCTTTATCAGCTTCTATGTCATCTATACTTAAGTCTCTCCCAACATTAAGTCAAAAAACAAACTATGCTCAAATTATTACTCTTTTTAGCTAGGGCTCTATTTCAACCTTCACCCATATCAAAATTATTTTAAAGAAGAATGTATAACTGTTATCTATCTTTACATCTTCATATCTTGTTTTCTCATCAGTCTTTGAATTTATTGATTTTGCGTTCTTCAGAATCACTAATGATATCATACTATAGTTTAATGGACATTTGCCACTTTTTATCTCCTATAGTTTCTTCATCTTTTGGCACTATTATTACTTCCTTATATTTTAAATGATCTCCATTTCTCTTTAGGATAGCATTCTACCAGTTTTTCTTCTGGTAAGAATGCACAGTAGTGAAATTGGAAAGGTAAAGAAAAAATGTAACGATATGACAATGTCATATGCTACTTTGATATAGCTTTAAAGAATAGGAACACATGCAGACTCAGTGGAATAGACCATTCATTTTGATTTTGGTTATAGACTCTTGCTCTGACATCTTCCTCTAAATAACAAGGAACAATATGAAACACCCTATTCTAAATGCCCTTGTTCCTACAGCTATTGTAAATGCTTCACCCCTGAGAAATGGGCCGAGTGAAAAATAACCAGAAAGAAGAAAAATTCATCTTAGGTGAAGTATTGCATTTTTTATCCCACGTGGCCTTCTGTGTGTAGCATTCACTGTCATAAGCAAAGTCAGAGAATTTCATAATGGTGTTTACAGGGCAGTGCATAGCACCTCCACATTCAGCTAAGAAGCCAAGGAGTGCCTTCCGAGGAGACAGTCCTCCAATTCTGGGAAAATTTGATAAGGGGTCTTTTCAATGTTTTACATGCTTCTGAAGTTATCTGTAATATAAAGAAGCCAGTTCAATAATTTAAATATCTGTTTTTGGAAGATTTAAAGTTAAATATCTGTTTCTGAAAGATTGGTTGTTTTTTTGAATCTCCCTATTCTTGCTTGATTCCTGAGCTTATTAATTCTCTGCTTCAGCTTTCTCATCTGTAAAATGATAACAAAACAGTACCCATCTCAAAGGATGATTGCGAATATGAAATTTGTAAATCTATTTTGTGTATTTATTACTATTTTGTACTTTTTAATTTCTATCAACTTCATTTTGGCTCTCACATTCACAAAAAAATCATTGAGGAACATGAACTTTCTCCTGTTGATTAAATCAATTCATTGTATACACACCTACAAATAGGTAAATAAACACCTTTAATCTTAGAAATGATAAGAGACTTGGAATCTAACATCACCTTAGGTTTCCTATGACTTGAAAGCAGATAAGAAGGCTGCTTAATAGAGTTGTGAGGAATAAATGGTGAATTATGTGATGCATTCAGTATATAGAATGTTTTATTGTTTTAATTATGGTAATTGTGATTTTCAGAATTATTTAATGCTGAGATCTCATGTTTATTCTTTTTACCTTAACTGAAGTTAGTAGTGATGGTGATAGGGGTAATAACTGGAAGAGTGATTTTTCTATTGCTCTACTCTGAGTTAGAAAGAAAAATTCAATTCTGTATAGTCAGTATCTTTCTCATGTGCCTGTACTTTTTTTCCTATTGATCAATCTTGTTTTGTTTTGTTTTTTCCTCAGATGCTAGCCCAGCTTCTTCTTCTTCACTTCTATTCTTTAAAATTTTCACAAAATTTAAAGAAAACAACCAACTTCATTCATTGGTTTCATTCACATATATAATAAAAATAATTTTTTGTGAATATAAACCTTTAGTCTTTTGATGTTTTTAATGCTTTGAAAAATTATTATCTTGTAGAGATTCTAGACTTTCTCCTGTTATTTTGGTGATATATATTCCTTTTCTCTCCCTGTGGGCAAGGGTACAGGTATATGTGTGTGTGTGGTGTCTGGAATAGAGAAATAGATTTTAAGAACGAGGTATTCAACGTTACAGACAAGGAATAGGTTAACGCCAATTAGTAATGCCAGTGAATTAGCAATGACTTGGTAGAAGAAGCCCTTCCTTCTACTTTGTCACAATGCTTGTGTAGTACTCTAATTTCCTGTGGTTTACAATATTTGTCTGATAGCTTTGAAATAGATCAGACTTCTTTAAAATAGTCACCATTTTAATTCAATTTTAATAATATTCATAGAGTGACAACTAGAAGCAAAATAAAGCCACCATAAAGAATGTCTTGAGGTATTTTAGATAACTTACTTCTTAAACTTAAATTTTTTTTTAAAAAAAGCAATAGAAAGGAGTATTAGATGGAGATACTCATTTTCTTTAGAGAAACACAAGTTCTCCCCAATGTGAGGTGTTTACTTGTTCTAGAGCCAAAACCCAGGAAGCATACATGGTACTTACCATGTGGGAAAGTGATTATATTCTTTACATAACAGGAATAAGTAAAATACATGCATTTCTAATCCATTCCAAGCAAGTAGCATGGAATTATGTGAAGTAGAATAAGTGATATCCTGCTCGATTTTATCCTGTATATTTCCTTTTCAAAGTTATTTAAACGTGAATATTCATTACATGAAACATTAATGAAAACTACATTTAATTTCTGCACATATCTTAAAAACTATAAATTTCTTTGGGTAAATATCATGTTATATAGTGAGATTTTTTTAGAGTTATTCTTTTAATTTAAATGTATGTTTGTGTTCTTAGTCCCAATATTTCATAATCACCCTTTATATTTGCCTAGTAATTAAATTTTACAGAACACTTATACTCTATTATCTCCTTGTCCTCACATGGTTTCCACACTGTACTGTTCAGAACCCATATCAAGGTGACGTTTTTCTATTGGCCTTCCAGCTCAGTTTTGGAGGATTTCAAGGGCATGGAGATATAGCCTGTAATTTTATTAGTTATTTCTTTACCAACATACTCAGTAGAGAGAATATTTTTCTTTCTTTTTACTCTTCCATTTTCTTCATTAATAACATTTTGGAAACTAAGATCATTACCACATTATACTATAGCTCATGCTTAGGCATTAGTACAGGTTTCCAAGTAGATAGGTATGATATACAGAACGCAAGTCTTGAGAGATAGTCTTATCCAATATTGGTTCTGTGTTGTTTATCTTTTCTTCCCCTCTCCTTTTGCTGATGTTTCATATTTTTGTCTTAGCACATTACAATTACTAAAATACCAGATCGACTGGTGTGTTATTAAAGCATTTCCAAACTTGTATGTCCACAGAACCTTTAGGTTTTTCATGATTCTTTTACCACAGAATTAGTGTTCCCAAAACACAGTGTATGTGTCATACAAAACACTAGGCTAAATCCCAAAGTGAGCATCTCAGACATACTTATAGAAAATGAATAAATAAACAATTAAAAGGATATCATCAAAAGGATACTTTAAAAAATGCCTAATGAAAATATCTAGTTTTAACCAAGAGGCACATCCCATTTTTCGGTATGTAGTTGTGTTGAGCATTGAAATCAAAGGATCAGTACATCTGGATTCTTCCCAACACATCCAGCTTCCATGAAGCTGCCTGCAGTCCCTATGCCATCGTCCAGACCTCCTGAGAGCTACAAACTATACATACATCTTCTCCTTTAGGAAAGCGAGAAGTCTCTGGGTCCCTGCAACAACCTTTTGATTCTTTCAGTACTGCTCCTTGAAATCCCTGAGCATATAAATATAAAGATAATTTGCTTCAAACAAGTCTTTTACATAATCACATTTTCTAAGTGTGATTTAAAAAAAAAATTACTGACAAACTAATCAGCAGAAATGGGGGCAGGGAAGTAATGATTGTTTACCACCTACTTGTGCCAAGCACTACGCTAGGCACTTTAAATTATTTCATTTGTTCTAAAATTTAAAAATTATTTATAAGCAGCAGAGTTATTTAATAATGAATATTTGAAGGCTACATGATTTTATGCATATAAGAAATAAAAATCTCAAATATTTTAATATTTGTAATCCAATACCTATAATACATGAGAATGTTATCCAATTATTATCATATTTCAGACTGAAGCCTAAAAAGTTAGATGGGAGATCTATTTTCAATTATAGCCAATTTTGTATTTCCAAACATTTCAATTAAGCTACCTTTAACTTTTTTATGATATTATAAATTATTTTCTTTAGTTATGTTAACTTGAATTATTGGAAATTCTATATTAAATAGTCTTGAACACACTATAGACTGGTAATAGAAAATTCATAACTGGTAATAGGAAGTACTACAGCTTTACATGAGTTTCTAACTAGGAACTGTATGATATGAATTGACCAATTAATGTCCTTTTACATGATGTCAAATTTATATATTTATAATACATTTTATAGAATATATTTTATTGTATAAGATAAACTAATCATTTTTCAACAGAAACTGATGGAAGCTCAATTCTACTCAGGAACACCAGAGATGCATACATCAAAGTTTTCCAGTTGAGGTGTTAAGCGGTATGATCATCACCACGTAATTCCCTTCAGTCATTGGTCAGGAGGCTGTTCCTAGGCAGCCTCCTGACCAATAGATAATATATTAAATAATAATATATTATTACGCACTAAAGCCGAAAGAACAGATGTTGCAGTCTTTCAAAGTTAGCTTTATTGAGGTATATTTACACATTGTAATATTTATCCTTTAAGTGTACAGTTGATGAGTTTGACAAATGTTTAAAGTCATGTAACCACCAAAACAATGAATTTATTTGATATTTCCATCATTCTAAGAAGTTGTGTGTGGTGTGTGTGTGTGTGTGTGTATTGTGATATATATATATCATCTGGCTCAGAGCAACTGAGACCTTTGAATAGTTCTAAGGATGGTACTGGTTGGTCTAATTTCACTTCTTTAGTTTTGATGATGGCTAATAATGTTTTCTATTTTCATAGCTGAACATTGCTAATTTCTTCTAATGGAAAATGCTTGATTTACATCATGATCTAGAGTTTAAAGTAAGTAATAGACAACCACAAGGCTCCAGTTTTTAGCACAAAATTTCAAAGTTCTTTCCTTTTGTTTCCTTTTCTCCTTCTAACTTTTTTCAGGTACTTCTCCAGATTCCCCCTAAATCCATCAAGCCTTGTCCGACTGTTGCCCCTTAGTCCATGTGCTTTGTTGCTACCATGGTCATCTGGGAGCTTTACTGCTCAGAAGAGGAAACACTGAATTGGTGTTGTAAACTCTCCTCTTATTGCATGTGGTTGATCCATCATACCAGAACTTTTTGTTCGACCCTTTTTCTATGTGGTTATTGTGCTTAGCCACCTGCCAGTTTCTTCCTTCCCTTGATACAGTTTCTTTTTTTTTAATTATTCATGTTTCTCTTTTCTACTTAAACTCAAAGAATTATATACCTAAACTTTATAAATAGAAATATAACTAAATAGAAAATAGTGTGACCCTTAAATACAACATCTTTCTTTCTTGATATACTTTATAGATATATCCACCATTCTGGCTCTCCTCCTTTTAATAGCTTGAGATTTTGGCATTTGTTCTTTAAAATGTGGTTGCCAGAGCTTAAACATATCAGACATTGAAATTCAAAGTAAAATCTTCCTATATCTCTACACTGTATATCTATTTTTTTCAATATCTAAACAAATTAGCTTTATAGAGGTAACAATTCCATATTATTCCTACTATTAAATCTGTAATAAAAAATTGTTTTTTTTTTTTTTTTTTTCTGCCATGACCTGCCTGGCTAGAGGGTTAATATACCTGAGAGGAGGCCATGGAAGGATGGAAATAAAACACAGAGACAGTATATACAAAAGCTGGGCCAGACACTGCACTCTGCTCAGATACAGCGACCCTGAGGCAAGCTCAGCATGTTTATTATATACTTTTGAAGGTCGAGGAGGGAGTGGGAGTCTTCTTCTCAGGACTTGAAACTTGCTGGCAACAATAATTTCCCAAGGCATTTCTGTACCTGATTATCTATGCTAAACTACAAGCAGATGTCTATTAACTGTTTCGCTTCTCTATCCTTGGAAAATTGCTACACAGCCAAGCATGGCTTTGCCAATGCTTCGATCGAGTCCAGCTCAGATCTGGCTCTCTACATTTTTCTATACAAATTGATGTTAGAATAGATCTCTATATTGAAGTTTGGGTGTGATTAAAACAAAAATGTGGAAAGTATGGTGTAAATGAACTAATGTCAAAGCCAGAAATTTAGGCAGGTAATAATAAAATTCTGTATTAGTTCATAGAAATGAATTTGGTTCCCAGTGGGAAGTGTCCTGAAGGGAGAAGGTCAAGTGTGTGTTAATGGGAAATGAGGACCACATAAGGAAGAGACAGAAGACAAAGCGAGAGTTTATTAATGATGAAGACAGAAATCCCTAAACTTAACAGAAGTTAGACCAGGGCGGCATGTCTTTACAAAAAGGAGGGTAAACAAGGTAGAGATGGAAGTTTGAGAGAAGATAGCTATCAATTGTGGTTCTTTTGTTAGGCTGGCCAGTATGGATAACTGGATGCAGGAAACTAGGAGGGAGGTTGAGATAATAGATCAATTAGCAAGAGAGGAGAAATTTGTGGATCAGCCAGTTCTAACTATTTACACAGAGCATATAGTGATATGCAAATACATTTGATATGCAAATTTGTATCAGCATATGAAAGCAGGCAGGGATTAAATCAGATTTGCAGGTGATATTCTACGCTAAACCATCTCACTTTTCATGAAAGACTTAAACCAGACACATCCAGAAATACTTTTATAATATTGAAATATATCATGACATCATTTCAAACAGTGGGGAAATTCATAATTTCAATTTTGCATATTAACTTTTATACCATATTTCCTTATCAAGGTGGTTGTTACATATGAATAGGGAAATTCAGGATATTCAAGGAAAGACACCAACCCACAAGTTACACTAATATTGGCTTGTGATGAATGATGCTGCATAACTCCTAAAAGCATGACAAACTAGACAGTACATTGGCTTAAGTGCTTTTGGATAATAGACTAGTCTACTTTTTATACCGATATGCCGAGGGAGAGTATATGTTATTGTTGACATTTCCTGCTGCACATGGAGTAATACCACAGAGATAGCTGAATAATCTATATTTAAATGAAAGGGAAGATCAACTTGGTTATTAAAAATAGACACTGAAGGTCTCTGTGACCCATTCTCCTTGTCAAGATTTGGGAATCTTCAGTGCTGGCTTTAAAGTGTCTTCTCGTCCCATCTTACATGAATGTAGTTATTTTTATTCATCTCACGTCTTCAGATGTCTGGTCTCCGGCATCTTAAATAATGCTGCATAACTGCCTTCTTGTCAGATGGCACAAAAACTCATTCTTTAACAAAAGGAAAACAAACTGCTTCTGCTCTGCTCCGCTCAGACAGAATACCAGAACATTCATCTAAAGCCACTTCATAGAACATCTGCTCGTGATAACATATATAGTGGTGAAGACCTGGAAGCTATTAACATGTAATCCAATGCTGGCCTTTTCTGTATTTTCAGGGACAATAGGGGTCCATAAACTAAGCCCTTAAAGAAAAATTTTCCAGTCCTCTATCATGCATATCCAAATGCTTATAGAGCCTTATTCATCTCATCTGAGCCTCTTTGAGAGCCGCACACTTCCTTTTGATATTTAAATCACATAAAGATCATATGTGAAAAAGGAGTTTATAGCCTATTTCATAAGTCAACCAAAGACTTAAACTCAGAATATTGCCTAAATTGGTATTCTTTTTTTTCCCCTTTTTCCTGCCCAGTGATTGTCAGGAACGGATGACTATTCACAAGAGAACATGTGCAATTGTCGGGAGACAGCTTTGATTGTGATATTCTAGGGGGGTAGAGTAATATTCATCTAATAGGTAGAGACCAGAGATATTGTATAGCATACTATAATATAAAGGACATCCATATACACACACTCACGATGAAAAATTATCTAGTCCAAAATGTGAATAGTGCCACTGTTGAGAAACCTTAAACTAACCCTTAACATTTCTGTTCAGGAAGACTTACAAAACTTGTATAAATAATGTACCTCTTCTCTGCCCAACAATCAGTAAACTCAAGTTTTGTTTACTGTTATGGTGGACTTTGCATTTTGATGTGACATAAGGCATAAACCAAAAGGATATTTGGTAATACATGGGTTTTTGTATCAGAATAAATCATACTATGCATTTGAATGAAGTGAGAAGGTGTTTAACTACTATAATCCATTAACTGCTTAGAATGGAGAAGCCAATAATCCCATTTAGTGAGCACACATGGCGGGACACAGTATGAAGTGAGTTTTGGGCTTCTCTTGCTAAATGGGGAATCTCTGATGCCAATCAAGGAAGTTTAGGATTGTTCTACTCACATTCAGGAAAAAGAAGTCCTCACTCCAGCATAATCTCTGAAATATCTGAGAAAGCTCCACCAGCCCATCTAGGCCTTCATGGGATTAATTCTGGGACAAAATACTTTTTATCTTTGCCTTTCAAAAATACTATGAATCCATTTGTGCCAGACTATTTTCATCATTTTTATTTCACTTACCTCCACTTAATTATTCCAGGTCATAATCGTTCCCAAAGGTTTGTTCTTGTTTAGTTGTTTTATTTTGATTTTCACTTTTCCTTTTTCTGCAGCTGGAAGGCCCTGCCCTTTAGTTTTCTATCTAGTCTTAAAAACTTCAGTTCAAGTACAACAAAATTCTCTACTTTGATACTTGGCCATTTTAACATAAATGAGATTTTCCTCATATTAGACTGTTTTTACAATGGTTCTCTATTTTGAAGACAGGGCAAGATGAGAGTCACTTGGAGGGGAGGAAGGTTTGCATACTACTGCCCTCCACTTCTCACCATGCTCTCCAACCCTTGTGTATTCTAGCACTACCCCAGGCCCTCAATGAGAACCACTCCTCTTTAGAAATGACGGCCTGTAGCACTTCTTTGAGAACACATTGTCTCATAATTAGTCTTTGTACGTGTATTATCTCCCAAATTATAAATGTCAGAGACTTTATCCTATATCCTTTAGTAATCTAGGATTACTAAAGGATTCATTGTTGATATACATTTTCTAACACAATTTTACTAAGTGGCAAAATGCCACTTAGTATAATTGTGTTAGAAAATGTATATCAACAATAAATACTTTGTGGAAAATCAAAAAGTTATAGATGATGAAGTCCCAATCCAACAACAACAAAAAATCTCTTTAATGTTTTAGGATAAGATTTCCAAACTTACATATGTGCAGTTAAACAGCTTTGCTCATTTTAATAAAATAGCTTTAAAGCCTGACCCAGGATGAGAAGACGAATGCTAAAGAAAACAGTTTAGGTTTGATTGCATTAATATTTTATTGGAAGCAGCTAGGCAAATTATAGACTGATTGTAAACAACACACAATCAGTGGCTGTGGAGAATTTTGGCATTCAACTAGACTTTAGCTTCTTTAAGAAGCAATAGAAAATTTGCAAGAAAATAGTTCAAACTTTTAATATCCTAATTTAAACAGTATCACTCAAGCAGTTTAGCTGATTACAGTTATGAAAACACACATATTTAGCAGCAACTTGCGATTTCTCTGTGGTCCAGGTTACAAAAGGATTCATTGGTGCTCTTTTTAATATTAATGTCAATATTTTAATACACAAAAACACTGACACTGAGATTAAGCATTTTATCTCAGAGAAAAAAATGTTTTCTTCTCTCTATCAATATGACAAAACGATTATTCATGGCTATTACTTTACTGTGCTTTCAAACATATTTGCTACTTTAATTAGTCCATATTGAATTAATAGATGCAAATACAGTTTGTAACCAAAATGCTAGGCTCTTTGTGGAATGACAGTGCATTGCTTGAGGCTCTAAAGTACCACCATCTGTGCTTTTAATGGGAAATATTATGCTCAATTTTACTCAATGTGGAATACCAGGAGATCAAGGTAGAAATAGGGGCTTTCAGTTTGGTTAAAGTCAGTATTTACTGAAAGTCTTTTATATGTCAGGGACTGTAAAGACCAGGGAAATAAAAGATAAATGAAATGCCACTACTCTCAAGGACAGCACAGTCTAGGCTGAGACACAGTATCATCAGCAATAAACATTAGGATAAAAATTGATAAGGAGGCAAGGAGGGAATAGAGTGATTAAAAGAGGAAAAGTCACTTTAGAATTGTGAGAAAGTTTTATTTTTTTCTTAACCCCAAGTCTGTCTGTCTGTCTCTCTCAAAATTCTTACTCACCATTAAAAGCATTAATGGATACCAGAAACCATTATTAGCTAGTGAACTTTTACATTCTCTCCCCCTCCCCCCCATACTGCTACCTTTAACCAAAAAAAAAAAAAAAAAAAAAAGTGGATTATTTCTTCTCTCCAACTCCATACACCTCAAGTCTTATTCTGAGATTTGGTTGCTCAGATCCCTGAGTTCCTACCCATCTCCTTGACATACTCCCCACTCCCACCCACCCTGCAGGTAACATGCAACACTATCTTTAAAATATGTCCCATATTCTGGACTTTTCTTATCTCCAAACTCCCAATCAAGATGTGTCCCTACTGTGCCCTATTCCTTCACATCCCAGTGTTCTGCTAGGTGAAAGTTAAATAATTTGATGTCACAATTAGTACTGACAGGTTAATCAATGTCCCACATGATAAATATCTGTTCTTTGAATCTCTGAAAAAAAAATCTGTAAGTAAAAATTCTTCAATTTTAGGAACTGTTTTTATTAAGACAGGAAGGATATGCAGGCCCAGACAGGTCTCAGACTCACACAAACTCATTCTATTGTCATCCTTCACACAGCCAATTGTCCTAATTGCACTTATATCTGTTATTTAAGGACATCATGTACGAGTCATATACACCTATAATGAACTGAATATCTTTTAGCACATGAATGAAAACTAGGGTAAAAACTGTTCAATCCCAATCTATTCACAAACCTCCTAAACCCTTGATCATATCCAACAAATATATCAGTAGAGAGTATTACTCTTACATATCATCATTAACAAATATATATGTATTATACCACATTCTACCTTAGTTTTTTAAAAAGCTATTTAAAATGTTCAGTAGCATACGAAATAACTTTCTCTTATAATGTTTTTCTTTATAGGGATTTCAAAAATCTCAATAAGTGAAAGTATAATATATCTGTCTGCCATGTATATAGCAGTTATAACAATTACTGTTGTGAAATCAGAGGGTGAACAGTTTCTAAGATATGAAATATTTTGTGTCTACTTGAATTCATGGGGAAAACAGTAGGCATCTTTCAATAGTTTCCTGTGCTTGAAAATTTGGACTTTTAATGCAAATATAAAAAGTACATAATTAGTTTCTTTAAGGAATAGTGGCACAGTGTTTCTCTTCCTCAGATCTTCTAGAGTCTGCTAGATTACTGGTTCTCAATCTTTATAAACACATTAGAATGTCCTGGAGAACTCTACAAAATTATCAGTTCTCAGCTACATTACCTACCCATGAAATCAGAATCTGGGAGTGAGGCATTAGCACTTTTTAAAGCTCCATTGAGGTCAAGAACTACTTTTCTGGAGTGAAAATAAGGCCAATCATCCTGATGGACATTCTGGCCTTGGGCATGTGAGAAACACTGACACTGAGGAATGTGCAAGAAAAAATCCTATCCCCCAGATAGAA
Source organism: Pteropus medius (assembly GCF_902729225.1). Taxonomy (NCBI): domain Eukaryota; kingdom Metazoa; phylum Chordata; class Mammalia; order Chiroptera; family Pteropodidae; genus Pteropus; species Pteropus medius. The sequence continues at coordinate 28,303,279 of NW_024349800.1, forward strand.
ATTGAAGAGTGGTTGTTGTCCCACTTCATTTCCTGGCCCCAGGCAAGAATGATGAGAGGCCAGGTGCCAGTCATAAGGGTTTGTCAGTGAGTTTGTCAGTAACATTGTAAGTAGCTAATTAGCTATGGAGCAGAGAGAACTGGGTGGTTGAAGACAGTGACACAGAGAAGGGCAGCCATTGCTGCTTATGGTCAAAAGCCACATCCTTAGCAACCCACAGAGTGATGAGATTGAGTACTAATTTTTAGGATAAGTTCACATAGTAATAAAAGGTCAGGATCAAGTACATAGGGTTTGACTTTTTTCAAAATAATTGAAAATCGTAATCAGCCTATAGGGTAAATAGCAGAAGGGATAAAATTACCCTGTTGACAAATGTGGTTACCAGTGAAATCCTGAACGGAGGTATGCAACTCATCCAAAATTACACAAACAGTAAAAAATAGCACTTATACTTAATCCTACTCCTACTCCTACGCTATTCTGACACTGAAGAAATTGATACACTTAATTTCACTTTTAGGAGAGAAAATGTAATATGCCTCACTATAAATGTGCCTAATAAATGTCTAGATGAATATGTTTATTGTTATGAAATCTGGATTTTCAATCTGTGTTTGATATTGCTATTTTTATTAAAGAATTAATACAAAATCATAAAGCAGGAAAGTAAAAGATAAAGCATCTAGGCATTGAATTTCAGGTAAACAAATGTATCTCATATCAATGAAGTGGGAACATTGAGTTTATAAAATAGTAAATCTAGGTCTAGATTTTACACTAAAGAAAACCTAAAAGCACCCATTTGTTTTCCTGAATTATGCATGGGAGATTGGGATTTCTGGAGATCTCAGCACTGATTATTGCTGAGGGAATGCCATAGACTTAACTACACTGTTAGGTGAGATAAATTGTGCTCAGAAGGACAGTTACATGTACCCCATGTTGCCAAACTCAAGTCTCTCTTTAAATAGGTTTGGTCAAAGTGTATAAAGATCATCCATTTTACTTGGAATTATCTATAAATTTCTTATGTCCTGCTAGCACTTTTAACAATAGATCTGAGCAATAGATTGTCAGTATAAAATATTTTATTACTCGCTTTTATCTTCTAGGTTTTTTTTATAGATGAACTTTCTTGATGAAGAAACAGATGCTAAAGCCAAAATGGCACATGTGGCACTATTTAGATGTCTTTGCTCTGCCCTTCAAGGGATATTAATGTGTTTAAGAAGTAACTCCAAGTTTAACATCTCCTATGATGTTTATTTTCATTAATTTTTAATGATAATTTCAATGTGATATATATCTCCTGAATATAAACTGCAAAATATAATTTTTATCTATACATAGATATTTTTTATTCTTAAAAGTGAACAAAGAATTAAAAGGAAGGTAAAATAAAATATTTTATTTTTCTTATTTTGATATAACAGATACGAGTTTGATCAAAATAATAATAGCAGCAATGTTTCAATTATGAATGTTTATATATGTTTTAAGAAGAAAAATGGTTTTCTCTCCTGTGCATCTCCTTTGTTATTCACACAGAACACTGTACTTCTGGTAACCAAATGTGTGGGGTTTGTTGCTTCACCACACAGTTATTTGCAGTACCAGGTGGGTGTCTCATAATTTAACTAGTTTCTGACCCTATATACTTGGACATAGTGTAAGATGCTACAGGTTAAGGGCTCAGTCTGTTTCCACCCCACTTGAAATGCCAATTGCTATCTGTGCTTCATGATAGGCTGACTTTCAAGCTCAAAATATATTAGATTGCAAAAGAAATATGTTAAAAAAGAGCAGTATAACGTACCGTATTGTTAAAACATTTAGTTTATATATATTTAAATGAATTATAGTAGACTCCTAAAACTGATATTTTTATGCCACAGGATATTTTTTAAAGATCAATATGATATTCTGCTTCAAATTATATATCCTTTCCAAATTTTTTTTAAATTTTGATAAAATATTTTGAGTCATCTTAAAATATATGAGTGGGTACATTTTCAAAATTATTTTAAAGGATACAAACAAAAAGGAATTTTCAAATGAATAAAATCCTGAGTAACATGGCCTCCCCAAAGATCTGTTCACAGGCCAGCCAAGCCATTTATCCCAGAAACTTCCAGAGGAAAAGTCACACTTTGAAGATGGTCAGCTGAGTGGGCTTATAGTGAGTAGAAACAAGTCTCAGTCCCACGTTCCTTAGCTAGACAGCTCTTGAGTTCCAAGTGTGTAGATACATGCAAATTTGTCCCAGCACTCTGCAATGATTTAAGACTAATAAAACAGGAGAATTATGCAAGGTTTTTTTTTTTTTTTTTATTGTTCATACCTTTGATGGTTTCTAAAATTGAGACACTAAATGAATCATATTAGAGACTCTGACTGAATAGATCCCAAAGTCTTGGGAGCCACTAGATATTTTTTTTTTCTTGATGAATGAGTATGTTTAGTAGGGATAGAGTCATTTGGAACCCACGAGAAATTTTTCCAGACTCCACTGAAGCTCTGTGCTTAGAGTATAGTATAAGAATGAAAAAAAAAGACCAGAGCTCTCACGCTCGTTTAGGGGAGATGCTGTGGCTTAATCACCATTTTATTAGATTATTCCCTAGAGTACTCTTAATCCAAAGTGATAATAAAGAGTTTTGCTTAATTGCCCTATAAATCAGATTTATTGGGTCATACTCAAGAATAAAGTTGAAAAAACTGAACTCTGGAAATTTTATCTTATTAACTTATACTATGAAATGTGACTAGATAAAATTAATCATTATATTTTCATTGCCATGACTGTTTTTATGTCAGTAATCCTTCAATGAAACTAATTTCTAATACGAAGATTAAGAAATCAAGTAAGAAAGCTTGAGATATATCAGAAAGCCTGTATGTTAAATAAGAAAATTGTATTTCAGACTCTAAATAGGTTAAATGCCATTATTTCTTGGTGTTTGAATTAAATACCTTGGGAAGATAATTTAAAAAAAAACAATTTTTAAAAGGAAGACCTGGACAAGAACTTTTACAGAATTTATGTTAATCATAAATCTCTAGTTTAGCTCAGATTGCTCCAGGTCAGTAGTCACACAAAGCTAATAAAGGTAAATCATTGTAAAGAGGAACTATATATAGATAGATGATAGATAGATAAATTCACAGATTCATAAATACATAGATTTATAGATAAATAGATATAGATATGTATATAGAGAGATGGATATGTGTGCGTGTGTGTGTGTGTGTGTGTGTGTGTGTGTATGTATGGAGAGAGAGAGAGAGAGAAAGATAGGTATGTATATATAATATTAATATATAAATTATACAGCAGAAACTAAATGGGATGGTATGGCAGGAGTCCCAAATAAGTCAGAATTGAGATTTTATTACAAACTTTGACATCTGCCAGATCTATTATCAACCTTTGGTTTTTCCCCTCCCATGGGACTATGGAGATTCATGATAAGAATCTCGTGATTCTTTACAATCTTCAGTCATATCTAAAGATATAAAAGTTTGCAACAGAATACTTAATTTGATGAGAGACGAGATTCCTTGGGAGAAGATTTGTCCCAATGTTTCAAGGAAACTGCAGTAAAGTACAAAATTCACAGCATGTTTAGTGGTGATTCTTTCTTGTTGTGTCCCAATCTTGTTAGCCTGGTGATAAACATATGCACTTGGGAGTGAATGAGTTAGAGTACATGTAGAAACTTTTGGACCCTGGGAGCTAAGCTCAGATGATGGGCTAAGTGTGCAGAATATTAAGGAGGGGGAATTCTCTAGTCAATTCCTCCAAAGAGTAGGGAGCACCAGAACTCTGGCCTGAGAAAGATGGGAAAGGAGCCAGAAGAGCATACTCGATGTGGAGGTGAATACAGGGCTGACAGTACCATAGAAAGGTGACAATGTCTTTTAACAGTAGAAAACAATGCATGACATAGGCAGTAGGGCTCATACTGAAGAGGCTGAAGATATACCCAGGCATACAAAAAGGAAAGAACTTCCAAAGAGATTATCTGAATAATTTTAGAGGTGGTCATTAATGAAACGCAAAATTCTGCTGTAAATGTTTATATGGCTTTATTTGCTAACTGTTTAGCTTTGTAATTCTTATACTTTTATCATCATAGTTATGAGGAAAGGTCAGAAAAATAACTACTGTAAATACACACAGTGAATTACAAATTATATATGTACTTTCACATTATCCAGAGTAATGTAGATTGCAAATATAAATCCAATGCTCGATAGGAAGAGTGGTGTTATCTCATTTTGGTGGCTATAGAGGAAAAGAAAGCCAATGTTCTGAATATTTCTAGTAGTTTTAAAAGATATTCAAAAATTATTTAAAATGGCTGAAGATAAATATAATTGATATTATCAAGTTTTGGGAAGCCACGTGAATGACTGCCAAAATTCTAAAAATTTTTTATTTAGCTGCTATAATTCAGTAATGCCAAAATAGTACTTTGCATCTGTGATGTGTCAGGTACAGTGTTGTGTGCACTGGTCATACAACTACAAACAAAACTGACAATAGTCTCTGCCTTCATGGAGTTTACACATTAGGAAAAACACCTCGGAGGGACATTATCCATGCATCTTCAATGAAATAAACTGCAGCATTGTGAAACCAAATAGAATAAATTGAACATGTATCAAAACTAAAGGCGTAATAAGTTTGAAAAGATCTTTTATTCAGAACTGTCTATATTTTACCAGTTGTGAGAAATTAAAATTCTTTTGGGGTTTTAGTGGTTACCATAGGAACAGCAGAATCAAAGTAAGGCTTGTTTTTTCATTGTTCATGAACCCCACGACTTCCAAATCAGGGCTCCCTTTTAAAACTGGGTAGATGACGTAGGCTTCAGGCTTAAGTAGACTGCTGCCTCCTTCCTACTCAAATTTAAATTGTAGGAATCCTGTTCTCAAGGAGAGAATGGGCCTGGGAGAGACTGTATCCCAAAGGTGAAAAGAGATAAATAGAAAAACTCAGGATGATCAGCATATTTAGAGGTGACTCTTTTTTACTATTGGGAGTTCTGAGATATAGAGAGAAAGGTAGAGATAGAGATCCAAATTAACCACTCAATTAAGCTCAAAGAAGTAGAAAAATGAAAAACCTGGCTGGTTCTGTTTCAGGCAGTAGGTAGATGATACAATGGTGGGATGTCTCTTGGAAGGAATAGTAACCTCATTAATTATGAAAATGAGGCCCAATGAATGTCGAGCTTTGTTCGATAAAAAAACTGCTATCTGTCCTTTGGGATTGGAGTGTTTCTAAAGTGGTTGGCTGATAATTCAGAAGTTAGAAGAGGGGGTGAGAGTCCCCAGCCCCTTAAGCTGATATTTGACAAGTGCAGTAATTGTTCCCAGAGAGCAAAATCATTTGGAAAGTTTTAAACAAATGCAGATGCCCAAAGCACATCCTAGTGCTATAGAATCAAAATATCAAAGGGTGAGGTCTACAAATCTGTATTTTCAAATAGCTCATGGGGATATTCTGCAACAATCAGGTTTGTATATCACTACTCTAGAGAGTTTGTGAAGAATTGGTTCTTTCAAATCTTATTTAACTTGATCCACAGAAGGCAGTGTAAGGCTGACAACTAAGTGAGGTCACACCCTCTTATAAACCATTGGAGACTAGGCAGAAGAGAAGCATGTTATCAAATGCCTAAGGCTTCGGTACCTACATGGTCCAGGTCCTGTGACAACAGTTGCTGATTCCACCAATCCTTTATTTACACACTGATCTGTATTTGGAGGGGGTTGAAAAACAAACTACAGGAAGCAGAGAGATTAGGAAAAATATCTTTAGTTTTTACTGGCAGAACTCTACCCAGTTATAAGATTTAGTACACCTAGAGCTAACCAGCCTTCTAAGAAAAATTGTCTCCATATGCTGACTTCACTCCCTCAGTTCTTATGCTTATTGTTAAAATATTTTATTAATGCACACCTCCCTAAGTACTGATTTTAAATCAACTATGTATAATGTGGTTTTATTAATTTAAAATGACAATCATGTTATTATGCTCTAAGTCTTTTATAAATCATTTTACCAACCCAACTTTAGAGTTAACATTTATTAAATGATACTGTCTAGAATTTACTTGTTTTACCAGAAAGAGAACCAAATTTGAAGTTAGTTAGGGAATCTGAGATCTGCTTGATTTCCCCCATCCCCTGCCCCAAAGACTTATAAATACAGGAGACATTTCATCCCTCCAAGTCATAGTTTTTTCATCTGTAAAACGGCAATCATATACACACCAACTTGCCTCTTAGGTTGTATGAAAAATGCAAATTCATAAAATAATCTCAAATACAATACAATTATAAACTACCTGGTTATTATCATTTAAAATAATTAGGCTAAGGTTGAAACAATTGAGATAAGGCTGAAACAGGTTTGGGGCTCAACTTGAGGAAGGAATGAATGAAAAAATAATGCCATGATGAAGTTACTGAGGACCTGTATTCTTTTAATAGGCATAGTAATAGAGTTATTGACAACAACCTCTTCCGTGACATGTTTGTTCTTTGTGTTCCTATTATACTTGCATAAATGTAGTTTGCAATAAGAGCAATTATATCTCCCAGGGTTTTGTTGCTCTAGTATGTCTGGGGTTGAGTGTGGGAGTAGTATTTCTTGTTCAGATGTTGTAAAGTCCTGTCTGTCTGTCTGTGTGTGTGTGTGTGTGTGTGTGTGTGTGTGTGTGTGTGTGTGTGTGAGTGCGTTCTTTGGCTTCCCTTTTGAAGGCTAAGATATCACCTCTTTTCTTTCATCCTGTAGGTACAGATTTTTCTTTCAGTTGTGATGGTAATACCTTCCTAAGGGACAAATCCCAATTTGTACACTTCTTTTTATTATTATTATTGTTATTATTCACATTCCATCAAAAGCCAGTGGTCAGAATGAGTAGATTTTATATATGTTAAAACACAATACTTCAGTATGCTTCTTTCAAATAATTTATTGCACTTTTTAGAGGAGCTGTTAGTAATTCAAATTGGTGTTTATTGCCCTTGACATAGTAAATTGTGTTTTTAAATCTTGCGACCTTGTCTCATCTTCCTGCATATCTTTTTTCTATTTATGCAAAATTATCTTCTTGTTTAGCATCGAAAACTTCAAAATCATTTGAATCTTAGCTTTCTCTTTTCATTTTTCTTTTTCTTTTTTCTCTTAACTTTGTTTCTTGGTTTAGATATTATAGGTTTTATTCTTAGTAATTAAAATTTCAGCATACATATTTAACTGTATATATTTCCAGCATAATCCAAAGTTTTTCACCATGTACCTTATGCTTAACCATAAAATACTTTAACTGCCGTCTTGTAAAGCATTGTTGTCTAGAAATTTAATTCTAGCATTTAAAGGCACCTACAAAATGAGCCACGTAGTATAGTTAATAATAAGCATTCCCAAACTATTTTACTGATGAAATTGCTCTCCATTTTTTTTACATTTCACTTCTTTTCTGTGATTTTAATTTTAATGATGAAGGTAGTTCTTTCAAAACTCACAGAACTATACCTCACATTCAAATGTCAATGGATTCCTATTTAGCTCTCATAACTACTGTTAGTGATGCCAGCTTCTTCCTCAGTCCCCATCAGCAAGTCCCAATGATTCCATCTGCTTACTTATTTCCTTGTCTATTGTCGCCTTCCTCATCTATCAGCCATGGCCTAAGAAAGTACTTCTTGAGTTATCTACTTCCTCTTGCCCTCAGAAAATTCATTTCCACTTAACAGCCAGGATGAATTTTTTAAAATAAATTTTTAAAAGTATAAATTACATCCAATGTTTTAAAAATATAAATTGCATAATTTTTTAAAATATAAATTAAAATATAACTTTTAAAAATATAATTTACATCTTAATGTAAATGTAAAATATAAATTGCATCCTTTGTTAAAATGTGTAAGTTATTATCACTCTTGAGATAAATATAAAATTCTTAACATGGCCAATAAGCTCTTGTTTACGCCTTCCTTGATGTTTTTCAACATGCTTTTTTTTCTCTATCTGGAATACTTTTCCCTTCCATTCTTGTCCTGACTAGCTGCTGCACTTCAGGGTTCAGGTTAAATGAAGAAATGACTTTTTTATTTATTTAATCATGTATTCATAATTCAATAAATACGTGCTGATTTTCTACTATTTACAAGGCCTTGTTGTAGGCACTGGGATACGGTAGGAGCCAGACTAGAAGAAGGAGGAGAGAAACAGATGCGTGTATGTTTATCTTTATCTATATCAATATATATTAAGTGTTGTGGAGTAATTTCTAAGAGAAGCCTTGTCTGATACCAATCTAAATTTAGATCTTCCCCATTCTCCTACACAAGAATCTGATTTATAATTATTTTATTTTTGTAGCATTTATAAGAATATATAATGTGTAAAGTTTTGTGTAAGTTTTGCTCAGTGGATGTCTTTTGGTTACACTATAGACCCCATCTGTTAGGGAGAACGCTCCTTTTAGCTCTGTTCAGTATTTGGCCTTAAAACTGTGCCTCGCATGTAATACTATTCAACAGATATTTGTTAAAAACTGACTGATATTGATTTTTTAAAATATTCACCTTTATTAATTTTATCTTAAATGCTCACAGGGGCTGTTCTGGATTAGAGACAGATTTTCTATTACCTCAAAATAAATAATAAAAACACTGATTCCTCTTCCCCTTTCTTTAGGCAACAGGATGAAAGCTGACAGGATTTTTTCCTATGCAAGTGGCCCAGTACTCCATAGGTAAGAGATAATGTAAAAGGCTTTTCTCTGCTTATAAAAGAGAAAGAGGCAGTCTCCCTCCCTTCTTGAAAGGGTCTTCTCAAAAAAGCCTCTAATCCTTTATTTTTTCAAATTAAATTTATTGGGGTGACTTTGGTTAATACAATAATATAGGTTTCAAATATACAATTCAATAATACATCATATGTATATTGCATTGTGTGTTCACAAAGTTAAATTTTCTTCCATCACCATATATCTGACTCCTTTACCCTTATCTGCCCTCCCTTCCACTCCCTTCCCCTCTGGTAACCACTGAGCTGTTGTCTGCATCTATGAGTTTTTGTTTGTCTTATTCATTTGTTGCTTTCAGTTTTATATTCCACACGAGTAAATCATATGGTTCTCAAATTTTTCTGTCTGACTCATTTTGCTTAGCATGACAATCTCATGATCCATCCATGTTGTCTAATGGCAGTATTTCATCTTTTCTTATGGCTAATATTCCATTGTGTATATGTACCATATCTTTATCCAGTCATCTATCAAAAAACTTTTTAGGTGTTTCTATGTCTTAGCCACCGTGAATAATGTTGCTATGAACATCAGGGTGGATATATCTTTACAAACACATATTTTTAAATTTTGGCAGGAGATATCCAGAGAAAGGATTGCTGGGTCATTTGACATTTCTATTCTTAATTTATTTAAGAACCTCATACTGTTTTCCATAGCGGCTGTATCAATTTGCAGTCCCACCAGAAGTGTATGAGGGTTCCTTTTTCTCCTCATCCTCTCCAGCACTTGTCTTGTTGATAACAACTATTCTAATAGATATGAGATGGTATCTCTTTGTAGTTTTGATTTGCATTTATCTAATAGCTAGTGAAGTTGAGCATCCTCTTATATGTCTGTTGGCCATTTGTACGTCTTCTAGGGAAAAGTGTCTGTCAGGTCCTCTGCCCATTTTTTAATTGGATTTTTTGTTTTTTATTGTTGAATTGTACGAGTTCATTGTATATTTTGAATAGTAGCCTCTTATTCAAGATGTTGTTTGCAAATATCTTCTTCCATTCAATTGGTTGCTTCTTTGTCTTGTTGGTTGTTTATTTTGCTGTACAGAAGCTTTTTAGTTTGATATAGTCCCATTCATTTATCTTTGCTTTTACTTCCCTTGCATTTGAGGTGGAATTCATAAAATCCTCTCTACATTCAATCTTTTAATATGTAACTGAAACTCTGTCTAAGAGTCAGATAGCCCCCAGTGTGTGAGGATTTAATCCTTTTGAAATAATAATAATCATAATTATATAATGATTATTTAATTAATGTTTTGTAACATAATAATTTCTTTATATTAATATTTTTATAATGATGATCTTATTTTATTTTCATATTGTGTTAATTAGAATCTCAAAATATTGGTTAGTAATTGTGCTAGTAAGTATTCCTGTTGTGCTTCTGTTTTTAATGAGCTGGCTTTAGCATTCTGTGTTTATGATGCTATTTGCTCTTGGTTTTAGTTGTATACTTTTGCATGGGAGGAGAACTGAATGAGGAAATTCCCCTTTCTTTACATCAGCAGAGATATTTGAGTGAAAGACTCCTTTTAAGGGTTATGTTTTCTGAATCTTTTGGAAACAGCTTTCTGTTCTTGATCCACATATATTTATGGACTTCGCTATTTAAGTTACCTGGATTTTTCCATCAGCAACATATTAGATGTAATTTAAAAAGATAATATTACATAATTACTATTAATTTGATGTCATCTAGTTAGAAGTTACTGGGATTAAAAATATGTAGCCCTATCTAACAGGTATTAGATAACCAGGCATTGTACATCAACCAGAAAAGTATTAACAACATTAAACTTGGTTATAAATTGAGTATTACAGATGATTATAAAAGCTAGTGAAGCCAATTTTAAGTTGTAGAAAATTTTAATAGGTCAAATTAACCCAAGAATTTAAAAAATATGTTACCTTAACAATTTTATAGTTTCCCAGGCACATTAATTTAAAAAAAAAATTGATATACAAATAGTTGGAGGCAAGAGATTAAGATTATAAAATTCTATACTTTTTCCCAAAACAAAGAGTTTGGATAAAAAGCATGATTAATTTAATACCCATTATAATTCACATATCTGTTCTAATAAATTGCATTTTATTTAGACCCTTGTTTTTGTTTTTTGTTAACACTTTATTGGACCAGAGTATATTAAAAATGCAGCTCTTCTATGTACAAATAAAGATGTATTGTTTTACTTTTCAAAAGCATAAAAACAATTTTATTTTGTAATAAGTAGAATTGTATCTGAGGGGTAAAAGAGGAACTCTCATGAACAAAATTTACAAAAAAAGGATGCTTATTGCCACACGATTTATAATAAGAGAAATTTGAAGGAAAAAATGTCTAGAACCAAACAATATGACGTATTTCAGTAAATGTTGGCACAGGATTTTTAATGTATTGGGATTATTCTAAAAATTACACAAAATAGTCTAGAATACTAACTAATCTCATGAAATGCTCACATATAATTTTACTTTTTTAAAACTTGAATAAAACTGCATATATACATAGGCACAAATATATACATATACATATATATAATGCTGAGGGATAAAAGAGGGATCAATAATTTTTAAAATGTGCATATGTATATTTCATTATAGTATTCTTGTACTGCTCTGAGCTTCCTGAGCTCTCTGATCTCTGTATTGCAGGTCGAACTATTCTCCAACGAAACAATTTCAAGCAGAGTTGAAAGCGTGGGGTGATTATTAGGGCCAAGGGAGACATGTGTTCTGTGTAGGCCCTATGTCTTTAGCCAACCCTATTGGGGGCTGTGAAGCTAGAGCGATTTATCAGAAATGTCCTGCATTGGGTCAAAATGACCAAGCCTTTATGCTCCTGACTCCAGCAATTATTGGTTTGGCCTGTTCTTAGAAGGATATGAACTTGGGCAAGGCAGCTCTCTGCAGATGAAGCAGTTTCAAAAGAGGCTGCCAGCAATCAAAGCTACTGGGGCAACAAATGTTTCCTTGAGTGAGCATCTGAGCATCACATCTCCTTCTTCATTATTCTTTATAATTTGAACCTAAATAAGTGTATAATTATTATATATTATTATTATATTATTGCACAGATTGGATACCATGGATAAAATTAAACCCACTATTATATCTAAAAGTCCAATATCTTACCCACCTATGTTTTTTTAAAAAAAATTTGTACAAAAATAAATACTGATAAACAATATGTTACTTGTAAAAAACTCTCTGCCATCACAAATATATTCCATCATTTATTTAGGGAAAATATCTTGCAATTGTAACATGTGGAAACCTGTCTTTTATAGGTAGAATATGTTACCAGGACGACATTTTCCCCAAAGAAAAGTAAAACATCTTTCCCGCTATAACCTTTATTGCTACTAAACAACCGAACTGTCTACAAAGAAGGGAGTCTTGAGATTTTATCGATAGAATCTTAAAATTGTTGTTTTATTATTCTTAAAGTTTCCATTAACATATATACATGCTTTAGAATTTTGGATCAAAAAGTAAATCAATGATATTCACTGTATATCACGTTATTAATCCATTGGTTATTCAGCATCTGTTTTGTTATCTAGGTCATTAGTAAGTAAAGAGTGAGCAACTAAATAATTATATAGGTCCATTGCCCATTTTAATTATGGTACTTCAGTTCGAAATGAGTAATATGTGTTTTTATCAGCAAATGCCTGTTGTCCACATGGGATGCGCATACACATTCACACACAAACCCTAAAAGTATAATATTGATGGGCTCCATAAAAGTATACAAATAGAACAATTTTGGACGTTTACTGATTCATAGGAAATTAGGAAACATCTAATGTGGAATTTACATTTCAAATCTATAAATGGTATTCGTTTAGCAGATAGCAGATTTAATGTAACAAAATAAAAATATTTCATCTCTTAGTTTCAGGGCTGATGTCATACCATAAAAAGAAATTAGGTATTTGAAAAAAAAATTGAAAATCTAAGAAAAATATTAATAAAAGTGCCTTCCCTAGGCTACACTGATGATTCTTATGTATACATTTTATTTAATTATACCAATTTTTTAGTTGAACTATAAGATAGCAAACATTAAAGCACAAATATTATGGATTCATTAGCTCTCAATGAAGCATATTTCTTCTCTTCTACTAAAAGAATAAGTTCTAATTATGTGAAATTTTTCTAACATGAGTAAATAGTTTCCTAAAATGAGTGAGCAAATAACAGAATATTTAATTTTACATCATTAATTAAACTAATAAACTAAAGAGATAGTTCTACATTCTCATGTGTGATCATTGAATAGCACCAAAGAGAGAAATATAATTTATCAGAATCTTGGACTTCTTAAAAACTTGACAAAGGAATAATTGATTTTTGTAGGTACATTGTATATTTTTCAGCAGGTAAATCACTCAAGTGGGCAATATTTTCTTAAATTTCAGTCTTAGAAAAAAGCAATATTTTAAAACATGAGGCAATGAAAACTTTATTACAAAATGGGAAGATTTATTATAGAAAATGCTGAGGAGATACAGAATAAGACTGTCTTTGTAATAAAATGTTCCATCCATCATCCAAAGTACACAATATTTTCTTTCATTCCAATACATTTCTTGGGCAGTGCCGTAACATAGTGATAAAAGCACGGTCATTGAGGCAAAACAGCTTGCCACTTATTAGCTGAGTGATGTAAACAATGCATTTGAGTTCTCCCAATCCTAATTTCCTCATTGGTCAAATAGGAATAAGAAGGTATAATAATGCATACAAGGTTGTTGTCTGTAAAACATGAACTATCTCATATGGGCCTTTCCACTTTCTGTGATTTTTTATTTGCATTTATTTCACATAGAAATACCAGTCATTTTTGAGGGAGTAAGTTGTTAATGTAATGAAAAAATAGGAACTTATTAGTAGTCACCCAGCTTGCTATCTCATTTCCCTAACTCACAGGGATGTGGTACATCCAGTCATATTGCAGCATCTCATTATTCTGTATTTACCATCTGTCTTACTGCTGGATTAAAACACAGTCAAAGTAATTACAAATGCTTTGGAATATTTTTCCTACCATGATTTATTTTAAAGTGAAGTTCACTGTACCCAAGACAGTTCAAATATTTAAAGAAAACAGAATCTGTACAGTTTCTGTTATTAATACTATAATTCAGGAAAGCTCTATACAATTTTAGTATACTTCAAATTATGCGATTACATATCTTGAAGAAAATAGATGTTATACAGATGAGAAAAGTGATCCCAGATAAAGGAATTTGCCAAGGTCAAAGAGCTTTTAAGGGGCCTAATTAGAAATAAAGAATGGCTTTCTCCTATAATCTACCTGCAGAAAAGCTGTTTACAAAATTATATATCCAGGAGTATTCTAAATAAGATAAAATTCTCAGATGTTTACAATAATTGGACAGTTTAAATTTGTCAGAATGTTGAACAATGTATGTATGTGATTTATTGTTTTGGAACCTCCTCCTACTAGAGAGATAGGAAGAGTCATCACTCAGAATGCTGTCAGACCTCGACATTCACTTGTAATTTTCTACTTCAGGAGCCTGGGGATTTCTTATGCTATTTTTTGTGGTTGAAAACAAATTAATATGCTAAATTCTCTTTCTACAGAGGATTTCTATTTTTCTAGCAACAGTTCTGGGGTAAAATATAAGGCAGATATTGATACAGTAGCTAACTAAATATATCTAGATTCCAAATTATTTGATAAGACCTATAGTAAAGAAAATTTAATAGATATTGGGATAATTATTTTATTATGAACCTGTGTTCACTATTATTAATAGGGTCTTTGATAAATATGCTTTGGGGACCAGCTAACAGAAGAAAACTGTATCTTTCCATTATGAGATTAAATTTGACTATGTTAAAAATACTTCTATATATAAAGTCATACTTTTCAATAAATTACTGTGTTAAGAATTCAATATTTGTAGAATATTCTTACAAATGGCTCGGCTAACCGACTTTGAGGAAGAAAACAAACTGCTTAGTGCTAAATTTGTGTAGCATTCAATTTTCTTATTCAGTGAGTGACCATGTGAACAGTATAGATTTGATATCATCTGAATATGACTTTGTAAATTTCAGTAAAATAAATAAATAACCCCTAGAGTTTACCAAAATCTATATACCTATGTTATTACAGTGTCTTGAGTTCCTACCAGTAACACTAAGATTCCCACTTTGGACTTCTTTTTTCTAAATTTCTATCCAATTTGCTAGAGTCTAAAGGGAATGGAGATCTGTATTTGAATGAAGACTATCCAATGTTATATTAACAGGTTATGATTTTGGATAAGATACATTATGTTTTGTTAGGCTCTAGAACTAACTCCATGAAATGTGGTATGATGATGACTCAACATCTGTTTGACCACATGGATAAACCCAGAATTTCTAAAATGCTTGAAATTCATTTCAATAAAACAGTTCCATGAAATGGAAGGTCTCACTTCACAAAATGTTGATCCAAGCTTTAAAAAAAAATTAATCTCTCAGTTATCCCTGAATTACTTTCTCTGCAATAACCCCTGCATCCCCTACCCCCAATCTGTTACTACCTACACACAGATGGGAAAATAAAGGTAATTCTTCTTATGTGAGATAAATACTAATAGATTAATTTAGAAGCCGAGAAATTGGCAGAATTAGACTCTTGAAATACATGGATGTCCCAGGGTTGAACTTTTTTAAAAAAATCTATCTACATTATAAGTATCTCAGAGATAAGGTGAGTAAGCTATCGGTCCTCTTTTTAAAAAGCTTTTTAGCTAATGGGAAGGAGATAATATGGAGAAATACACACAAATTGTTATAGGTACAGAAAGTGCTCTGGAAGTTCAAAGAAAAGAGAATGATGTATTTTGAGGGAATTATAAAAAAGGCAGCTTAAAGGCAATACTTGAATGTTAGATAAAATTTTGACAGGTAGAAATAGTAGTAATATGACAGAACATTTCCAGTAGATAAGATGAAAAGACGGGGAAGTTCAGAGTAAGAAAGCAGTAATTGGAATAGAATATATGTAGGGGGACAGTGAGTTTAGGCTAAAAAAATAGGGTGAAGCTAGAGTAAGACGGCTTTAGATGGCAAGTTAAAAGTTTATGATTAATGGGTAAGTCATTAGGTCTCCAGGTTACTGTGCCAGAAAATGGTACATTTGAGCTCTGTTTCAGAAAGATTAATCTGAAAGGTGGATAGAGCAGAGGGGAAAGAAGTCGAGGTGTCTAATTATTATGGAACTCTATTACTTAAGACATGAGGTCATTAGAGGTAAACCAAGAATGGAAGTTTTCTGCTAAGGCAAAAGAGTGAAATAAAATACTAAGATAAAATAAACCATTCATTCATTCATTGATATATTTCAGTCAATGACTTTTGAGTGCTGACCATGGCCAGACACTATTGCTGTTAAATGCTGGAGAAACAGTAAGTATAAGAAAGGCAGAGCTCTTCCCCTCAAGGAGCTCACATTCTTATAGGAATTGAACCTTCTTGACAATAACTTGGCAATAGAAACTGATGCCATTATGTTAAAAAAAAAAAAAAAAGTTAGCAATGTATTTTTCCCAGCAAATCTACCCAGAATTCACTATTAAGGACCCACTTATGCCTTCTTTTATCTATTTACGTAATAACAATTCCAAGGGGAATCAAAATCTGTTACCTATTGCTGCTATAACAAGTTATAACAAAATGAATAACTTTACAAACACACACACAATATTTTATACATTATCTGAAGGTCAGAAGTATAAAATCAGTCAAACTGGGCTAAAATCAAGGGTTGGCAAGGTCAAATCCTTCTAGAGGCTCTAAGGGAGAATCTGTTCTTTGCCTTTTCTAGCTTCTAGAGGCTGTCAACATTCTTTTGGCTTGTAGATGCATCACTCTTACCTCTGATTTTATAGTCACATCTCCTCTTTCTGTTTCTTTCAGTCCAAGTAGGCAGCATTTTTGCTGATATTACATTCTTGAGAGCTTTGAGGGTCTCCCTCGCATGTCATAAGGATTCATTGTATTCGACAAAACAATTCTATCGCTACTTGGCTTCTGCTGAGATAACTGAGAGAATCCATGATTTTGTGCCTAATCTATTCAAAAAGCCTTCTGTATAATGAAATATCCTCATCTTTTGAGCCCTGCAGTCACTAGCAAAATGTTGTCTATCCATTCCCTTGGCTTTCTTTCTAGGGCACGCTTTCCTGAAAATGAATCCCTAATATTAGCATCTTTTGAATTCTGGATAATCAGAGTTTCTCAAATCATCCAGTCCTGGTTCCTTTTTGCTTAACAGTTCATCCCTCAATTTTTGTTTTTCCTCTCACATTTTAATGTAAGTAGACAAGAAGAAACCAAGCCATATCTTCAATACTTTACTTGGAAATATGCTCAGCTAAATAGCCAGTTCATCACTAATAACTTCTACTTTCCACACAACTGTAAGACAATACAGCCAAGTTTCCTGCATTTTATAACAAGGATACCCTTTCCTTCAGTGTTCAGTAACATTTCCTTCAGTTTTCTTTATTTCCTTCCGAACTCTTACCAGCAGTGATGTTAATGTCCATATTTATGCCAGCGGTCTTTGTGGTGGTTTAAATATTCTCTGAGACAATAAAGGTTTTTTCTACTGGGTTGCTCACTTCCTCTGAGCCCTCACTAGATGCTCCTTTAATGTCCATATTTCTACTAATAGTCTAAAGAAAGCTAGGAGTTTTCTATAATACTCCTTAAATTTATTTCAGTGTCTACTCATTACCCAATTTTAAGCTACTTCCACATTTTTTTGGTATTTGTTATAGCAGCACTCCACTTCCAGGTAGTACTAGCATCTGTATTAGTTTACTGTTGCTGATGTAACAAACTACCACATAGAAAATGCTGATGCGAAAGCCTTGGGAGAGGGGATGGGGGAGAGTGACAAGGGAGAGAAAACCAGATTGCCTGATGTTTAAATCGTAAGTCAGGCTTCAGTGCTACTGCAGAACGTTTTGAATCAGTAGTAATGATGCTTAAATGCAGAATGTACAATGAGTCACATGAATAATTTAGAAATGCACAATTAGAGGCACATGAGATTATGTATGACAAGGGAATCCCGCAACCAGTCTCATACATACTTTTATAAGTCTCATATAAACATTAGTGAAATATTAACACCTCTACTAAATGTGATTCCATAAACTGAAAGTTTCATTTTAGATGGATTTCTTATCTTTTATGAACTTTTCAAATATCAGGTGCATAATGAATCACTGGGGACAATTAACTTGTAAAACATTCAGCGATGATATATAGTAAGAAACTTCTGATACCATGCAAGGAAAGTTAGTAGAACTTCACAGTGGACATTAAAGTTAATTAATTAAAACATAGTAATAAAATTCTTTTACAATTTAAAGAAAGGGGCTAATTGGAAAAGACAGCAAACAAAGAGGAATGTGACTGCATACTAACATATCTAGGTTAATACTTCTGAAGAAGACAAAGGCATGCAATTCAATATAGATAAAAATCTGGAAATATAATAGGGCTAAAGTGGAAAATTCATGCTAAAAGAAAATCTAGGGAAATGAGGAGATTAAGAGGTAATTACTGAAAAATCTCAATTCTCACTGAATTGCTGAAGAGTAGGGCAAGAGGTATATTTAGCAGTTATAATGCTAATTAGCAACAGGTCACAGATTTGAGAAGTTAGAAGGGTACATTGTTCTGAAGTTAACTGTGATTTATCATTTTCAAAAAACTTTAATGGTACAAGCATTTGTCTAAGACTGACTAACTCATGTATAACATCAAAATTTTACATAGCAACTAGAAGACATTTTTTAGAAATGATTTTAATTTCACCTTTCAAGAAACCCTATTTTGGAGAGGTAAGGTCAGCAAATACCTTTCTTGCTTTACTTTACCTCTCTGAGTCCTGATCTACCTTGAACATCTCTTGCAGCTCACACTAAGCCTAAAATATTTCACCACTGCTTTTGTTGTTATGTTGAAGGTTAAGTTAGAAGAAGGTGAAAATGGAGATGAGACAAACATGGCATAATATCAGATCTTGTCATTATAAAATACTTTGTAAGCAGAAGATGCTTAACATTTACTGAATGATAAATCAACCTTCTTTGCCAATGACTTTTGAGGTGCTTCATTTACTACCTAAGGTTTAAATAGGCATTGATACTTTACATGAAATGTAATGGCTCATGAAAGAGATTTTTCCTACTTATCTCATTTTCTGCATTCTCACACCTACTCCGATAGTTCAGCCTCTCATCTTCTCTAAAATGACCATAACAATATCCTTCTAATAATTTTCTGTGATACCAGCCACTAATGTCCTCAGTATATTCTCTATATGTCAAAACAGCTAAATTTCAAAAATACATAGATGATAAAACTAGCTTTCTTGCTGTAAATACCTGATACTTACAGAACCATGTGGAAATTTCTAACTTGAGAAGGCACTATAGCTAGCCCTAACCCATGTTTTTCAGCCACACATTTATTCCATATATATTTCATATATAGATATAAAACACTGTATACATATGTGTGTGTATATACATATATATATTACTATATATATAATGTCCTGTTTCTCTGAAGAACCCTGATGAAAACAATTGCTGAGAGAATTTAAAAAATGTTGTGAATTGAATTGTCTTCCCCAAAAAGATATGTTCAAGCTCTAACCTATGCTACCTATGGATGTAATTTAAAAATAGGGACTTTATAGATGTAAATCAAGTCAAGTTTAAGTCATATTGGATTAGGGTGGTCCCTAAATCCAATGACTGGAGTCCTTATATAAGAGAAAAATTTGGACACAGGCATGCACAAGGAAGAATACCATGTGATGACAGAGATAGAGACTGGAGACATACATTTAGAAGCCAAGGAACTCCAAGAATTGGCAACCCCCAGGAGCTGGGGAAAAAGCATAAAACAGACTCTCCCTCGGAGATCTCAAGAGGGAACCAACCATTCTGAGACTTTGATAGCAGATTTCTAGGCACCAGAACTGTGAGAAAATAAATTTCTGTGTGTGTGTGTGTGTGTGTGTGTGTGTGTGTGTATGTATGTTACTCAGTTTGTAGCAGTTTATATGGCAGTCTAGGAAACTAATGCAAGAAGTAATGGTTTGTAAGAAAAGTATTTATGTAACACTCCCTGAGTTTCCTTAAAAAAAGTAACTTTATTTTCATGTTCTGAGAGATTAGTCTACCACATATTTGAGTATTGTATTTTCATCAGAATTTGGTTCAATAAAGAATCGAAGAGATGACTAAAATCTTTGGAACACATACATTGACATATTGAACCCAGTGTTTATTCTAAAAACTTGTCACTTTTTGCTTTTGTTACCAAGAAAGTAAAAGAATATATAATAAAGTATAACTATATTTTTGCCTTCTATTTTTGATGAGGTGAAAGATAGTGTCTGGCACATCACAATGAGTTTGTTTTAATGCCTGGTAATTATGATTAATCACTGGAGAAATTCACGTGGAGTAGTTGGCAAAAGTCAATTATGTTTAATATCAAAATGCATTAATCAGGTTCCTCCTTTTTCAGATCATCCCTTCTCAAATGGATTTTATTTTTGATATTTTGTTCAAAGCATCTGGGCCAACTAGGAAGATGATTGTTTTGTTATGATTGTTTTGTTACTTGATCGTGCCTTAGCAAAAGAGAACAAGTTTTCCCTTAAACATATCTACCATGATCCTCCTTAATTGCCTTGTCTCTCTCTTTCTCTCTCTACCTGCTCAATGAGAAAATGGATTTGTTTCTGGAGCTTATTTTCACATTCAAGAAGTACTCCAAGTCTGAAATAGAAATTGGTACAGTTTTTCAGGTAAAGGTGCTTCAATGAGGCCTGTGGGTGAAAAAACCTGGCTTGATTTAGGGAATGTGAATGCATCGTATGGCTTTAGTTCTGTTCCTACACTGCCAGGTTATTTTCCACATTACAACCTTGGCAGTAGTTTTACTAGAAATACTCTGACAAGATGTATATCCAGTTTATTTTTGTAAACAAGTCTTGATTCAGACTTCACATTTACAGACATAACATTTCAACAGTTCTACAGATTAATAAATATACCTGAGGAAATAGGAATTATCTGAAAAAGAATAATAATATGTATCTAAATCTTTGTAGTATATTATCAAATTTACTCTGTAGAAAATCCATGGACTTTTACATGTTATTTTTTATTAAAGGGAAAGAAGTAGAAAGTATTAGTAATGTATTCAAATCATTCAAATTATAAAATCATCCATAAAAACCAGTCTAAAGGAACTGAAGAGCAAGTAAATGATAAGAATAATAGTTTATATTACTCAGAAGACATAACTAGTAGGACATATAGGTAGATTCTTCTGACTAGAATAATTAAAATCAGAGAGTGAGAAAGAAAATGAATGAATGAAATAATAGAATCAGTAATAAGAAGTAAAAAAGTACATTTAACATTTTCCCCAATAAAATAAGTTTTAAGAAAAATAAAAATTAAAAAAATTAAAAAGTAACAAGGGGCATCTAAAAGAATAAGATTTTTTTAAATATTAGAAAATATCTGTATTTTGTATGCATATTATATTATACATTATGTTTATAATTATACATTACATTTTCCAGTTGCCAAAATAATGGAGCTATTCAAGATCACGCTGGTACAAACCTGAGTTGTAGATAAGCCCTAAAGAGTATAACACAGGGAATCCCAAAATATTACTCCTGCATTCACTATAATAAAAAATTCTCATTAACAGCTTATTTTCATTGATGTACTACAGGTCACTTTTAAAACATAACCAAAATTCTTCTTCCCTGGCTTCTAGATGACTTTGATACTGTGTTCTTTCTATAACTGTTTCTAGAAGGTTTTCCTTTTCCCTATCAACTTCTTCAAATTTCTCTTTTTGGGCCACTTATAACTTTTCCAGATTTAGATTTGTCACTTATATTGTTTTAAATTCTTACCTGATTTATTTTCTCTTTCTTTACTCAAGAACTTCCCATTAGAAAATCTATTGCTTCTAATCTATGATACCTTCTCGTCATTTAACAGTGATAAAGCTTACTTTTGCTTCCAGGAATTTTCTTAAGAAGATTGTGTGATGTTCCAAATCCAAATTATTTACTGTATTCAGGTGAGGAGTCAGACAAAACTTGGACTTGGGGAAAGCTTTCCTTGGGCCCCATTTCATCCACACTAAGCTCTTCCTTTATTCTGATTACTTGCCGGCAATCCAGTATTCTAAACCAGCCTACAAAGCCAATGCTCCCAAACTCGTTTCTTTGAATTTAAGAGATTTTCATTAAGCCATGAAGCAAATTTCATTGATTGGATTAGTTTCCTACTGCTGCATAACAGATTATCACAAATTTAGCAGCTTAAAACAACGTTTATTTATTTTCTCTTAGTTTTAGTAAGGTCAAAATTCCAGGCCATATATGTATGACTGAGCTCTCTACTCAACACATTATTATAAGACTAATATTCAGGTGTCAACTGGCCTGTTTTCATCTTGAGGCTTTGGGAAAAATCTGCTTTCAGATTTATTCTTCAAGTTGTTGGCAGGATTCATTACGTTATGGCCATGGGACTGATGTCCTCATTTTCATGCTGGTTATTAACTAAGGACTCCCCTTGTCTCTGATATTGCTTTCAGGTCTTTGCCTGTGATTCACTTCTATCACAGCAATGGAGAATCTTTCTTGAATCTCTCTCATCCTTTGAATCAGTCTGACTTCTATAAACAATCAAAGGAAACCCTCTTTTAAAGGGCTCAGATGATTATTTTAGGCTTGCCTGGATAATCTCCCTTTTGATTAACTTAAAGTCTGCTGATTAAAAACCTTAATTACATCTGCCATATCCCTTTGCTATGTAATATAACATAATCAGGGGCTTAACTTGAAGAAACAGAAATTGTGGGGATCATCTTAGAATTCTGCCTACCACGCTAATTAACTTAATTATTATAGTCTTAATAGAAATTATAGAAAATTTGTAGTTGACATAATATACACAGAAAACAAACTTCACTAACTGAAGATCAAAAGATTTAAAAGAATCAAATTAAAGCATAATGTACATAAATTATAAACTGAATTTTATAAATCTGCACAACAATAATAAATATATCAAACAGTGATAGATATTTATATTTTAGTCTATAACGTCACATATTGTAGAAAATATTACTTAGTATACTCTTGTTTGCATGGTGTATTAGTCCTCAATTTAAGTAAGTTTGAAATATAAGTACACTATTCTAAATTCTATGATAGCTGCTTTTCTAAAGCATATTTACTTCTAATTCAATAGCATGCTTTCTAACTTTAATACTATTTGCTTGTCTATTTTAATTTTCTCTATAAACTGCACCAATTGTTATAAAATGCGAAAGCATATGATATCTTAACATGAAGGAAATTATTTTAATAAATTTGTTCTGCAGAGATATAAAAACAGAATTCTGAAGCCAATGAAATTTAATACAGTGAAAAACAAAGTTTAAGTGCCATAATATTATAGCCAAACGAATAAAGAACAATGTATAGAAATACTGTTTTCTATAGTCTCAGAACAATGAATTTTTACATTCATATCTCAATTATATATTCTAATTTCTTTCATTTGATGTTTATTTTCTCTTTATATACTATGCATTTTATCTGGATCTGTGTAGTACAGCTAAGAGAAATGAGCCTTTCATTCATTTGTCAGTAGCTAGAGTAGAATCTTGGACTCGTCACTTTATCTTTGTACAACACTTGAGTTCTTTTCAGCTACAAAATGATGGAAATTTACTAGATGATTTCAACTGCAAAGGTTTATGGAAGGAAATAATGTCATCTAGAGTCTTAGGATATTTCTACACATTTCTATACATAATGGTTAGCTTGAAATAAAACAAAATAGTTATTGTTAATGAGTATGTGCCCATCAGCAGTACTTCCTTTTTTGAAGTGATAAAATTGTTGTCAAATTAGATGTGGTGATCACTATCGAATTATCTGCTTTAATTAGGTGAATTGTATGGTATGTGGACTATACCTCAATAAAGCTGTTAAAAAGAAAAAGCACACATAATAAAGACAAAAATCAACTGAAAGAAAGAGACAAAAAGAAACCATAAGAGATATAGATTTTGATTGAAGTGATTAGCACAGTCTATAATGACAGAATGGAAAACAGCAAAAAACTGAAAACTATCACAAGAATTAAATTGAAATTCTACAACTTAATTAGATAGGTTCAAGTCTAGATTAAACACAGTTCAGAAAGTTTAAATGAACTGGAAAATTTATAAGTCAAAAAAATCAGATTAAAATTTTCAGAGATGAAAGAATGAGAAATACAGAAAACAGTAAGAGACATTGTTCTTGGTAATGAGTATTTGGATTTGACACTAAAAGCAAAGGAAATAAAAGCAAAAATAAATAAAACTACATCACGCTTAAAAGCCACTGCACAGCAAAAGAAACCATCAATGAAATGAATATAACAAAATTAACAGAATATTCAACTCCAAATGCTTAAACAATACTGTACTTAAAGTAAAAGTCTGGAGGTGGAATGCAAGCAGTTGTCAAGGCTCTTTTTTTTTTTTGCCTCACTGGAATTAGCTCATATTCACTTATCTGATATTTGTTTCCTTATGGGTGAAGGATGGTTACTGAAATGCAAGCACTTCTGCAATCAAAGCACTAATAAAGTAACGAAAGATACCTACCTACCTTACATGCCTATTTTTCAGGAATGCAAAAATTTTTAAAGAAAACCCATTTCCCAAGAAATCATGTAACATCCCATTGGGCAGAATAGTTCACGTAGCTGGTGGTAGCAGAAAAGGAGCCTGTAATATTGACTATTTGTCAAAGGATTAGAGCAATACTATGATTGGCTTTGATCAGTTATGATACAATGGGACTGTGCACTTAAAATTAGGTTCTGTCAGAAGGAAGTAATGGACATAACCACTAATGGGAAAGTGCTAATAGTATCTGCTACATACAGCTCAAATATCCTTATTGAAGAAATAACAAATCCCTATTGATTTCGAGATATTCTAGCCAAAATATTTAAATAGATGGAAATAGTCATTTCTTCTTCCCTTCTTTCTTTTCTTCTTTTTTGAGTAGATCCTTCATTAACCTTCTACAACACATCCAGTCATAGCCTGAACCATGTTTGCATGTGGTTTTCTGGTATCCACCTTCCAGTACACTGTTTACTTCTCAGCTATGTTTCTTACCAGATACTACAACAGTTATATTTGACTTTACAGTTCACTCATGCTAGAATAAGTAAATAAATATTTCCAATTCATTTGGCAATAGAGCTGAATTTAAATTGTCAGTAATAGAAGAGACCACAGATAGAAGAATTGTTAGATACTTGGTCATGATATATGCTAAGAGAAGCCTAAGATTAATCTCAAATGGAAAGTATTTAATAAACTTTCTATTGACCTTTACATCTTTTGCTGTAACTGTGAACTAAAAGGAAAACTACATAATAAGTTTTTCATATTACACATTCTACTTCCTTACCTATAATGGCAGCAGTGCTAATAACCAAGAGTGGGGAGTTAAGAAACCAATAGCTTATCTATTGTACAAATAGACTATATATCCTCTGGGCAAGTGAATTTACATTACACAATAATAAACTTAATTTTTACTTTCTTGAGTATGCTGGCATGTAAAAATACTGATCTGTGCTGATGATACTTGAATACTGAATATCATTTTTTTTCCTGAAAATTAAAAAACCAGACAAGTTTTAATCCCCTAAATTGGTCTGATATGGAAGTTCCAACATTTCCTCAAAACTATAGTCATTCACCTACTTGAAAAGCAGTAATTTTTCTCTTTAAATATTTTCTGATGATGCCATAAATTCTGTGTAATTCACAAGAGTCAAGTAAATATAAGCACTGTAGATGTGCAAAAAAAATGTTCTTAAGACTTTTTGCTAAGGAAAATGGAAAACCAATCAGATATCTATAATGACTTCTTTATTATATAAAGAAATCACACCAGAAACAATATAAAATCTTAGGTTCAAAGGACTTCCCTTATATGTTTACTTTTATAAAATGTTTTATTTCCTTTGCTCTCACAAGCACACTCTGTAATATAATCTGCTTTATCCTTTTTAGTTACATAAAAGATATAGCCTAGAAAAAATACAATAGACTACATGCCAATGAGTTCAAATTGCACAGAAATTTTAATTTTATTTAATGGCTCTGTTTTTATTGCATTGCTTATTAGTTCGAGGATTATTGCATTTGCTGAAATGCATATATGTATGTGTCTATATAGTGTATATGTATGTATGCATATATATTTCCAGGTTTAGAAAATACTTTTCTTCAAAAGAAAGTATTTTTCTGATTGGTCAGCAAAATCAGCCATATTTCTGGATTTAACTAAATCTCCAGAATCTTGTTAAGTGAAAAGCTAAATATTTAGCTGGACTATCTGATCTGCATCTTTCAGGTTCCTAAATTTCTTGTCCATGTCTAGCATTATTTTTAGCCTTATTATTTTAGCTAATAACCTACTTGGTCAGCTTCCATATTTCACTTTCGGGCCATGGATTTGCCATACTCCAGAACAGACTCTAGTACCATCAGAAAGAAAGAAGTCCCAACAGAAATGTTGTTCAGATCATATAAAGAGTAACTCTTTCTGTTTGCTGAGTCATGACTCATTGTTTTGCCTAATCTTTTTGTTTTTCAACCCTCTCCAACCTTTTCTTGACTTCTGACTTCTATGTGTTCCCAAACTCCCAGATTCTCACTTTTGTCTTGTCTTTTTATTCTCAGGGCAGCAACTCTATTAGTACAGTCCTTTTGGTACACAATTTCCCCATGACTCATTCTTTTATACAGAGTTTGTCTCAATTTTCATATGTTTGACTCAAAAATCTCTGCTTCAGGCCCACTTCTGCTTTTTTGAGCTCTAGACTTGTGTATCCAATGTCCATTGGATAACTTACTTGGATTTCTAATAGGAACCATACACTTGACACTGGCAAAATAAAATCCCCCTCCTAATTTTATCTTCTTCACTTAATTCTCTTCCTCTTGTCTTCACCATCTTATTGCCTATTCTGTTACTGAAGATAAAAACCTAGAAATCATTTTTTATTCCTTTATTTATCATTATAAAGAGTTTTAAATGAATAACACGTCATATTTATTGGAGAATTGTTGTAAAGTCATATAACCTAGCTCCAACTATCTCTGCATAGCTGTTTTCCTTCTATATAGTTATTTCAGGTCTATACATACCATTTCTTTTTGCTTATACATATCTTTATATACTATAGATTACTGACAGAATAATAATTTCTAGTTGACACTGAGCATAATGTCTCACGTCATATTTGCTAGCTGCAACTGTGGTCCACAATGTAATTTATTGATAGAAACTCAATTTAATTAACCTGATTGTTAATTCTTCTTTCTCATTGATCCACCAAAAATACGCTGAACCAATTAAAAATAGTAAATTTTAATTCTCATAATTCTTAAATTAAATAATAAAAACAAAGAAAATTCACTGCTATGGGAACTCTAAAGTAGATGATTTCACAAGAAAATTTTACCAAACATTTATGAGTGAGTTAATATCAATCTTACAATAAACTCTTCCATAGAATAGAAAGGGAAAAGTTGTCTTTCAACTCGTTTATCTTGCTTCCAAAACTGGACAAAGAGATTATGGGAAAGAAAAATTACAGGTCATTTTTATTCAAAAGCATAGCTGAACAATCCCATGTAAAGTTTTAATCAAGGCTGGCAAAGTCATTGGACTCTACTTTTGCAGCAAAAATTTGAAATACTAATGTGAATTTTTTTTTTTTCTGCTTTCTCTCAACATATTGGCTTTACATGGGCATGCCAAGACTTGGGTTTAGTGAAAAGGTTCAGAAGTCTATTTGGGTCAGTTACTGTGCTGATATGTGTCAAAGTTAATTGTATAAGAGAAAAAAATGAAAAGGGAGAACATGAAGAGATGCTCCAGTGACGTGACTGGAAATTGGAAAATAGAGATTGTATCTAGTGTACCAGAGGCAATAATCAAGTAGTAAAGATTATCCAAGTCAAATTAAATACATTGCAGGCTGTGTGTAACATCAGGGAGCAGAAAATCAGATATATGTCAATGATACAGAAGTGTAGGAAAAGCAGGGGCAGCAAAAGTGTGGATTCACAAAGACTCAAGTCTAATCTGTGTTAGAATTTTGCTTGACTGCTCTTTCTTCAATTCCTTTCAGACAGGCTTTCAATCCTAGACTTTAAAAGGTATTGAAATTGGTGTCTACAGGGATTATAGATAGCGAGTTGAGGGTTTAGAGACCAAATTGATGAGCTTGTTTCTCTTGTTAGTCCTTGAATTCTTCTATGTTCCACAGTCGATGATTATGGCCATAAACTGGCCTGTTAGAGACAAGTACTACCGGATGGGAGAGAATGAACGGCATGGTTAACTGTCTCCAAGTGCTGGATAAATAATTTAAAACAGTTCCCCTACTAAGCTTGGGTGTAGAAGAGATTAAATGATGAAAGAAATTTTATTAAAATTTTCAATTTTTACTTTTGTAATTTATATAATTATTCTCTCCAAATTGATAACTCTAATACATATGTGAAGTTGGAGAGCTATAAATCCATAAATATTATATTACATATAAGTAGATACTATAATAATATATATTTAGCATTGATGAATTACTATACTGAATTGGTACTGGATTACCTATGTAGTAATTACCAATTTCAGTATAAAAATTCATTACTAAGTTTGAATAATCTTAGTAAATATTGAATTGACTTTATCTTAAGGAAAAAAGAGCATTTTGCATTTTTCCTAGGTTTTTCACCAACTTTATTCATTCAAAATTATTTTAATAGAAAAAGTTATTAATCTACTTAATATAGTGTCAGTGGCTTCAAAGAGACTTGTTAATCTTTAAAATAAATAAATAAATACCTACAGGGACACACTTGTAATCTAAATGTGTCATCTAAATGTGTTCAACTGTTAGTTTCTTGCCTATTCAACAATTTTAATATCTTTAACAGTAAAATTGTGTCTCCAACTAACAGTCTGAAAAAAATCTATTTTAGGAAAGAAATTAATTTCCTAGTTTCAGAAATGCAAAAAGAGACATGCTGCATTCCCAAATTTATTTTTTTAACCACTCACTTAAAAATAGCTGAACTAATTTACACTAAATTTGAATTTAAGAATAAAGCACTCTTGAGCTGAATCCCTGTGTGTCAAGTTTCCATGTCAGATCCTGGTTTATAGTTGAGTTACAGACACTGAAGGAAATTTATAATGGAACCTGGGACAATCTCATTTTGTAATAGAAGGTAGTGGTCTCCAGCAATGAGGAACTATATTGGGCTCGGACGTCAACCTCTTTACCATTCCAAAATGGTGGGTTTAAAATCAATATCCACATACTACTTTGTCATAATACAATATCTTTCCCTGCTGAAGTGGAAAAGAGTCTAGCTTAGTAATGAAAAAAGAGGTTGGCAGAAATTGCTAGACAATTTATAGCTTTTTCTAACAATAAGTTAAATGGTATTACCTATAAAGTACATAGAAGAGAGTAAGAGAAAAGAGAGATGACACCAATAGAGGTGAGTATTATACATACTCAAAAGGTAAAAAATGAAAAATCCAAAGTTCTGTATTTTTATCTAGACAAAGTATATCACAGGCAGAATTAATATCACAAGCAAAGTATACTTTAAATATCTTTAAATTTTCAGGTTATTCCAGGTATAAGTATTTTGGTCAGATTCTAAAATGATGTGACATAACAAATTATACTGATATGTATAAGAAATCATTTTTCTTGATAAAACACAAAAATGCTATGTTATAGGCTAGGCAGGATTAATATAATTATAACATTAAAAGACACAACTGTTATAACATCTGTAATGTTCATTTCATTCATTTATTATTGAACACCTGCCACAAGACAGGCATCATCCTAAACATGTTAATCCAAGGTGTGTATTTGAATCTAGATTCTTTTCTGTCATATGACCACTAAATAATTTACTTATTTCTGGGATAACACTCAAATTCTTCAAGTTCATTTGGTATATTTTCACAGTTTAATTTCTTAGCATATTTGTGCCTTGGCTTTTTTATTTTCTATAATCCAATAAATTGCAACACTTTTCTTCCTAATGCTAATTATGGAAAATAAATGAAAACCTTTTCTCAATATTCCACAAAACAATATTTCATAAAAATGAATTTATAAATCCCCAAGCAATCAAAATGATTGTTTGACATTGGTAACTGAATCTATGTCTAAAAGGGTAATATTTGTTGCATGTTCTCATTCAACTTTTCATCTAATATAACTAGGTTTAAAATATGTTTTTAACTTAAGCAGGTCATTGATTTTCCTCTGGACAATAGCTTTCTTTGACATTAAATATTACCTCAGAATCCATTTGAGCTTTGGTTAATTAGTGAAATAGGCTTCAATTGTATTGTCAAAAGACTTCTGCTTAACACAAAAGAGATAAGTAGGGAAAAACATGCTATTTATCAAAATCCCTTTGACTTTAGCTATCATAAAACTGAAATAGTCTAAATGGCTTAGCTTTTAAAATACCTCACATTTCTTAATTCTTTTTCTTATTGGAGGAAAAAAGTGCTCAAAACTTTTTTATATTGGCAGTTGTTTTTTGTTTCTTTTAACTGATGCATAAACTGGGCTATTTATAATGAATAGTATATGATCCTCTAATATAGATGTATACATCTTTTAAAAATATTTTCCTTAACAATATTTTAATGTGAAGATAAGTCCTGACTGGAGTTTATTAGTGCACTTGAAATGGCATAAATGCCTTCACTTACTTCAGTTCTTGGTGAAACTTGTGAAACGGAGACATTGATGTCACACACTTTTTGAAAATAGTTTACTTCATTTCATCCTTATTCTCCATTTCCAGGCATGAAATAGTTAATATTAACTCTATAAATTAAAGTTAATATTAGGGTACACAGTTATTTGTATAATTCTAATAATTCTCATTTCTTCTCATATTCTAATTAGTTTTATCTTTAAAATGGTATATAACAAAGGTATTTATTTTTCCAGTATCTAAGTTTATAACCAATACCTGAGTAGAGATTATATTTTTGCATTTGATATATAAATTTAAAGATTTATAGGATCCAGTTATTTTTTGTTCTCACATTTAAGTTAATTGATCCATTTAACAAATATTCATTAAGCACCTCTTAATACAAGGTACCACACACAAAATATATATGACCTGTGGCCTCATGGAACTCACATTCTAATGATAGAGATGGACATCAAATAAGTAATCACATGTATAAACATAGCAGTGAATGATTTGTAGTAAAAGAATACACTGACACACAGAATATGGAAATAAGACCTCATCTTAAATAAGGAAATGATTAACACTGGAACTTAAAGGATGAACTAACCAGATGAAGGCAGAGGGGGGAATATCTCAAGTGAAATACAATGGCATTTGCAAAGGCCTTGAGGCTGTAAGAAACATGAAATTGTTCAGAAACCTAAAAAGGCCATGGCCATTGTAAGCCATAGGACTCTTTTTCCCTTCCTAAAAGCAATGTGAAGTACTGGGTATAATATGATCAGTGGAGGAAAGATCCATAATTGTTTGCCTGGCTGCTTTTTTTTTTTTTTTTTTTTTTTTATTTCTTTACAACAGGTAACTATCAGCTAATTAATAAAAGCCTCTGGGCATAAAATTGAGGCAGTAGGACTTATGACTAATTACTCATAATGAAGATGAGAGTCAATAAGCTGGGAATATCCACTAAAAACTTCTTAAATTTCAGCTATAGCAGACTAATCTTGTATACCTAGAAAGTTATGCCTCGTTTATGGAATATGCACCCTGGTCTCTGCTGACATCTCTGGGACCATTTATGACAAGACTGTCTCTTCTCTGATTGTACAGTGGCCCAGAGTCTTAGGCAACCATTAAGCTACGAGCCTAACTTTTATTTTTTTTACCCTCCTTAAGATATACTAGCCTCTGCCAGAAGAGGAAGATTGTGAGGCCTGCCCTCTCCTAAGAGCAAGGTCCTTCC